>NC_039486.1:9804265-10114520 GCF_003590095.1 Trichoplusia ni
CCATAACCGGTAGCGGGACATAATTTGCTAATTGAATAATATTTATATTATTAAACATTATAAATGTACTGTCACCATTTTTAGTACAGTATTTAAACCGAGATACAAGGAAGTAGATATTCTAAGTATTCCTTTTTTATACTTTTAGTAGCTTTTATCGGCCAATCATTTGTATGTTTAAATTGCAGCTTTATCACCTAACTTGATGAGACAGTTGTTAATATAAGAGAAAAAAATGATCAATAAACAAATGGTGGTTGTGTTCATTTATACTTGACTGTTCAAAAACAGATATTCCCGCACTGTTTTCATTTTAATTCAATATTCAATTTCAAACTGAATTTATTCTTACGTTTTTATCTATATTTATCCAGTCACTAAAACTTAATAGCAATGAAATTTCATAGTTAGAGTTACTTTAATATTCAGACCAACACTACTGACGATGAATTTACATTATCCTTGTTTATGAAATCAGTATTCTAAAATAATTAATAGTTAGCCCTAACTTTTGCCTCGAACTCGGGGCTTTTAACGTCTAAAATGAGAGCCTCGCTGTAATGTATGAATAATTGATAGATACGAGTTTTGAGATCAACTACGTCGCTTGAATTATGAGTAGATTTATTGATAAACGATGTTAGAACGGTCTATATTTAAAACATTATTAACATTAGGGATTTTTCTCTTAATTTATTTATTTTGGTAGATTGAATTTGATTTCTTATATGTCTAAAATCAGGCTAACCTATCACTATTCACTCACAGACATTCACAGTCTTTTTTCTATATTTTTTTACCGCATACAGCAAAATGACGATAAATAATAAAACTATCTTGCCAAATGTATTTTCAATTTCATAATTCTAATCCAAAATTTATGGACAATATTGAAGCTATGAAAAAAACATCAGTCATATCTACTATCAGGTACCCGCTCTGCAGATACCTTGTACCACGCACCGAGGTAGCTGACGTCCGTCGACACGAGATTTATCCCGATTACTAGTCACGCAACGCAATGGTTCACATCTTCAAACAAATCATGAGCAAACGCCGGCTCCCCGTAATTGTGACGCTGATGTGTGGGCCTCTGTTTACTTCTACATAATACGATATTACTCTGCTCCCGATGTTCCACGGAAATATATCTAGCGTTGTTTGTGTAGAGTTAACGTTATGTATAAATGTATTTACTATTCACTGAGTGTGGTAAGGGCATTTTGTCAGGCTGTCGCATTAGTGGGTAAGACTGTTATCATTTATTGGGTCGTATTTCATATCAGTCTGCGGGATGTGAGGGTATAATGTCAATGATATATTATTATTTTAGTGAGAATTCCTGTAGTTTATTTTTTCTTTAGTGATTGTTTTCACACAGCAAGCAATGTTGGCGAGATTGGTTGTATCCAGAATGCTTGAACCTACAAAATAATACATACTCCTATGCTGTACGTAAACATAACGCAGGTTTTGTGCATAGTTGTCGTAGCCAGTACACTCTAATAAGCCTGTACCAGGTACAAGTTTGTGTAGACAATAGACCGTGCTAATAATACAGGTTTAAGCTTCGTCTAAATTTACGGCGGCTGGGCTCAGACGGAATCCCTGCAAGTTTGCTCAAGTGTCCGTCAGCGAGCAGCTCCCAGACTTCTGGCCCACAGAGGATATTACCTCTTAGTAATGTCGGGGAAAACCTCCGGCTTTGAAGAGGTAAGTCTTGATATTGCAGTGTTGTTATGATCTACGCCTATAGACTTAGATAGCTGTATCATTTTTTTTTTGCTTATTTTTTTGCTAAGTTTGCTATTTATTAAAAACTTCGACTAACTACTAAGTAAGTTCGTGAAGAAAAAATGAAGGTGTTATTAAAAAAAAACAAATATAAAAAGCATTCTTTCAAATATAGGTACAGTAATAAAAACCTTATCACAAAAAACAATTGACAATTCAATGACTTAAAATGACAGCGACTTATTTTAAACTGACAAGTTAGTCTGAGCGAATATCGTTAATACAATAAATTGAATTAAATATTTTATTCATCACTTGCAACAAAAAGTAAAACGTAGTTAAAATAAAAATAAAAATAAAGCAATTTACAGCGCATTGAGTGAACCATTGACGGCTAGTGTTATTTAAAGGACGAATGCTCAATTGGGATTTAATAAAAGTAAAATATATTTCGTAAGCCCCGCGCTCTTGTTTGTGGCGTGAAAAGATTTTTATTTATCTGTTAATGTTAAATAAATGTCCTCGTAATTTTATTTACTTAAATTCCCGATTGTTTTTCATTACTTTGTTGAATGGAGTTTTTATTCTGTATTTATTTAAGGTTCCGTACCTGAATGGTAAAAACGCATCCCTATTATTGAGGCTTTGCTGTCTGTCCGTCTTACGTCATAAGACTGTACTTATGAAAAATGAAAGACAGACTATTGAAAATTTCAGACATCTGCTGCTGTTTTAACAACTCATACTGAAAATAAAGATAGACGTTAAGCAATGGTTGTAAAAGCCACATTAGTTATTGGGTGACAAATCAAATTTATAATTCTCACCCAGCCGATTTGTTTATTTTTAGCCGTATGAGCCAACTCGCATTGGATTTTTTTTCATACAAATTGTCATTCCCAGATAGATTTTGACATAATTGTCCATCTGAAATTAATACACCGTGATTTTTTAGTCGTCTTACAAAAGCAGCCCAGTTCATGTATCCAATGACTAGAACACGTTTATGATAAAAAAATAGGTATTTATGAGATTTAAATAAATTCAAAATGCAATTTTTATTCAATATTATGATGCAATTGGTAGTTTTTTAGAAACACAGTTCTGTTGCGAGCGCGTTCCGAGCCTTGTAACAATGGTGAGGGGCATGGGCGGCGGCGTTTTTACCATTTTTAAGAGTATTTTCAGATTTCTCTTGTTTAATTTTTCTTCGTTGTCTTAGTTGATGATACAAAAATAATAATCGCGCCTAGGGGTCTTTACGTCGGATACATGAACTGGGCTCCTTTTGTAAGACGACTAAAAAATCACCGTGTATAATAGTTTCTAGCAGTTTAAATACACCATAGTCAGTCATACATAATTAAAGCGCCTTGTACCACGACCTGCTAGACTTGCTCGACTCAGCCTTCTAAAATTAGTAATTAGACATTACAGGTAAGTTCGCAGCTCGACAAAGACAAGGCGACGTCGTTCTATATATAGCTTGCATGTACACGTTCAACCGGGCATGTACCACATGACCTTAAGTCAGAACTTGGTTCTATCGAGGAAGCGAGAGAGTGCTCTACATTTTTCATAGCGACGTCTCTCTTTTCCAGCGATAGCAAAAGGTATATAAGAGCTCATGGTACAGGCACTGAGTCAAGTCAAGTTACAAGTCTTAAGTCACACAGTACTTTGTGTAATGAATATTTTAACAGTTGGTTGACTCGAAACAGAAGCGAGATTGAGAATTAAAATAGGTTGTTGTCTTCGAATCGACTTCAAATAGATTTGATTGTAAATCCTCTTACAGTATTGTCGTAATTGTATATTGGACTATTATGGATCAGCAAGAAATTTGTTTAAATTCATCAATTTTTTTATTCTTTAATACCTAATGCAGTATTTGGTATCACGTGTCACTGTATAATATTAAGGAAACGTTGACTTTATTATAAAGGCAAAGGTTTTGTGATTAGCCTATTTGTATCATGTTGAGCTATGTGACCTCTGCTAAATAAAAATGAAAGCAGAAAGGTAATAATAATAAATATCCCACCAGCCACGACCAACAAATAGTAGAGGATGTTCGTTTGTCGCGTGCCGGCGCGTCGGGCACAATCTCCGGCGTTATTCATCGCCCCTATTCCTATAATAACACATCAAAATTCCATTCTTTTTCCCATCGACTGCGCGACGATTGGGAATAAAGGCGCGTTCTCAATCACAACGCCGATGGGAAAAGTCGACGACTTCCTTATTTCCCAATATCCCTTTAACTAAACGGCTTTTAATCTCGCCAATCAGTATTCTAAGCCTAGCTCTGTATTGAGGGGCCGCCATATTGGAATGCAAATTTTTCCCAATATTTAAATGGAATATGGGGTCGCGGGATGAATCGGTGCGACATATTAATTAAATCTGAGATATATTTATTGCTTTAAACTTGAACTCTGAATTTATGTTTCAATATTTATTCCCTTACCGTTGAGTTTATTTTGTTCCTACGCCGCATAGTCTGAGTTTTTACGGCTATATAAAGTTTTGGTCCACGATTTTTCTTTTATTTCAGGATTTGCTGTGTCTAACTTTATTTCCAAAACAAACTTTTTTTCATATGGACTCTGATTTGCTCGTGCGTTCAGGCAGTTTTATATTTTTCAGCCTATTTTCATATTCTTTTACTTTTCACCATAGTCCTGAATACTCTTTAATCAAGCCCAATATCTAGCAATTAACTGACGCACCTTTTAACAGCTACGTTAATCCCAAATCCTCTCTCCCTGCACAACTACACTCAATTTCCTCCTCGGAGGGCTCAATGAAGCAAATGAAGCTTTATTAAATTGATATCCGCGCTAACTACCCACTGTGTAACTTACACTGCACTATTACGAAGCGCTCGGTTTCACCATTAAGACTTGACGGCCGATTAACGAGCGATTATTTTAATTGAGCCAAGTAATTATGAACTATTGTACCTAACAACCCGCTTAACTGAGCTTGATGGGAGATTATTATTTTATAATTATGTGAAACGTTACTATGTTTCAGGGATTTCGTAGATTGAGATATTTAGCCTACCGGGTAAAGTATAACGCATTTAAATGTAAAAAAAAATATAATTAAAAATTATTATCATATTTCTCTAATACTTACATGAGGCACGTCAGGATTTATTTTTATGTGTTGACTTGAATCCACGCTAAAACTCTACAAAGCATATTCGCGGAATTGCACAATTTCCCTAAAAACCCTAAAAACTTTTCTCTCGCTCGACTTTTGTAGCTCAAAGTCAGTCGCTTGAGCGTAGATGTTGACGCTAGTTATACAGCGACACCCGCCGTGAGTGGGCAGACTGTGGCGCCACTAATTACCGCAGTTAGCGGCACAAAGGAGTGTCTCCGCTTTGTCTTAGTTGCGTTTTATACCACTTTGACGGCGCATACTATTGTACCCAGACGTAATACGTACAGACTTACACACACATTCATAAACCTAGAGCAATGTACTCCAAGTTCTTTCTTATTAATAATGTAATTCTCATCTATCAATAAAGCATCGGTAAGGCACTTATATCACATACGAGGAGCTCGTGGCTAAGCTATAACCGCATAAGTGAATCGGTCACAGGTTAAGCTATGCTTGACGCGGTTGGTCCGTAGATGGGTGACCAGCTTTGTCATAACGAGTTCCTCCGTGTTTCGGAAGGCACGTTAAATTGTGGGTCCCGGCTGTTATTCCTACAACTTTGACAGTTGTTACAAGGTAGTCAGAAGCTTGAAAAGTCTGACAACCATTCTAACCAAGGAGTATCGTGTTGCCCATGTAACTGGGTTGAGGAGGTCAGATAGGCAGTCGCTCCTTGTAAAACACTGGTACTTAGCTGAAACCGGTTGGACTGGTAGCCGACCCCAATATAGTTGGGAAAAGGCTAGGCCAATGAATGCACTTATATCACAACCTGGTGAACCAGGTACTTAAAAATAGCGATGTGGGTGTATCTCATCTTTAAAAACTCAAAAGAAATATAAACATGAACATCTTTAATTTAAAAATCCGTGTTTACGTAAGTAATGGCAGCTCAAAAACCTCTTCACTTTTATAACCTCAACATAAAAGCGACCATATTCCAACCAAAGAGGTTCAAGTTAACAATATTTCCGTCACCTCCTTGTTTCTCTAAACAAAGGTGTTCTAATACAGGGTGTGTATTTTTCTTGCAATCCGGATCCAATCTCAATTTTATTGTGTCCTCACACAAAGCGTTCAGATTAAACTGGGCGAACTTTTGTACTTTTTGCTTGTATATTGTTTACACGGTGGTTTTGAATCGTCCTGTACTACACTCTTAC
Organism: Trichoplusia ni; assembly: GCF_003590095.1. Taxonomy (NCBI): domain Eukaryota; kingdom Metazoa; phylum Arthropoda; class Insecta; order Lepidoptera; family Noctuidae; genus Trichoplusia; species Trichoplusia ni. The sequence continues at coordinate 9,810,340 of NC_039486.1, forward strand.
TGAGGTGCGTTGTTTTTTACTCGGCCAACGAGGTTTCGTTTTCGCTGATTCAAATTTGGAGTACCAATTATGTGGAGCTGTCAAACGAAGGTTGCAGAAGGTAGATCGAATATTATATTTACGTTTCTTTTACTTATGGTTACGTAATCAAAGGTTTTGACAAAGGAAATTAATAGATGTTAAAAGTTCCAAAATAATACAGTAACCGAATGGAATATAGTTGTTTGCTGTCATTGATTGATAAAGCGATATCGATGTATCGGCTCTTATCAATCTTTCTAAATCATCTCAATACCAGGACAGTGCAGCATAAAGCTCTACCATAGAATAACATGCAGAGGATAGACCAACGTTCAAGTGAAAAAATAACAGAAAAGAGTTTTCATTATCTTGTATGAATAGTCACATAAAATGTCACATAAAATTAAGTGCATAATATTCTGCTTTTTCGTGCGTTAAAACATCGATTCATGTTTTGAAAACGTACTCACTTTGTGTAACTACAAATTATTTTGAATAATTAGCGACTAAATGCTAGTGTATTATTATGAGCGTTTACGATAGATTTTATATAAATAAATTAAGCCTGACTTGTACCGACAGCTCGTCAAAATAATATTTTTAATCTCTTAACAATTTAATGATATTTTTTTAATATTACCTAAAATCTAATGACAGTAAGTTGTCACTAACATAGTTAAAGTAGCCGTGCTGTTAGAATGAACAACTAACTTGTTTTCGGCGCTCCGGACAGCCAGCGGCGACGTCGGCGAAATACAGTCTAACAAAAAAGTTAGAAGCTTTTGTAACTATTTTCAACATCAAATTTAATTACAACTAAAATAAACAAGGCTTTTTTGTTTATTAAAGTAGAGACAAATTAAAAATACCCCGAAAACTGAAGTCTTGTAATAGAACATTTTTAAAAAGAGTTATTATTATCATCCAACTGCTTATGTGGGCGGGAGATGAAAATACAATTAAATCTTTGCTAGAAAAGGTACCGACTTCCGAATTTCGACCACCGAGGTACAGAATCGATGTCGTCACCATTTCTGTGTATTACCTATTCTGTATTTGTGCACTCGATAGCAATCGATCGTCAGTCGCAGCAATACATATGGTAATTCCCGGCGTCGCTTACAACGCATTTGTTACGTAGATCGATGATATTCCGTGAAGCGATCTCTTTGAAGATCAAAGTCTCTCTCCCTTTGTGGGCAACTCTTTGTGGGAGGAATTTTTGGTATAATGCATTCAAAATGCGACTGAAACGTTGTAAAGTTAAAAATGAAGTTGCGGTATTTTCTTGGAAGCGGGAATGTGAGGAGATAGATTTGAGCATGCATGCGCGCATTTAAGTTGAATGCATGCTACGAAAAGATTATAGCATGCTTCTTCTTCGTAATTAAATTCTTTCCTATTCAAAGCATGTAAGCTCTATACTAAATTAGATTTTGTAACTAGACATAAGATTTAGCTACCTTTAAAAAACTGCCAATAAAAGTTCAACTTTGTATGTATACTCTACAAAGTCGCATCATACTCAGTGTATGATAACGTGCAGGTACATCACACAAAGCGATCTAAGTATCGGAACATTTCCAAACGCTTCACATTTTACGAGCGATCATTTACATGCCGTCGTAAAATTACCCTAAATTTGCAACCAAAAATATCAACGCATCATGAAAAATGTACCATAATCAGGCCTTTTAAAGCAGATCGATACGGCCATTATTTGGAGGGTTTAGTGTCAATCAAAAACAGACTTAGCCATACACACGTCGGTAAAGCAGCGGAGGATAAGAATCCCGGGATAAAGCCGGCCCTAACGAGTTCCCGCGTTACAAAGGCGGGGTTCGAACGTCTCGATTACTCGGTTATTCGTCTCGATTCTGACAATCGAGTCATTGTTCGCTTATCGATTGTCCGTCAAAGAAATGGGCCTTTGAAAGATTTGGGCTCTAAATATCGCGAGAGGTTTGTTTGTGCCTCTGTGAAATGTAATTGTTTAGAAACTCGATTATTTATTCTTGAAATGTGTTGTCTATTCTAAGACGTGACTTTGGGATGCGATTTGGATATCAGAAGCTTACGATGGTTTTATCAGCTAACTAATTAACTGTTTTATTAAAGTTAATTTTAAACATTTTTCTCAATACCGAAAACATAGTTAGTCTAGAGTGGGATGTTGAAGCCGAATTTCGCTAATTTAAAATAACTCAACAGCGAGTATCACGACGAACTCGGTCCAACTGTATTTCATTCTCTGCTCACAGCTTAATTTGGACCGAACATTGGACTAATTACATTTTTACAACGGTCCCGTTAAAATTTTAAAGCAAATAAAAAAAGTTTGTGCGACCCCCCAAAGTTCGTAAATTGATTTCGCTTCATTGCTACAGAGCCTTGTTCGCTTAACATCTTTTTAATTAAATCAAAGGGCATCTAATCGTGGCCTCGCAAGCCCAGTTTCATACCTTTTTATCATTTGAATATTTTCAATTTTATTTAATGAACGCAGGTATTCATGGGGTTCTTTTTATGCTCATTTAAATAACTTTCACTGGGATTTTCGGATTCTTATTCACACGTACACTCGTATTAATTATGTTATCCTGTTTCGTTTTTTAGATGAATGGGGATTAGCAGAATAGCCCGCCACATTAGGTTAATGAATTTAGAAATGGCAGCAAAAAAATTGGAAACAAACTTTTATTACCTAAAAAAATATTTTTGCCTTATACGATATTTTGATAGTAGTTTTATACGATATATTGGGGGCATGTGCCGACAAAATTATAAATAAGTATTTTATTTGGCGCAGGTAGCTGAGGGTCTTAACCCACTAAGCAATGCATTTCAGTGGCGCACAATATTTGAAAGGGACTCCCCATCATTTCCTTGTACACAATACATAAAACGATTCTTACTGAAAAGGAAAAATATTATTAACACAACTAGCTCGCCCGGAAAAACCAGTCGAACGTAAAAATAACTACTGAAATAAATTGTTATGTGGTTCCGTACATGTTGTTTATAGGGCTTCTGATATTTATATTGAACAAATAAAAAAGTTATTATCGGATATTTGATAACCAAAAAACATATACTCAGTAGCGTTTATTTCGATTCTATTTTAGACAGCTGAAGATTGAATCAATCAAAATTATTATTCTGTTTTTCTTATTTAAGGTAAGTTGTCATCAAAACCGTTACCATTATATTAGTATACAATGACAAACATATAAATCTCACATCAGATGCATTCCAACTTACGAGTAATATGCTTAGGTCATGGTTATTACTGCCCTGCAAAAACAAAGGACTATCAAAACGTACTTATCTCCAAAGCACCTCCAAAGTCACTCAAAATGCAACTCTATTTTTCCAATGTCCATGACACACTTAGCCCCAGCACAGCACACTAACCCACATGCGAGCTACTGAACCCCAAACGAGTATGTACCTACCAACGTAGGTACTTGTCATAACAGGCGGCAAGCCCACGGCCACAAAAGCGCCGAGCCACATTAAAAGGGCCACGAATATTATTCCAACCCTTGCCGGATTATTAAATATTCTCTTACAAGACCTCTCGAGTATTTTTAATATTACTTTTTTCGTTCGATAGTATTATATGTTTGGAGAATGTTTGTGGACGATGTAGAGTTGGTATTCGAACGTTTCGCTCTTGGTTTATTAATGTTTGCTGTTTATCTAGCATTCGTATCAAAATTTAGTAATGTATTTTCTTAAACGCATTATTTAATGTAAATTATTTAATTTGATTTAGTTTAGGATACGACGATATATTTAAGATATGGGGTAACCATTTCTTAAATATATCGTCCACTCCAAGTAGTGATTCTATAATGAGATTATGCCAAAAATACTGAAATGATACAAATTACATTTGCGTTGTATTCATTTTGATGACAAATTGTACGAAGACGTTAATTTCACGTTAAAAAACAATTTCTGAAAGACAAGATTTAGGTAATAATCTAGTTTCGTCGGCTGATTACTATTCGTTATTGTCTTGACTCCAAGACACGACAACAACTTGAAGTAATAAAAGAAAATGAATTCTAAACTCCACGCAATAAAATATACTTTATTCTAGCAAGTTATTTAGCTAATGACGTCATTAGACTTCATCAGTCCTTTTTTCACGTAAATGTTCAAGAGAGATATTTCGGGTAAAATGAAAACTATTACGAGAGTAAAAAGGTTCTAGACTTGTGTAATGATTGAAGCGAAAAAATACGTACGTGAGCAACGTTATGGCTGAAGTAGGGTGACTAGTAATTAAGTTTTTAATGTCACATTACTTTTAATTTTATTGAAAGATTTTTTATTTATTAATGTACGTTTATATCTACGAGTTATTTCTAATACGGTCTCTCTTCATACTAACCAATGCAGCTTTAAGTTCCAAGAGTAGTGCCACGTCCCTTTTTACGCAAATGTAACCCCGTACACATAACAAAAAATAAACACAAGACTGTTAAAACAATAAAAACGCGGAGTTGATAAATTTATGGATAGATAATCCGACCTAGTATTAACAAATCGTATAACTAAATTATTATTTGATATTATTTCTATCGTTATTGACAGAGAGTATGGCCATTGACTGGCATGCAATTACGTCGGATCCCGCAAGGCATATCAAACGCGTCCGACCAATCAAATCGTTTGATAACTACATGTGCACCGAAATATTGCGAAGCTCTGTTTTAATTGAAAACGAACATATTTTGTAACAGACCTCGATCTGATACCGAACGGAAACTTGGAGACTTTGATTTGCATACGATTGAAAAGACATAATTTTCGTGTTCAGATTTTATTTTTGCAAGAAGGCGCTCCACGACTCTAAATACCTCTAAAATTATTAAGAGAAATGTACTCCTATTAGCCTATTGCAGTTATCGAGGAAACTGAATGCCTGAGTATGCATAATTGGATTGTATATATTTGAGTTTATAAAGCTGAGTAAGTTAAAGTATCTAAAATACACAAATATTTTTTATTATATTCGTAATTTAATAAAATTACAATTTAAGAAGCACGTCTGAATTTGCTTGAGTGTAAGAAACATTTTTCGTGACATAAAACTGAAAACAAAATAAATTTCTAACATGGTTACCCTAACGAGAGGCCAGAAGAAAATAGCGGCAATTCCAACGGTTTAGTAGCGAGCGTTACCGCCCGGTATTCCTGAGGTAAAGCCGGTAAAAAGACACAAAATGTGATAATACCGCGAGCCGGCGATGACAGACGGGCTTCACGAGCGAGCCACACCTCGTTACACGTATTGTAGGACTGAATAACGTGTTCATTCAATAAGCGTAAGGTTTCAATAGTGAACGTAATTTGAGATACTGAAACATAGTTATGTTATGAGAAAAAAAATAACTGAAGGTTTATTTTGACAAACTAATGTTCTAAATACTAAAACATCTCCGGAGCGGGTATAAAATCAGTTCCTACACACTAAACATGAAGCACTTACGAACACGATACAATGTGCCCACAAACCCTAACATAGTAAGGTTCACTTATTTCAACTCCAAATAGAGTCACAAACAAGTTTTATTATGCGCTATCAAAGCCTAAATTTCACCGCATATCAACGGGCTCAACGGCGCACAAAATCGTAACAACCTACAAAAATGGCGGCGCACTAAAATCATAGATAGTATGAAAACATACGCTCTGCACTATCCATATATTTTATTCAGTAGCGTCAGCGTAAAAGCCTACGCCGACTAAATTCGCGGCGAAATATTTTTGTTTTTCGCAGCGTCCGCGACGGTAGGCGCATGTTGTCCCGCTACTAGTTGGAACCGGATTTCGCTAGTTTTGTTTTGCGGATTTTTTTGTAGTTTTACTTGTTTTTTTTATAAACGTGTCGTGATTTCAGATTTTCGGGGCGTGTAATATTCGGACGCATTGTAGATTTTATTACGGCGTGTAGCTACCGAGTGCTCAATCAAGCGGTATTGGAAATTCCTGACGAGGCTTGACTAGTTTGGCATGATGTAAGAATGCAATAACAACTGTTAGTGATATTCGTGACTCTGATTTCGGTGAATGTATATGCGACATTCTCATCTGAATTCTAACATTTGCATAAACTAGTAAAACATATTGGCACTGCATGGATTGGTATTCCATCCGTTCCATTACAGTATTTGGTGAACGTTGGATTTGTTTTTGCTTAGTATGGAATTTAGCTGTATGTGGTCATATCTGGGTTACAGTAATCTTCTGAGCAAATTGAATTGGAAATATATTATGCATGGGTTAATGAAAATAACTAAATGTGATGTTATTTGTTTTTTTATCGTAATTTCGTTATCACCGTCTTTGAGCTCTACCTTAGTTCAGATTGAAATGCAGTCAGTATTGTCATATGATAGATATTTCTAAAAGACAATATCAACACAATTCCTCGTCACATTTGCTCTGGAGGCGCTGAACAGATGTCACGCGGGAAAACCATCTATTGTTTTATTTTAAAACAAAAACATCAACAAACTCTGAATATTTGAAAGTTTTTTTCAATTCGATTTGTATTATGGTGTTAGTTTTCTATTGGCTCTTGTGCCTTAAAGAGATAATTCATTGGTACATACGTAAAATAGAGAAGACTATTTACACCCATTTAAAATACCCACTCGTATTATTTATTTAAATGTGCTAATGTGTTACATGCAATACTAAACACACGTATTTAATTACATTCCCAAACAATAATTACTAAGAGACATCTTTTAACATTGAATGTCCTCATTACTGCTTACACGAAATAAAATCTTGTCATACTTAATGTATACCGATTTCAACCTGTAACATATTACTCAGCTAAACATTTTAGCTTATACGTCAATAGATGAAGCTTTTCCAGAAATAAACCCTACAGTATCAAACATAGAGTTCAATATATTTTGGTAAAGAAATAAATCCTGAGCTCTACCAAAAAATTACAGGGGAAATACACTTTACGCTTAAGAGGATAGAGCCCAAAATTGATTGAATCGTTCATAATAGGGATTTGGAAGTAAAATCTTGGAAAAGGTCGAAGGCTGAGTTTTGAGTAAGCAGAATTAAATATTACCTTCTTGAGTATTCTTGAAAATGTTGTTCTAAACTCAAGTTGAATGTTTAATGTTTTTAGATTAAGTACATAACAGCGATTAGTGATTATGATAATCAGTTGATGTTCTTAAACAGGTCAGAGTTCGGTTTCAGAGCATTCGCGAGCTTGTGAACATTACAGAATAAAATATTTGTTTAATCTTCGTTACGGAGAGATGTTGTGCGAACGTAATTTGGAAGGATAAAATGAATTGAGGCTTTTATTGAATGTATTGTAAACATTCATCGTTGGATAATAATTACATATAGGCAACGTTATTCAATACCTATAATATATTTTATTCTTATCTTGTTTGTTAATGCCTTTTGTGAAAATTTTCCATTATTACTTGTTGAAGTTCCAGAATTCACCTAACAATATCGAAGGACTCAACAACTTGTATAACCTGTCAAATGTCATAAACTTGTGTATTTTTACGTGCAGCCTAGATCCAAGTTAGGCTATTAAACTTAGCCTTACCTATACGAGACACAGGAACTAGCTTCTCTGCGATTTTGCTTCGGTGACATCCAAATCTACCTCGAAAACCTTAGATGCTGCCTAAGTTGGAGAGTTTGAAACCTTATCACGAAGTACAAGAGTCGTATTTTGAGTAACGGGGAATGTTACCACTTTTAGTTGCACAGGTAAGGATTGTGGTGCAAGTTTTGTGAAATTTTGGGTGAAATAAATCATAGTGTTACCTTTTTTTAAGTTTTTAAATACTGGAAGCATAAACCATTTTTTTACTGAGTAATGTGGAAACGTATATTGTATCCAGTTACTGCCGCTAAATTTCCTTTAGCACAGTAACATATCACATCATTGTCTACAGCTTAGACGAGTTGTTGGCTCAAGTAATGAAAAACTTATTTCACGCTATATGAAATACATTGCAAAGAAGTGTAGTTTAATGACTCAAGAAGATAAAAGTAATTGAATTATATTGATAAAGTTTTCTCCAGTAGATCAAACCCGCTACCGCTTATGAATGGCATCACACAAAGTTAAAGCTAGCGCTAAATTGTCAGAGGCAGGCAGCAAACTGTCAGATTAGCTGACGTGCGTCTGCACGACGCTCCTAGGAACAAGACTTCTAACCAGCTGCAGCGAGCACTGGAATGAAAAGATGGTTTGCGGAGAGCGGAGCACCAACCTGTGAGTACTATACACGTTACAGAGGTAAATGTTGGGGCGGGTTAGGTTAAGTGGTATTGTCAAACTGATGGCAAAAAGGTGAAAGAGTTTCCTTGCTTATATTAGAAGAGAGGATGAAATGAATAAGGAAGAGATTTGTAAAGAAATCTGTGATAGAATAAAATTTAGAGAGTAGTTAAATGTACACAAAAGGCTAGTTTTGTAAATGAGAGTAGAAACAAGGATGGTAACTAAAACGGGAATTAAATGCAATGGCGTGAATACATCTAAAATAAAATAAAAGGTTTCAACTAAATTTAAAAGGGATTAAAATAAAGCTCACAGTACATAACCAGCGTCTGTTATAACGACAATAGCGGTGTTTAATTCCATCAAATATTCATCACAGTAGAGTCATAAAAGTGATCCCGATAATCACAAGCAAATCAGTATGCAAATGTTGGTCCAATATTCAGTACATAGTTAACACCACTGTAATTAATTTAAAACGTGCGCGCAGTTGTAATTGCCTAATTACTGCACAACAATTGCGATTCGACGGTAAATTATAATGTACGATACATTTGAATTTATTTAATTGTTATTAATCAGGCTTTCATTCGCTAATGAATAAGGCAACAATTGGGAATCGGCGTTTTATTATCTTGATCATAATGCCAGTCTGTGACTGACGCAGTTCTGAAGGACTGGTTTAGAGTAAAGTAGAGGCATTTATCATCGCTCGCTTACTTAGGGGTGTCGAACACAAATTTTAGAACAATATTTTGCATAACCGTGATTAGTTAGAAAAAATTGTCTGCGAAAATGGTATTGAGTTTACTGCTATATTACATGACGTTTTATCTTAAATATAAGGTAAACACTAAATTCTATTCGGTCAAAAAATAAACAAAGATACCATTAATAGCGGAAGAATCTCGAGAAATCGCCGCCAAAAACTCAATTAGTATCCGATCAGCTGTAAACCTTGTAATTTTTGGTACGATACATCACATCACCGTGGCTCCTAACAAAGGGGTTCCGTACAATGAACCATGGCTTGGGTTCTGTCGGCAAATTGTTAATCGCCGCGACAAATGGCGCGTGAAGATAATTACGGGCGGCGGGCGACGCCCGGTGTAATGACTAGTCCGACGACTCGACTGATCCGCTCCTCTTTTGGCTCGTGATTAACCGAACACGTTTTAATCATCTTGATGGTTCTAGATTTAGGGGAATAATGGGTGTGGAGAGAGCTTTAAGTGTATGCCATCAGAACAGCATTCCCCAGAGGAGAGAGAATCACCCCAAGTTTTAACTTTAGTTACCACAGTCAGGAACAGTTCACACTCTCAAGTCGAGTGACTTAGCATTGTAGTAAAACGAAATTAATGTTTATGGACTTTTCCTCAATACCTGCATCCTCGGCTACCTGCCGTTAACTTTCAATCAATCACAGCCTTTAGTCAAAAAACCATGAAACTTTATTGTAAAGATTTTCACATATGCCTATTTTGTTGGAAACTAATCTATCTCCGTCTCCAAGATACGATATAACAGTAGCTTACCGCGCCCACATCTAGCCGTCCAGCACAATACTCCGTGTAAGCAGATTTCCTCAGGCCAGCAGGTATAACGTAGTTTATGCAGTAAGCCGGCGCGGCGTCCACCTGCCTCAGTCACTGTCAGCCGGCAGACGGATAAATCTCTGGCCGACACCCATCGCACAAGGATTTAAGGACCAGCCGAAGTGTTTTTGTGAATTTGTTTATTTCAAGGTAACCTGTACCTGCGTCAGATAAAAGGGTAGTTTCATTAGAGGGTACCTCGGTGATGGGCGTTTGTTTTACGTTAAAAGGGTCTAGGTTTCGATATATTCGTATTTTTAGATTGTAGGTGTTTGAATACAAGATAAATAAATTGAATGTACATATGTTTTACTTTATAAAATTTTATCTTTAGTATGAAAAGCCGTTAAGGTGCTGCATATTAATAAAAATAGAAGCTCTCTTAACTTCTTGTAATCTGAAATCAGGGCCCGTAAATAAATTTAATTTTACCGAGCACTAAAACTGTTCGAGTCATTTAAATTCATTTAACGGACTCGTTAAAGTCAGATCACTCATCAAAAAGGAATGTAATTCGTCAAAAATGCGATGCGCGGTTTTGCCGAAGCCGTCAAAAAGTGAGTACATTATTATGTACGAAACAAAAGTCACGAAATTCCTCTTAAGGAAAACAAACAACTTCTAAAATTGTAATGTAAACGTACATGAATAAAACACACGATCCCCACTCGAGTCAATCCTCAAACAGCAAATCAAATAAACAAAGTAAGTGATAGAACTGTCGTATCAGCACTTACCCCCGTTATCACATACAAAGTGTTTCGAATATAAAAAGACTCAAACAAAAAAAGTCCATTTTAATATCAACTGTGTCACAAATAAAGTTTTGACAAAGTCTTTGTCGTCACCGTAGGAAACAATATAAGACATTATTTCGAAACAATTTTCATCATTTTCGCTATGTCGAGGGATTTGCTTAGCACTGCGAGTCGCCGCCGACAGGCCTCCCCGACGCCGCGCCGCTCTGCACCACGGAGGCGACGCTTTGTGAATTTGTTTTGTAGTATGATTGTAACGTCTCTAGTTTATTAATTTACTAAATTGATGGAACAAAGAAAATTGTGGAAATTAAAGTTAGCGTAAAAGATTCCGCGTTTAAAACTTTTGCAACAGTTTGTAGTTTATGTCTTTTAAATGGCTTTATAACATTTGGAATTAACGTATTGCATTAACATGTAGATCTGTTAATATAGATCTGTTAATTCCGCCAGACAGATTTCCAAAAAAACTGTATACGGATTTTTCTAATACAGATTTTTTATGTCAAATACCCTATCCGAAATGAAAAGTAGTGTCGAGTTTTAGAACAAAACAAAACAGAGTTGAAAGGATAAAATAGTACCTAAATCAAACTGAACATAACATTAAGATGAGTGTAGTGTATCAGAAACTTGTATCGCAAGGCTTAAGCGATATTATTATAAGGCTTCGCCCGCAGCCGATACGAGCAGGTATTATCATATTACTGGTGATTACCACATAACCGGAGGTATCCCGCAGAGCAATCGAGATTTACTGTTTAGCTTTGTTTAGTCATCAATAATTAAATTATTTACAAATCGTTTTATGAAACATTTGAACAGGCTTAATGTTTACATGTGTAGTATTTAATCAGCTGATGTTTAAATATTTCATGATTATTTCGGTTTGAATAGGTGATTATTTCTGAATTAATTCATTACTAATACCTAGCAAATTTATAATTAGTAATTAATTTATTTCAATTTGATGTTTTGTTGAAATTTCAGATGACGTTTAGTTGTTGTTTATGTAGGTTACTTAGAATTTTCAATTTATCATCGAAGGTATTGTTAGTGATTTTAAGAAGTAAATATAATCAGACATACGTTGCAAAACTTCTCAGTTCTTGTATAAAAGAATATGAAACCCTCGCATTATACAAGGCCGAGCTCCTCGCTTTGATCGCCGTCACAAGTCAAAACAAATCAAATTCCCTCTGACTCGGTCCTCGGTTTAAACCAACAACATCTTTATGTTTTCCTTCTATAGTCTTAGCAACAGAATGTATTCCTTACAAACAGCTTATTCTGCGGGAAAAAAGTTTGTAAGAGAGATCTATTCGTAGTGTTATTGTATACCGTATGTATTATTTTAAAGGGATATGTTTCATTTGATTCTTTTAGAGAAATTTCTTGATCATTTTGTAGAGAATATTTATGGTAACATCACTGATTTACGATACTTACTTGACGAGGTACTCAAAGGACTGAAATATGGTAGTATAAATAGTAGACTTGTCACCGTAGCCCAGCAATTACTTATTTTAGGTTGATATTATTATGTAGATTAATTGTCAAAAGATATGATTTTTAAAGAAAACAGAGTACAAAAGCTGTAATTAAATAATAATAAACACACAAGAAGAAAACAATGTTGACTAGCCGTAGTGGTTAGTGCTCCTGACGGATATACCGAAGGTGGCTGGAGTTCCACCCAGAACAATATAATTAATATACTAGTAGAATACAGGTCCAAGCTATAACAATAAATTTTGGTCCGCCGTAGCTGGGAAAAATAAACTTCAACGGTCCCGAGATATTGAATTGGGTCACTTGAAAACGTTAAGAAATTAGTAAGTACTGTGGGCAGGAATAAACCTCTAGTATTTGATAAATCTATTTCTAGTAAAGTAAGTTAAAAAATGAAGTAAAGTGGTATTGTTAAGATCAAATTGATTTTTTAAGAACATTTTCCATAATGAAGACTTTTATTTCCAAATTTACGACCTTCGACTTTCTGTAACATGACTTAGCAACACAAAGCTTTTCTTTGGAAAGATGAATACTTGGAGAACTCTATTAGAAGCTCCTACAGTCAAACTCAGATAAAAAGAGGTTTTAGTACACGTTAGGTACATTTGGTGTGTAGAATAGCTTCACATGTCCTAATAACATAGCTACGAGTGTTAAGCTTTAAGGTTATTTCTAAGAAACTTTTTTTGGAACGAGATACCTCAAGCATTTTATTGAATTTAGTTCCCAAATATCGAATAGTTTTGGTGATATCAGTTTACTCTTCCCGTAAACGTTTGTACTTACAGGTAAAGGTGTATGTTCAGCGGGACACATGATACCTACTTACCGTTGAATGCTAACTGACAACGAAAACAAAAACCTCTCTTTTGTAAAAACGATGAAAACCATCCAATTACATAATTAAAATATGTAGTTATTAAAACCTGCGAAACTGATTCTGCCTAATCAAGACCATGAAAAAATAATTTAAATCCGTTCTGCCGTTTAGAGAATTTTCTATACATAAGGATTTAATATAAATAAAAACAGCTCGCTCTGCAACGAATTGAATCCAAAGTGAAGCTTTCAGCGCATATACAGATATTAAGACTTGTCCTACGCGGAGATCGACCCAATCCCCATAACCTACAAACCCCTTACCATGCTAATCAAATACTAAAACAATAGCTTCCTTCACATTACATCACGTGTACGGCGGTACGTAACATGGGTCTGGCGGCGTCCGGACCAAACAAGTGACGACACAGCTCGGTACAGGATTACACATCGTCATTAATGTCATTATGTCTGAAGAGGGATGCCGCTCAGGTTACCGATCGCGACTTGAATATTCTAGTGGGCGGTGTCGTGTGCCACTTCTGAAGATCATGCTAGTTGATACTGAGTATATGTGAGATTATGTATACGAGTAGGTGTGCTAGGAAAATGAGCTTTAATTTGTCTTTAAATAAGGTTTACTCATATTTTATTTTAATGTTTAATACTATTAAACACATCTCAAACAAAGGTTTAGTAATGTTTAAAGTACTTTCTTAAATGTTCTTAAACCATTTACCTGAAGAAATTCGATATTGACTTTGATCGTTTAATGCATATACTTTCTTCTTTCTTCTCAATGTACGAAGAGGTTTTGATTCAATAATATTTGTAAACAACCTACCTACCTAAATAAGTATTCACTATTATTTATTTTAAGCTAAAAAATCTAAACCACAAAGTTTTAAATTTGTGACTCGTAACGAGCTCTATACGTTGACCATAACTGTCAAAGCAATTTACTTAAAATTCAAAGTTTATAATGCAATTTTGTGTACAAAAGTTAGAATGATCGTATCTATGGAGCATTTATTTCACTTTGTATGCAACGATATTTTGTAGAGTAACTGTTTTATCTCGCGTACCTCGTGTAAATGTTTTCAATATTACAAAGGCCAGCTTAACTGGCAACGTTTTATGCTAAACGCTACAAACAATAAAAACAAACAAGGCCCGTCCTATTCATATTAATGGAATAACTGTCTTTGTGTCTCTGTGCTGCGAGTTGTCTAAGGTTTCACTTTTGTCGGATAAAATGAAGCTAGGTTTGCCTGAGATTCTATAATTCTATACGGGTATATTTATACTATATGAGGATAGTTTTTAAATTATATTTTAAAGTAAAAAATTTTTAACGGATAAACACATCGGATATCATTCAATTTATCAATTCAACTATGACGATAAAATTAGATTTAGTAATAGGCGTCGTCGATCAATTCATTAGCCAGTACATGACAAAGTATATTAAAAAAAAGGAATTCGGTGTTACTTTATAAAGGAATAAGAAAAAAAATTAAAATACAACACAGACAATGTATTTTAAGGAATATAATATACATAGGTATATGTGTTTTTTTTATCTTTGTACTCAATTTTATATAACACCAACAAAACTAGTGAAGCGAAACGTTAAAAATCCCCGGGCTCACAGAAAATGAAATGAAAAACTTGAAATGAAATTTACCTGTCAAACGCAATTATTCATATTCCTATTTAATCCGATATCGCGTTGCCATTCACGGCACGTGTAACATTCACATAAAAACTAGCTAACTCAAATTCAATCTCAAACGGCTTGTTAGAGGTTGTATGAATAGGGGTGGAGTGGGGACGGGGTGGTCCCAGGTCACAATAGCCGAACCGGTGTACGTAGGATAGTGCTGAGGGATGTGGCTTACGGGATTGATACCGGGATACGGGATTTGGTTTGATTATTCTGTTTCTGTGAAAAGGGGTGCAGTGAATAGATTGGAGTGGTTCAATTTAGCAGGACTTTAAATATTGGACGCAGTTAGAGTTACACATACGTTTGCCGTTCAACGTTCTACTATGTTCCAAAGAGTTAAAAGTTTTCAGCCCATACCTTGTCAGGCCGAAGACTGTTACTGCGATATTCTGTTTAGGAATATTCAATCAAACCTACAGGGCTAACAGAAGTACTTAGAAAATTAATTGTTTTGATCGAGTTGGAAAAATATTCTGATTAATGCACTATATTACTCTATAGCTGGAGTAACCAAAATTGCGTAATATATGATTTTAATTATACTATATTATATGTATATACTAATATTATAAAGAGGAAAGATTTGTTTGTTTGACTCGAATAGGTTTCAAAACTACTAGTTCGATTTGAAAACTCTTTGTTGAAAAGCTATATTATTCCCACTAAACATAGGCTATAAATTATTTCACAAATATTAGAGTTCTGTAAGAAAATTGCGAAAAACCCAAGGTGTCATAGCTTATTTACCTTCTAACCACGCGGATAATTTCAATCTCATATTTTTTAAACGGGATTATTCTAACTCGTATTTAAAACAAATATAATTAGTAAATGAAATATTCAGAAAACCGTAAAAATTCTGGTAAGAATTAAGTTAAAAACGGGACTTTAAATTCACATCTATTTCCCCTCACTATTTGAACCCGATTGAATCATACCATTCTTGGTAGATTGTAGTCGGCGCGGCGAGGCGCGGCGCGGGCGTCTTGAACGAGCACGACAAAAAGAATAACCTGCGGAGACACCTCCTCGGAGGACGTTAATCAATTCACTGGAGGTGTCTCTAGGAATCCTGGGAGAATACCAGGTGGAATAACATGGCTATGATTTTAAGTACCCTCGTAGGAAAGGTTTGAAAATGTATGAGGTTTAATTTTCCCCAGATTGAAAGCACGGAAAAAGCAAGGTTTAAAGGAATGACTCTCTTTTAAAATATAAGATTATAAATAGTATCCGTGATGCATGACGTCATAAACATGGAAATGAAGGAGAAGTTTTTGTGGAATTCATGATAATAATGTAATCTACAACAAACACAATCCAGACCAAATCCGTAGCACGTAGTCCGTAGCCCATCGCGCGTAGCACGTCCTCGTAGACTTGGCGTAGTAACCGATACTGATTGACCAATTTGATCTAAACAGTAAATTAGAAGTAACGGTTGTAATATTTGTGACTACCAGGTAATTTCGATGTAAATCAATTATCTGAAAACAGTTTTCCGAAAGTTAGCTAGAACTAATTTTCTAATCATTAACTTCGTAATAACATCACCGTAGTAAGTATGCTGGCGTAATAATGTTATAACGTTAAGTTTTACTTAATTAGGTTTAATTAGCTTAAGTAAAATGTGAACAAAGGCTGTGTTGGCAGCTAAGTAACTTAATTACATTAGAAACATACGAAGTATCTTGAAGTAATTTAGTTAGTATGTAAAATAACATAATTACGTGTATTAACTCGTATTCAACGGGATATTTTTGAGACGCATTAAATCATATTTTTTAACACCGCTACGCAGCGCAATACATGTCTGTAATTAACTATAACGCACATAGCAACAGTAAATATTAAAAAAAACAGCAAGTGAACACGTTCACCTTCATTATAGATTCAGCTCACAAGTTCTATCTAGTCACTAATGTTCGTGGCCTGGCTCGACTCTATAATTCTAAAGTAAGTCTAATTTATAGCCGGGAGCCTCAAGCCCGGAGCAATTAACATCATTATGCCTGAAAATAATTGCCAGAGTTTACGATCTATTTTGAGATCTGTTTTCTCTTAACAAGAAATAAAATTTAAGAAATTATTAAAGTTAAGGAACTTTATGATTGACTATTCAAAGCTGTAGGCTATCCCGTTGTTGTGTGTTGTGACTTTTTTATCTTAAATTGTTCGTTTTAAGAAACAGAGCGAACAGAATCTAGGGCATGGGAGTATTGTATAGTGTAAGGGACCCTTAGTCGGCAGTATAAACTATTTCTGTCAGTGTACCCACCGCAGCTCCATTCCAAGCAATCAATTCAAATCGTAAGGGTTGCATTCACCGAGATACCGATTGTCCGCACCACGAAGCAGATATCAATACAGAAGCAATTATTCAGCGCACAATGCCTTTATCCGATTCTATTCGATGCTGTAATCGATCTGTACCGATGTCTCGAGCGATCGAACACTCGGCGGCTGAATGCGACGGATTGTTGTGGCTTGATGTAAAAACCTAAGATTTATAGCAGATCTCTGGAATGCGGTTCATTCGTGTCTGAGTACTTCTTATTGAAGTTTAGATTGTGTTCGATTTAAGTCGAGGGAATTCTGTTCTTATTCTGTGTGTTGGGAAATAGTTCTGGGGACTGCCGTGTGGCGGGAGCATTAAAAATTGACTGAACAAAGAAAAAAAAGTTAACAAAGTTTCAATAAAATATACAACGGTTCTACCATGTTTAAAGCTATTTTTTACGGATAATATAAATGATAAACAAAAAATCTTTAATAGTTCCTTGTAAGTGTGTTGGTCAAAGGTTGAATACTGCTGTATTATGGGAATTTGATGTCTCCAACTTCTTAATCAATTCTTGTAAGTAGGGTAAATCAGCGAACAACGAAACAATAAAACATCAGAAAAGATCAGAAATCTCAATTCTGATTGATTACATTTAACTCCACTTTACAATCACAGTTTAAAAAAAAGAAAAACTAGCATTTGAAAAATTAAATAAATAAAAAGTTTAGTACTTATTTAAAAGGAAAGTACACCTATGGAAATTTCAGTAACTTTCAAAACAAACTCAAACATCACTAACACAATTATCGCAAGTAATAAAGAGACCTGTTTTGTTATTTTACAAATTATAAAGATTAAGCCGCCTCCACAGTCAAACAAACTTTCTTGCTGCGTACAACACTATTATTTACCTATTCATCATTGTTCAAAACACAGTTTTATTTTCATTTCAGTTGTTCTATAGGAGTATTTCGCTTCACCTTTCACACTTTATTCCTGTAGTTAATACCACCCTGTCTGAGAATTCCGCTGTTATTTAACGCTCTTTTCTTTTACGATGCATTACGTAGTAAAAGTGTTCGGTATATAGTGAAGTAGTGTGCGTTGTTAAGTAAATGAGTAATTTTCTCGTATAGAGGGCTTTTGAGAAAACTATTTAATAAGACTTACAAACTGATACTATAAAATATATACTAGGAAGTAGATTATTAACATTTCTTGTAACAAAAAATAAATAAATAGGTTATAAACAATAAAGACTTTACAAAGGATACAAATTGCTTGAACTAAAATATTGCGAATACCAAGTAACATAAGACATTCAAAATACCAGTGATATTAACTCCTTAAACCGAGGAACAATAACTTAACCTCAATTTAATAAGAGCATGCCTTCGAAGCTGAAACGAAACCACCTGCATTCATATCTCAGTGCATATCTGCCGTCTTACAAGCAAAGGATTAAATTTCCTTATTCTGGGGACGGCAGGACGGCGCGGCGGCGGGACTGCGCCCCGGAACACCGGGATCTTTGATTTAATAACCACTACGCTACGGGATTTATTAAAAATCCCGGGACGCGCGGCGCTCTTGCAAACTCTTAGACGTTATTAAAAGCATCGATTTTACAAAGATTTGCGCTTACTTTAAATTAAAATCTTTTTGTGAATGTGGTGAAGGATTCTTCTTTTGTGGAGATACATTTGTCTGTTTTTTTCCATTGTTGAAAGGTTGGCGTTGGTTTTAATATTTTAAGACATTCGACTCAATTAGAACAAATTGTTTCAGGTCTTCAAAGAAAAATGTTAATTTAATCTAAAAAGTTTGAAACTTTTTCAGCCAATTAGCAATTTTTAAATATTCTAGAAGTTTTCACTTCCAAGGAAAAATAATTATAATTGAAGTTTTTGTTCGTCGCGTCGAGTAACTTTTATTTTTAATTTAGCGTACCTACTGGATAAACAGAACTCACTGGCTGAAAATAAAATGATGTTAATAAAACTGCGATGAAAGTTCTAGCTTGAATATCAAAACAAAAATAAATGGCAAGTGCAGCGCTCTCGCGAGTACAAGCCCCGGCGGACAAATAAATTAAATTTCAATACTCAATGTTTTATAAAACCACATAAAAACAAGCGATAGGCCGGTGACTCGGCATCGAACCGGCGCTTTTGACTCGATACAGCCAATTTATCGTTTGCTGAGTACCCTTCACACAGCGAACTGTGTCCGATCAATTAACTCAATCCCGGGATATTCCCGGCCTTTCCATACTCTATTCGATTTGGTTTAAACATTGAAATCCATTTATATATCCACAAGAGTTTCTTTTTTAATTTTATGAAAAGTTAATTTTGCGAGGGATGAAAAGAGTTAAAGGATTTTGAAGCCATTGCGGTTAATATGAAAACGTATTATTTTACTTACACGAGACAGAGAACGCAATATGCAAGTTTGTTTATGTATGAGGGATGTATGACTTAATTATGACGAATATAAAGTGACGTCACAATGTGAAAATACTGTTCCTTTCTAAGGATTTTAGAGAGAATAAACTGTTTATAAATTATCCATCCCGCCCCCATCATTAATTAACTAGCTATAGTTGTTGCACGAAAAATCAAATTAAATGCATTGTATGAGTTCCGAGCAGCACAACACCCCTCTTTAAAAATACCTTTCTAAAACGTATCTGGCAACAATCCTAGCTATTTGGTCCATACAATTCCGCCCATACGTCATGCCGCACCAAAAAACCGGCAACTTTCAGCTTACGCGAGTAAAGTGTCGTCGTTAAAATAACGGTTCCTGCTATAAATAACAGTTACTTTATATCAGCGTTACACGTGAGGGAACAGCGTTATTTGTAACAGTTATTTCTCATAAAGTCATCGCTATGCGTTGGTGGTTGTCGAGATATTTTTTGTTTTTATTTGAGTGCCGGCAAGAGTTATGCGCTGTCTAGTATACGTTTAGTGCTTTATGAAATAATGGGTACTAAGCTGTGTGCTCACTGCCAGACTACTCTCTTATAAAGATTCGATCAGGAATTACATTTTGGTTTAAAAGAAACTATATTTTATACCGCCTATGAAAAGCTTCAATATTAAACAAACGACAGAAAAGACCACTCTCCAATTACAGCACAAAATAAATACACGAAACCCAAAAGTAAATGGAAGTGAAACTCCAGCAGTGCACATACTAACTATCGGGGCACACACACGCACACACACACATGCGCGCGCCCAATTCACAGGAAATGAGTTCCACATCCCCCGCCCCGCGGCCCCTCCACAACCACACGTATAGACTGTTCCTGCAATTAATAAGGAATGTAATATCCTTAATCTATGGAAATCCGAATATACTTTTACCTTCCTCGAAATCTGATGAAGTGTATTATATCTGGATTAAATGTGTTTGGAATTAATGATAGAAGTTTGTCAAATTATCTGTTGCGAGTCTTTCGGATAAACAGCTTTTGTGAAACGCTGACAGCAAGTGTCTTGTGTTGGCTATCTCTAGGCAATATACCGTCTAGAAATCTAGTTATTGACCAAAGTTGGCTGTTAAACGAACATACCCAGTAATTATCGCTTGAGTTGGTCACTTCTATAACCAATAAAGGCTACAAATAGTAATCAGCAGTCACAAATAATAGACGTTTGGAAATTCTACAGACAGTAGAAACAAAATATTGTCTTCGTTGATTTATTTTTATTTTCTCCACAGAATAATGTTTATCGACTGTTATTTGTTATTACTCCATAATTTAATTCACAAACAAAACATTTCTGTAGGTTATTTATTGAGAGCGGAAATTTGACGAGCCGCGTACCGACAGATGGATCTATTAATTAAATTCTCTCAATTTAATATCTGCGGCAGATGGCGCTGGCTGTGATAAATATAATTAATAAGCTGAGATAATGTACCGTCTGACGTCACACTATTTGCGGTGGGGAGAGCAGCGCATTGCAAGCCAGCAAAAAAGGGTGGTCATTACACTACAATGATCAGGCTACTATTTACTGAGGAACAAACATATATTTTTCATTGTAATATTCAAGCCAATAACGTTCAAATAGGCTACCTAACCGTTAAGAATATCAAAATAAAACTTTCATAAATATCATTAGACAAAAAAATCGACTTAAAACTGTTCTAAATTTTAAAATAATACGGTTAGAGCTGTCGGTTACTCGGCTAACTTGGCAAACGTAGATATTGGAGGATAAACTAACATATCGTGTGCATATCGAACTGGCAGCGTTATTGAAATTCAAGAATCGAGTTTATTTATACTATCGAACCTTATTGATGTGGGTTAAGGCTATTTCACACAGTACGTACTCATTGAGAACACGATTACTTTATTTTTTTAAATTTTGTAGCCTGTATAATTTTCATCGCTTATGATTCAATATAAGCAATACATAAAGTAAAAATCAATTTAATAATTCATCAAGTCAAGATTTTTTCCTAATTATTATTGTATTCGTTTTCATGGTTCATTCGAATGCTCAAAAATATAAGTTACTCAAATATAATTACAATATTTTCAAGTTCAGAACGTTCTCAAATTAAGAAATACATTTTCTCTAAAAACGTCTAGACGATCATCTCCAATAATGAGAGAGCTATACACATTAATTAATTTTAATTAAGCTTCAAAAGCTTTATTAAACAACCGCAGCGAGCCTTTATCGGAACATTATGAGTAGTTGAGTCTCTCGGAGTAGTCTGTAAAGTTCTTAGGATCCCGCGGCTATCCCGCCGCGCGCCGCCGCCGCCGCCGCCGCCGCCGCCGGTCGGACTCGTAGGCGGACGAATGTTCGTTTAAACTCGCATAAACTATTCGACGATCTGTCAGGATGAAGCTTCAAATGGAAATTTAAATATTTCTTTGAAATATGGAGCTGTAGTTTGTTGTTCGCGGAATAAATGCTGCTAAAAGCTTGGAGCTTGTAACTATTATGCTCGCTTTTCGTTTTTTTTTGTAAGTTCTCAATTGGTTTGCTTACAATATAAATAACAGATGTTCCTCATAAATAACATTTTGCTGTGTTGTGTAATTTCAATTTGTGCGTATTGAAGATTTCGGTTGAAGAGGTAATAATTTTCAAGGTAGATGCTATTGATATCGGTGAATGAGCGATAACATTCAATAGAGTAATCGGAAACTAGTAAGGGATTAGATCAAATACTATGAAGCAAACATTTGCCAAATCACCGGTACCACATAAATTTCACCACCACATCCAATTACGAGGCAATTACTCCGTCAGTTGAAAACAAACAACACTTATTTACACATCGCCGGCTCACAATGGGGCGTACGTTGCGCGTTCCATGTTCACGCATCGATGGACGTGCGGGCTCATTATGTCGTCGCGATGCAACTTGTAGTGCACGGTTTTAATTAGAGATAAAAAAAGTTGCGGGAACTGTCGGATATTTTAATGGTTGTTGAATTGATTGGCGCTGTGTTTCGTTTTAGTATTTCGTGTTTTAATTGCTCTGTTCAGTGATGGATGGGCTCCGACTAATGTGGATGGATGAGTGAGGTTCATGACATCATAGACACAACATTAAAATGTGCATTGAAAACCTTTCAACGCGCTCCTGCATTAAGCTAAAAAAAAGTATACTAATGATTCAGTCATAGTCCTGTGTGACCTTCAAACTTCAACTCTTGGTTTTCCCTTTCAGTAAACATTGTATAATTTATCGACAAATGAACTTTAAACTGTTGGTAAAAACATATAACTCGATATATTAATCTCAATTTCCACGATAGTCCTACTAAAATCACATTAAAATTCCATATTCACAACATAATATCCTGGTAGTTTATTCAATTTGTCGTTACCGGACACAATACCATTATTTAAATTGGGGATATTATGTAATGTAATGCAAATAGTGGAGAGTAATGAGGAACGACCGTGCGTGGTCGCTGCGGTCCCGCTGCGTGCACGCTGCGTGGCAACTGCGTGGTGGCCGCGGTCCACCGCCGCTGGGCCGTTACATCGCTCATTTTATCATTCAATTTTCGTTTATTTACTGGATCTATTATCCGGGGATTTATTTATTTTAGTTATGTCTGATGATCTGATTAGCATGTCAAACAGGCGTCGGGTATTCCACGTAAAGCTCGTGCTTGCTATGTCACAGATTCATTATCTCCAATATAACTTTACAACTCTGTCCTGCTCTTTCTATTTTCTCGTCCTTATAATATGCCGAAATTAATAAAACATAAACTATAGCTGCAGCCGTAAGCAAATAACCTGACTAAATATTACATCCAACGTTAACACCGACATAATATAGGCCACGTTTTACCTCGTCGCCTATTCCAACAATCAGCCAATCAGATCGCTTCATTACCACCCTCAATTCTTCGGTGCAGTGTTTAAGTAGTTTGACAAATACAGTTAGGTGCGGACTGCGGTCATTATACGAGAGCTGCTCAAACAGGGGCGGACTGGGGCGCCGGCTGATGTATCCCTCCCGTGGGGATTACTTACTGGAGGTGGTAATAGACTAGGTGTTTATTGTTCGATCTGGTTTGTGAGAATATGTAAGAGTGATTTGTTCTTGCAGGTCATAAAGTACGTCAATCCTTTATTTTGACAACTGTGGTATATTAAAAATGCCCATGTTACGGTGGGCGGAATATAACAATTTTATTGATAATGACTTTATGTTGATTTTATAATAAGAGCAATAAAAGAGGTGAATTTGGGTTTATATACAAACGTATTTAAGTTACCATTCTCCCTCAATAGTAAGAGTCCCAATGATCTATATCAACAAATTTATAAAGTTCACCCATGACTAACCAACCCAGTTTGTCATAAGCAAACCTTTTGAGTTTGTGGTTTAAAAGGACAGGTGTTCGATGGCAGAACTTTAGAGGAAGTTTAGGACGAACTTGTGGTACAACTTGACGCAGTCCCGCCCATATAAAAGTACTGCGGTTTGAGGATGTTTACTTTCATGTTTGAGTTTACCAAAATTGAATAATTAAACCCAACTTGTGGAACTTGTACTACTTGTAGAGTTGTCAGACATTATGTACGTAAAGATTTATTTGTTATGTTAGAGTTATATTGGATGGAATAAATATTAACCTTTATTGAGATAGTTTCAAAACTAATAGAAATAGAATATCCTCAGAAAAAAACTGGTGTGTCAGTGATAATCGAACAAGACTGTGCGATTTATAAATGATAGAAATATCACTTAGAGAGTTCAAAATGATAAAATGTATGATACCAAAAAAGGAACATAGACTATTGACCATCACAAACTAGAAAAAAAACAGCGGAGAAAGACATAAAAACAATGAAACTTTAGGAACATTAAATTGGATTTCTTTCTATCTCATTGAATAACAAGAGCATTTAAGATAATTATCGATTCTCTTATTCCGTCCCTGGCCTATTAGGAGGCACTTAAGAAGGCCAAGTTCTTGGCCGGTCACTGGCAACTGGCCACTTTAGTTCAAAGTGGTGAAAATTGCCAGGTGATTGCCAGTAACGAGAATCTTACAAGTTACTTTGGTTAGTGTTTGTTTTCAGCACCTACTCGTAGTTGAAAATAACTGTTGATAAATCATTGAGTTTCAAAAAATCGTTGGAAAATCTTTAAATGGGCCGATGACTTAAAAAAAATGCAATAGAATGCGAAGGGCAAGGAACAGCAAGGTAAATGCCAAACAAAAGGAGGTCTACCAACAGTAGTGGTTTATTGAAGTCTGATGATGACGTTGATTGCTTCCAATACACAAATTGACCATAAAAACACATAACGAACCTAAACGATCCACTAAAATGTGTTAC
This sequence comes from Trichoplusia ni, assembly GCF_003590095.1. NCBI lineage: Eukaryota > Metazoa > Arthropoda > Insecta > Lepidoptera > Noctuidae > Trichoplusia > Trichoplusia ni. The sequence goes on from NC_039486.1 coordinate 9,835,216, forward strand.
TGAAAATATACAACATTTCTGCATTTTATTTCCAATTAGCCGGAAATTTTCGAATAGCCATTGCGTGGTAATACTCCATTCTGACCATTTTTGTTTAGAGGAAATTGGGACAAGCACAAATTGGCTGCGAAATTGCTACATTACTGAAAAACAAGCCATTTTTAACACGAACCAAATATAAAGGAATTTTGGACCTATACCTATTATCCCAAGTTAATAAGACCCACAGATAATTAGGACTTAGCTACTTTTTATACTAGGAGACGAGCGATTGTCTTCCCTAATTCGTTTTGTAAGTATAATGACTGCCAAATTTTTTACAAGTCTAGCTCAGATAATAAATTGATCTCGTTAGATAAATTAAAATTTTCTAAGTTATAAACGATTTTGTCTTCATTATTTTACTTAAAACAAGAGCCGGCAACCGATATCTTATTTCATAGTATGTTTTGCTAAACAGTACCGAACATACACACATAGTTACAATAGACGAACAAAACAAAAACGTTACAGATTATTTGACACTTTCCCCCAATAAATGATCAGTCAAAGGTATCTCCCACTATAAGCTCACGTGTCTTCTCCCAACTTATGTGCTCGAAGTATCAAAGGTAAGGTAACGGTCACCTATCGTCTGTTACAAATTGCAGCTTTGACTCCCCGACTACGAACAATCTATTACTATGTCACCTACGTTATACAGTTACCTTACGTTAGTTCAGACCAAAACAAAAGGTATACCAAAATTAATTAAAATTAAAAAAATACTAAATTAATTTAAATTAACTTACTAAAATTTCCATTTCATATTTTACTGTTGAGTTAGAACAAAAGGATCCAAGTTCCTGACCTCTTCCTTATTCACATTCATATCACTCACAAAATAACACATTCCGTTCGAAACTTTGTACAAACAACCCACTGGCCATACACTCTGCATATACCACGTAAACTTTCACATTGCAGGGCACTTGACTGTAAATATAATAATTATTTTGTACTGTGCAACCTTTTGGGTGATACAGCACCGTAATACGTTTAGCATAGAGTTGAAAATCGTTTGGTATCGAATGCAAATGCAAGCTTGTTTTGTTAGCATTGTAAAGCCAGTGTCTGAATATTGGAGGCAACATCGAGGCAGTCAGAGCCTATCGTGTGTACACGCCTCCACATTTTACTCTAGGGCTGTGAGGCGACTCGTATTTAAATTAAAATTTTCATTTCACGAACTAAACTAGATAGTTTATAAATGGGAAATGTTATTTTGTTGTGAAAGAGTATCTAAGATTTTTAGAAGATATTTCAAACATTAAACTCTTAAGTATTTTTTTCATAACAATTTAATAATTAACAAAGCTATGATCAAAATAGTAGACGTATTTATTCAATGAATACATCTAGAACGGAATATGTTCAATATTTGTGTTTATTTTATAACTATGATTATCAATTATTCCTCTCATGGCAAATTACATAATGTCTATACACCATGTTCTTCGATCAAGAGTTCTCTATTTACGAGAAACCGCCTCAAACGTTCCAGGTGGCATCCTTTATCAAACGATTTACTTTAGGAAAGCCTTTGCAACACTACACCCGGCCAATAGAAGCCTCTATCAAAACCAACGAGACCTCTGCAACAACTAAATTAAAGTGTTAACAATATACGCAACTATATAACTTCGACACGTTCATTTTAAAGTTGGTATTTCATTAATCTTTCTCTATTTATCATCCGAACCAATTCCACAAATAAAACCAATGTTTTCCTAAATAAAAGATACAATTTTTAATACCAGCAAAGCAGTGCTTATTATTATTGTTCCGCTTAAATAATATTTACGAAAGCAATAAAGAGATATTGGAACAGCCTTCGTTCTAGATTGAATTGTAACGCTTTATTCTAAGTATCGAATAAAATTTTATTTAAGCATCCGAATACGGTTTTTGTTGAATTTCAAATGGAGGAATGATCGTAAATCTGTGAAATGCTTTGTTTTTATGCCGAAAAGGGAATAAGGAAAAACAAAAACATGTTTTTTAGTTCCAATCGTAAAAATTAAAAGGATTATGTGACATATGAGATAGTTTCAACAACAAAGTATAAATCTCACTAAAAAACCAAGTAGTTAAGAAATAATTGATTACACACCAAGAAATAAAGTTTCTATGACTCTCAATAAAAATATTAATGACATCTACACATTCCCAACTCACATTTGATAAAAAAGCATGTCGAATATTTTCATTACTGCATATAAAAAATATCACGTAGGTAGTGGTGTGTAAAACGGGAAACAAAAGAACGCGTGAGCACCAGCCCTACGCATCCTAATCCGGCTCTCGCCAAGCTATCGAGGCGTTGAATTTTTGAAATTCCACTTGGGCCTCTTCGTTGGCAACCCTACAGGATCGAGCGTAGCACACAGAGCCCGAAACTGTACTACACAATACACTTTAGTTCAGAAAAAAAGACGTAAATGCAGATTTTTGCGTAGGAGAGACTATTGTATGTGCGAATGTGGGTTTACAGTTTTACACCTAGTGTAGTTCAATGGGCAAACAAGATTACTAGTCTCGATCCAGAGCTTTGAGCATGTGTTCAAGTGCGCTCCGGTGTTTTATGACCCTTTACTTTGTGACCACATCGAGAGCTAAGTGTATATATAGGTACGCTATAAGGGGATTGGTGAAATACTTCCACTTTTAGTCCAGAATTTTCCACTTGCTTTTTTGTTGGTCCGTACAAAGTTAATGAAATTGTTACAATTTGTTTCAAAAATAATATTGTAAGTGGTTTTGACATTTAATTTTGTTTCTCCATGTACTAAGAAAGTACTTTATTGTTTATTTTTTATGGTAAGCTTTTAAAAAAACACGGCGGAGACTTCAGCGCCGGCTGACAACACATCGAATTCGAGTGTCTTAAGACGAAACACTAAGAAAATAATCTGTGCATGAGTAAAAGGATTTATCGTGAAGTAACCGTAGGCCGGGCAAAGTTAGCGGGGATTATGGTAATTACCCGGGGGATCTGCGAAAGAGGCGAATCAGCATCCTCTGTACCCTAGATAGACAAAATCGCGAGGTAACTTTGTTAATTGACCTAATTTCAGTTTGAGCTGACCGAACTCTTTATGTTAAGGTTTAATTGTTCGATGTAATTGGTTTAATCTGGTGTAATAATCGTTTCTGATTATTATTCCGGGAGCGTGCCGTCACCTCTTGGAATAAAACTGTTGCAGTTGTGAAAGCGGAACGCGGTTCCGAGTAGCGCCATCTCGCTTACACGATTGCAACAGCGCTATTATTATTGTAGATGGTATCAAGCCCGCAGGCCTCGTAGTGGAAACTCTGTCGGGAAACTGAAAGTTTCATTTAATCAGTTTTTGCTGTACAAGTTACTTTTATTTGGTGCTTCTACAAAGCAAGCTACAAGCTTCCTCCATTTCGTATTAAGGGAATTTCATGTTGGACAGTATTTAGCTAAAGCCGGGGTAGGCTCTCAATATGTTAATAAGCTTCATCTTATTTGACTCGAGACTCAAAACAACGAAGGTATTAGAACGCATATTTATTTTTAAGCTCGACTAGATTATGTACTGTACTTATAAACTTACAAAGATAAGTTAAAAATAATTAATAGAATGTGAACGAAAGGTGTTGTCTCTCTATAAGACAAAAATATTTCTGAATGATTTTGGATGGCAACATAGCATCTCAAAACCAAGTCAGCCATAATACATTTTAACTACTCCTATATTATATACTTACTCCATTATAAACCGTGTTTGTTTTGTATTACTTTGTAAGTTGATATTTCTTATTTCGACGTCTGGAATTCTCGTTATAATATTGCTTACGTACACTCTACTCACATATTATTTCGGGCTAGACAAATACTGTTTCACGTTTCAAAGTAGACTCGGTAAAGACTTATTATTTATTCGCAACCGCTTTCCTTTTGGTTTTTAGAGTTGTAACTTTGTTAGATAAATATTTATCTTTTACAGTAGGATTAAATAGATTGACAATAATTATTTGATCATCAGTATCATATTCTTTATCAAAACTATTATCATCTGAGCCATAGGAAGTCCACTTTTGGACATGCTTGCCTTGCTGGACATAGGCCTACTCCACTCGCCTTCAGCACGTATCTACTGACTTTCTGAGGTTGTCTGACCCTCACAAGTGAGTGGTTAAGGAAGTTAAGATCTATGCTCTTAATTAGTTTTACTGGATATCTATCTGGATGAATCTGAATTCTACCAATACGACATCTTACAGAGAAAAGGGACAGACAAGGAATAAAGGAAATATCTGTTCTAATTTTACCTCTAAAGCGTCTCTGAGTTCCCAATACCATCGCTAAAACTCTTATAATACGAATACAATTCATGCATAAAATCTGACAGTAACAAACGAACGAACTTTTCTCATAAATTATTTTTTATCTGTATATATTTTTCATTCTGCAATTTCCTTATTTTGGCTGTAGAGGAACTATAAATCGCATCAGTTTTGATGACAGGAACACAGGAAGGGCCGTAGTGAGCAATCATTAAATTCGCATCACCGAGCCAAGACAACGGTGTTTCCTGTAATATATCGTTTATTTTCAAACGACGACTTTCCTTAGAATGAAATAGCTCGGGAATTACTGGATCCTGGAAACTACTACTGGTTTTGGTCGTCGAAAATAAATCACTTTCTTAGAGTTGTTTAACAATTATTTGAGGTTAGAATAATCTAAAGTGGGACACGGGACGTTTGAAAATTGAATATTTTATCTATTGAAACGAAAGTTTGGTTAATACGTAATTATGGCTAGAAACAAAACTTTTAACATGATCCACGAGTATGTAGTCATTGCTCCGTAGAACAGAAAAGCACTTTTATAATTTCACTTTTATATATTCCGGCACTGTCCTTCGTTCATAGATTGCTATGAACGAAGGACAGTGCCGGAATATTCCACAACGGGCATTGGGCTACACTGATGAATATTGATTCGTCAGTGTTGCCCAATGGGTTAAATCAAGGTAACTAATTTATAATAATACTAGTAAATTGCGTCAGTGTTAGAACAGTATCAGAAATCCATCGTATTCCTAAAAGTTAAGATACAAAAGCAAGAAACAAAAACGAGAAACCTAATTCGGGAAACATTTGCATTTACACTACAAACGAATAAAATAATTCTGTAATCTAGATCAGCTCTAAGGAATAATTCAGGACAAAAACCAAAGCGAGAAACACGAGAAAACCATTAGTACAAGAGAACAAGAACAACGGCCCTAGGTAATCACCCTGGTTGAGGACAAATACGAACTTTATTCAAATCAGCACAAAGGACATGGCCGGAAATTGTATGAACCTGTGCCCCAGCATGTACACTAATAAAATCTACGTCAATTAATAGTAAACATCGTCAGAAACAAAAATAAAAAAGATTTATTTTGCTCGGCAGTCGCTGACAAAAGTTATGAAGGTTTAAAGTTAAGTAAGGTTAGGTTGAAAGTTAAACTATGGTTAAAGCACTTTTATGTTTCTGGTATATAAATATTTAATCTAGACCTTTAATATTCATAATACAATCACTTGAACACTGAGAGCAGCATTATTTTTCAATTTGAGTAAATCTATTTATTGGAAGTTAGAACAATATTACACAATATTATTCTACTGATAACATTTTGGATTAGACAGCAAATAAAAGAAATTAAATTGTTGAAACATTTAATATTAATAAAACATTATAAAACGCGGCTGGTGAAAAGACAGCTTCTTGGTATCTCGTCCATACCAAGTACCAAAGAATTGTCATAATGTGAGCACAACATCCAACAGTCCGGTTGCCAGATACACAATTACACCAATAACTTAAGATACCATTTCTAGGTTGGTCTTCAAATGAGGGAAGCTCGTCATATAAAAAATACGTGTATATTCACGCCTGGACGTATGTCTCGATTTAATACGTCCTCTTAATAGAAGAGGATGATTTCCTTCAATTTCAAGTGCTGCGAAAGTATTTGTTAAACTTGAGTTCTCCAATAATAACTCCCATTCATTAGAATGCGCATAAAGCTTATTATAAAACAGCAAGGCTGATTTAATTAAGGTAGGCACTAAATAACCTGCACTTTGCTGACCATCAAATATGCATCGCCTAGATGTATTAGCACAACATCTATAATTAGGTAGGGCAATTGATGAAACATCTTGACCTGGGCCAAGATGAAGTTGTGGGGCAAGTGGTGGAGGAATTGGTATTTGGATATTTTGATCAGGTTGGTGATCTTCTAAGGCGTCAAAACGGTTGGAATCAGTAATAATTCTTCGGCTCACTTCTCTGTTAGCTCTCATGTAACAACCATGACATAAAAAGTTGGCTGCTCTAACCTGAAAAAAAAAGATGAAGCTAATACCACTCACACTTGACAATCAAAAGCTTAACTTTCTATATTTGTAAACTTAAATGTATGTACATAACAATATAATTATTTTATTGCCAACATCAAAGCAAGACACATATTACAAAATAAAATACCCCATCTCATCTCTGTCAATCAAACAGATACTCATACAGTTTTTACCAATATATAGAGTGATTAATGGGAAGGTGAAAGTATATAATACATCCATATTATAGCATAGAAATACAGAGTTCCAAAGATTTGTAAAATCCATGTGGAGTCAGAGTAAATCACTAGTTATCTAAATAAGGCTAGTAAAGACTTGTCCTAACTGATTCTGAATTGAAAATATTCCTCATTAATAATAATTAATATAAAATCAGCATTAAATATTACTTTATAGTAACTATATTGACTCGCCTGTTACATTTTGAATTAGAACTTCAAATAAGTTTAAATTATTTAATGTGATTAACTACACTATTAAAACTGTAACAATTATTCACATGTAGATATTTAAAAACGTACTACTTACATGTCATCATGTAAGTACTGCCACAGTGATACAACTGAGGCCGGAGGGCTTCCCTCCAGAATTTCGTGTCTTTTGGCATGTGTAACTGATTTACCACAGCCATACATTGATATGACCGAGTTGTCTTTCACTGGAATTCGTTGCAAGACATCTTGATATCTTGTCATAACACGCACCACAGACGTGGCTATGAGATGATAACTGTGAAGGTAAAATAAGTATCTTTATTAGTCTTGAGATTATAGATAGGTATTTAAATAATATGAATGCTGTAGAAAAAAGATTTAATGATGCCACAACATACCTCGAATGTTAACCACTCCGATAAAAGACCAGTCATATCGGGAGGTACGCTGATACGTTCTCCGATTGTGATCCGGTTGTAAAAGGTCCATTTTCCTTAAGTATACACAGTACTAGTTAGAGGAGCACTCACGTGGGGCTACGACATATTATAAACGAAAAAACAAACCGGCCGTTTATTGTTTACAAATTATGTGAGAATGTGATTTGACATTGACATTGGACGTTCGATATTCATCACTTCAATGTTGTCAGCACAAAAGTGACTATCTTCCTTTGTACGCGAACTTCGTTTTATTTACTTAATAATATTTAGGGTTTCATTTATTTAAATAAATCAGAAAGCTTAAAAAAAATATGTGTTATGTAAGTTATAATTAATTATGAACATATTACATTTTAAGCTCGATGTCTATAGTGACGGACTTTCCCTACTTTGTTCTTTGTGAATATTATATGGCAACATTAAGGGTACTTTTGAGTGGAGTACAAACGAAGAAAATCTTTTTATTGTATGTTTTTTTCTCCCGCTGCTACAGTAAATTGAGCTTTTTTTAAAATTCCTTATTCGTTTTTTTATAATTATTGGTTTTATTTTGGTTCTTGTACACTCTGGGGCAGAATCCGGCCAAGTCCTTTATTTTAGCGAAATGACAGCTGCCAGCCATTTGCTTTTGTTGCCCCACAATATTCGTCGGCCACAATGATTAATCCTACTTCCTCGGCTATGATTGATTGTGGCCAAGAAATGCTAAAAAACATCAATTTTCAAAATTAATTAAGACGATTTGTTTTTGGGTGGAAATTGAATTATTGTTTTAAATTAAATCCGCTTATTTTTACTTTATTATGTTAAAAAAATGTTAATTGTTATTTTTTTTTCTTTATTACATCTTCAGATAGTTAATGAATCAATAAAGTAATAACTATACCGGTTGATATTAATAAAATCCATAGCTTGTGACTACTAGCTCTATCTAGTGTGTACTAGAAAAGGTGGCCACTGCCACCTAGCGGCGGCTGAGAGAACAAACAGGAAAAGCGGCCGGAAAAACAGGAGGGAAAGTTGTAAGCGTCATCCGCTGGGGGAAAAATTGCTTGGCAATGAGTTTAACACGAGATCGCTAGATGGCGCTGTTTTGCAAAGTTTGAGATGAGGAAATTTTGTTTCGATAACAATATTTAATTTAAACAACGGAACAATAGTGTATTAGTCATAATTATGTCATATACTATTATTTCCTTTATTTCATTAAAATACATATAAATTACATTTTTAAATATATATAAAAAACAACATACATTTAAAAATATAAAAAATAGTGTCCAACCGGCAACGGGTACAGGGCCCAAGCTGCCGGTGGTCAGGGCTCCAGAGAGAGGAACCTCCTCACGATGCGCGCCGTGTCCAGAAGTACCGCTTTCTGAATCAAACCCTTGACCCAGACGCCCAACGAGAGCCTCCGAAGATGTTGATCGAGGCTCTTGGCTATTAAGCCATTGGCACTTACGACTATCGGGACAATGATTGCCGAGTCCACCTCCCACAAGTCGACAACCTCGTGAGCTAAATCCAAATATTTCAATTGTTTTTCTTTTTCTGCTTTCACGAGGTTCTCGTCATGGGGGATAGTGATATCAACAATCATTGTCCGACGCTCTGATCGATCGATCACCACTATATCAGGCTTATTGGCAACAATAGTCCTGTCAGTGATGATAGATCGATCCCAGTACAGTGTGATATGACCACTTTCGAGAACTGGGTCGGGCACATACTTATAGTACGGCACCTCAGATTCCACAAGTTTGTATTTCAGAGCAAGCTGCTGATGGATAATCCTGGCCACTTGGTTATGTCTGTGCAAGTATTCACCGTTAGCAAGACGAGAACATCCCGAAACTATATGTCTCAAGGATTCACCGGGACAGTGACATGCCCGACAGATGTCAACTGTACCATCCTTAATTATATATTTTCGGTAGTTATTCGTCATGATAACTTCATCCATAATTGCACATACAAACCCTTCGGTTTCTCCAAAGAGATCTCCGAAGCGTAGCCAGGCCACGGACGCTAAGAAATCTACATCGGCCCCGTGAAGGGTCCGATAATAGCGTCCGTGTAGCTCCTTGCTTTGCCATACATCTTTGTATGTATTATTATTATTATTATTACTACTATTATTTATTCAAAACTTTACAACAACTTAACACAAAGTCCAATCAAGTGATACAATTAAGTACAACTATTACAGGAATTAAGCTGAAGTAGTTAGGCAGTCCTATTGATAACTACCACGAACACTCAAGCAATTAGGTATTCCAAATGAACTCTGAAACTTAGCTCTAAGCCGGGTAAAGTTAGCCTTCTCGAAAATCTACCATTAAAAGTGGATAGTTGTAAGTACAAAGTAATAATTACGGACGTTTAACTTTGCAAGTGGACAGAGCAAGGCAGGGCGAAGTTGCCACAATTGGTATCTACTGAGAAATAACTTCGTAGACTTCTTTGGCTACAACTGGGATCATTTTAATTAAATTCGTTGAGAATTTCAAGTTTAACTTTTGGAACTGAACCTTATCTTGGGAATTGACTTTAAGAAGTTATTTTGAACTAGATTAAATGTAGATAACTTGGGGCTTATTAATGCAATTGCTGGTGATTGCATTAAATATTCAAATATCATGCGCAAAGTACATGAAAAAAGCACATAAGTACTACATAAAATGATTATTTATATGCTAGCATTTATGTTTAAACAAGCAACTTGTATGCGAGTTTAATCTCTGCGCCATCTAGCGGCGTGACTGGGAACTTTCAGCCACCCTTATTTTCTCGCACAGCCGGGGTAGAGTTCGCTGTTCTGCCAATGATCACTAGATGGCAGTGCTAACAACATTTTATGCGAGGCTATAAATGTTACCATAATTTTAAATACTTTCCACGGGTTGGTTTTTTTATTGTAACTTCTGAGAAGAAGAATTCTAATGATATCTTAACTAAATAAATTGTTTTACTTTACCTTTATTCTTTACTTAAATTGTAATTACTACTAACCAAATATAAAATACCGTCCGCTAACAGACAATACCAAAAACCTATTAAACAGAGAGAAGTCTTTTAGGAAGGTCTCTTTAACCAAACATAATTGTCACAACCATAAAAGTAAACAGAACACTGTATATACCTTCATAACACATTTTTTTTACCTAGCCCAATGTGTCCTACTGCTGGGCAAAGACCCCCCCCCCCATGTTCTTCCACACAAAATACTCGAGTTATAATATAATTAAGACTTAGATAATTTCACTTTCCCGGTGACAAAAATTGTCGCTAAAAATCTAGTCTGCGAAGTGTAGCGGGTGAATGCGCCTATCGTAGGGGATCTCGTTGAGTGTGTCATAATGAAGCGCGACTTACTAGCGCTCGAGTCCACAGATATACGATAGTGCCTAGCTTATAGCGCCCTCTAGGGTTGATCGTAACAGGTTTTATTATTAATTAAACTTCCATATAATGTAGTGAACAATGATAGATTTGAATACCTATTTTCCAAACATCCTGCTATTTTCATATTTCGATAGGTCGTAGGTAACTATGTATTTTATGTAGAAATGAAAATATTATTTATGTATCGAAATGAACTAACTATAGTTATATTAGTAGGTACACAAATTGTGATTTGAGAGTGCCAGTGGTCTGAATGAAATGAATGACGAAATTCTCAATGCAGATAAAAAGTGTAGGTTTTAGGAAAATGAAAGAGTTTATTTTTAGTATCTGTGCCCTTGAGTTTTAAAAATACATTGCTGTTAGTGAAAAAAGTGTCGGCGAAATGGAACGATTTAATATTGATATGGTGTAAATATAATAAACCTACTTAAGTAATTCTTAGAAATGCGAGAATATCTCAAAAAGATTCCAAATAATCAAGGAAAGATGAAAATACTAATGAGAAGCGATCGAGTGAATGTCTTTCAGGGGATTGGATCGTTATAGCGAGGAAACGTTCGGACCTTGTACAAAAAATGTCTGCTAATGCTAACGATGTCCCAAAAAAATTGCTGTACCTGCAATTTTTGTTGTGAAAGCTGTCATCCTTAAAATCGGACGTACATTTCCGCCGGCGCGAGGGTGCGCACGTCAATTTTTTGATGAAGCAAGTATTGTTAACGCAATTCCGCGAAACTGTCGCGTTTCGTTAGCGCTGACAATTCGTTAGGGACGAAAATTTATTCATCTATTTAGAATTTACTGAAAATTCAGAGGCCTTTTTTTAAAAAAAACAACAATCATTGTGATGAGCCTCAAAGTTGCATAAAAGTCTAATTGAACATTACGTCTGAACTGGTTTAACTATCAAACTTAATCATTACCAGATCTGGAACTAGTTGCGGATTGTCTGAAACCTGAGGCTTTTGTTGATAAACGTTCTTGGCTAGACTGCGTTATCGGTATCCCCTGTCACCGGGGAGCCAGACGATTTCAGTATCAGTTTCGATTTAGTGCAAGTTATTAGAGTTGTCTGCAGTCGATTAAACTGTTACCGCATAATTGACAATAGATTGGCCTATTTTAAATCGTCAGTGTAATAAGTGAAAGTACCACAAATGGGATCGTTCTCTACATAGAACTAGCATACAATCATTTCTACGAGTATGCTTCAACTAAATAACAATACTTCAGTAAAGCAAAAACAATTTAGGTTCATCCAAAAAGATTTTCTTCATTCCCCAATTTGTTCGCAGGCTTCAGGAAAATCATCGCAAGTCTTACCTGTGAACAAGGAAAATGTGAGTGTTAGTTATGTATCAAAATCATATCACGAGGCACGAGTATAGAGTACGGTAACATATCCACTTTATATTGTGACTTTTATATTTTTGATCTAGAATATTTTTCAGTAACTTAAATCCCTGCTTTCTGCAACTATTCTGTAGCCAGTCTTGAAGAATATAAAGCTTATAAAATATGTTTCAGTTTTATTTTTCCCAAACAATTTGAGGAAAGTTTTACAATTATACACATAATAATTTGATAGCTTGCTCTCCAAAAATCGATCCTACAGAATTTCTTCCGTCTTTTGTGAGCAATATTGGAATATTTTGGCATAACGAAGTATGAAAATTTGGGGTTGGTTGAAAACTTGGGAAGAGTTTGTCAAGTATATAAAATGTTTGGAAGCTGTTCTAAGTTTTTTGATTTGTGCTGAATTTAAGGTGTAAAAGATGAAGAAGCGCTTCTCGTATTTTGAGGTATGATTGACAGACAGCCATAACTTTGGATAAGAATATCTTAAGAGTTATTATTTGAGGCATCAAAAAAATCGAAAAAAAAAGTTAGTAAAATCATAGATATACTCTTTCATCCAAACAACACTAATGTAATGAAACTCTACCGTATAAAAAGCCCTGGTTGGGAGTCAATCCGGCTGCAGACGCTCATAAATAAAACCGTTTCTTTCTTAGCCGCGACTTCTCGCTCCAAAGTGGCAGCCAATGTCTGCCGGTAAAATTGTCTGGATGCTACTTAAATTAAATATGTGGTCGCAATGGTTTCACTTCGGAAATGTTTGAGCTTTATCGGTGATCTGGGATTAAACACAAATAGAGAACACCTTTTGTTGCTTACTTTGGCATTTGTTATTATACTGCATACCTACTGTATAATATAACAAAAAAAATCGAAGGTAAGTATCTGAAATTTGGTTCTTGGAAAAGATTAATTTTGGAATGGACATAAAGCATCCAATCTTTGATCGACAAACAAAGGGCTTCCCAGTGCATGATCCAAACGTGCCTGAAACACAATACAGCCTAAAACATGATCTATTATCATCTCAGTTCTTTTCCTCAGCTTAACGTCAGCGTCTAGTTATCTGAGCCTCCATTAATCATACTATACTGACTTGATAATGTTTCGTCAAGATTTGCGTCGGGTGCCAAGGTCGAAAATAAAACGAAGAAAAAAAAATAGATTCAGAATATCATTTGTCAAAGGCGACGGTAAAGGGATCGCGAGTGAAATATGGGCAGGTGAAATAATAGATGTCTTTATACAAGCCTTTGGTGGCTGTACTACGAGTACCTTAAGGGTCTGATAACGATTACTGCTCAGAAGAATATTCAAATTTAATAGGCAAGAAACCTATCTTATTAGCGAGCTGAAAAAAATAAGAAAACGTAACTTTTATAGTAATAACGGAATAATGGAATTAAGACGGTACTATCAAAATCAAAACAGTCAGTTGTAGCAAATAATCTGTAATTGTCCTTATTATTGCTGTTAACCGAAAGATCATTGTAAGTTTCTAAAGTTGCAGTGGTACTAATTCCATAATATCATACATAATACTCGAAGCAAAACATCTTCGAAAAACATGCTCAAGTAATAAATAAGTGAAAGCTTCAGAAATATATCATTATATTTACCTCCAAAGCAGAAATCACTTTTACGTTGTATAAAGCGAAGTATTCCCAAGAAATGCAGTAAACTTTCCAATCTGTTCACAATCTGCAGTAAAGTGTGTCAAGTTGTCGTGTTTCAGTCCGGAGTCCCGGGGGACGCGGGTTCGATGCCGGGTCGGGACCGCCCGTCTCGTCAATACGAATATTATATGATATGTGATACGATCGGTTTGCCCGTAACATACTGGGAAAACAACATGGTTTGCTTGTAGCGTTTCAGATTTTAATCTCGTGAAGAATACACGGTATTTTTGTTTTCGGAAAATGTTTTGCGACTTAACTTGACGAAATGGTCTACATGTCTTTTAACCAAACACAAATAGTAAATGATGCTTATCGCATGACTAGCCAAGAGACGATTGTGTAGGTATTGTATCGCGCGGCGATTAGAAAATGACGACTATGAGCTTAAAACACAGTTTTCTACACACACACAGACACACACAGATTTATATAATTATTAACAATGAATCAGTCTCACGATAGTTAATTTAAATATTTATATAACCTTGAGAGTATAGTCTACTTTCAATTTCTATATCATCACATTAGATAGAAAAAAATTATGAAATAATAGGTATATTATTTTGGTGTTTCATAACGGCGAACCACTATCGCTAACAGGTATTCGTTCTCCTTACCTCAGCAGACATCAAAACGTCTGGAACTTAGTTTTTATTATAAAAGTTTCCCGCATCAAACTTGTTTGATGCAGTTGAGCAGCCACTGTTGTCGGGCGGACTAACTGTTGGTCGCGTTTTATTTTATGCTTCGCCACACGACGTGAATTTTGCTGTGTTGTCACTTTTAACGGATTTTTATTAATATAATGCACTGTAACGTGTTTGCTAATAGTTTCGCCAATTCATCCGCAAAAGAATTAAAGAAAGGAAACAAAAAAATACCTAAATACCTACCGAATATTGCAATGTCACTCGCAGTAAAAAAAATAATTCAAATTTTCAAGTATGACTCTAGGTGAACGGTATGGTAACTATAGAATTCATTATGCATCGTGAGCTGAACTGAATCCATGTACTGTCATCTAAAATAACTATACAAAGGAAATTAGAGATAGCATATGTAGCTAACAATTCAATGACATATAGTTGAGACAGTTCGCTATCCAATAAACAATTTGATTCAGAATTGTGATCTCACCTGCTCGTACTGCGCGACGTCGTGTATGACGCGACGCCAAGTCAGGGCATGCCGTATGTTAGCCTCCTGTCTGGTCATATGACAATGGCATTTAAACGGGACTTCTGGCTTGCTTGACAATTTTGAGACCAAATTCAGATAACTGTATTCCGATCTCGGTTGCAATCATGTTTCTATAGTTTTGTTATTGTACATTTGTAACTTTCATCGTTATATTGTATTAAATTCTATCCTGTAATATGAACAGCCTTAAAATTCCTGCATGTTTAGTAAATTCATGCTCCCGCTTCTATTAAATTCATACATTAAGTAGAAGTACACGGTAACCTCTCAATAGTACACTGTCAATCAATCTACGACGACATGCTAGTACGTTGTATGCAATAAATAATTCAGCTTCGCCTACCCTTGCTGTGAACACCCCGAGCGAACTTCGAGCGGTAGGGACAGCACGTCTATCAAATTCTATCATAGATACTTGAATACAGAATGAGATTGGAATCGTTTTCATACGGTAATTATTGTCTGGGTAACGTTGGACCATATTTATGCATCCTGGTCATACATTAAACGAAAACGTCCGAGGCGGAATTCAAGTTTACAAGACAGTCACTTTTTTGAAGACAATACGTTCAAGAAATCTTATACAAAGAGTTTGTCTCAATGAACAAAAACTAAAACCAAAATTATCTACAGAATTATTATCCCAAACACTAACAAATTTAGCAGTCTAATTACACCCGCCCTACGCGCCGCTAGTACACGGGTATCTCTCAATGGAACATTGTCAATCAAGGGTACGGAAAGCGTGTGTCATATAAATAATTCAGGGCCGAGACCCTAGCCCCGGCCCCGAGCCTTCTGTAACGTGTCGATGTAACTGCTGATATGTGGCCGCTCATACTCGGGGCACCTTTAATGCTGGTGTTGGGACAAATACGGTTTAAAGGGGATACGGAAATTAATTTGGAAAAGACGAGTTACGTTTTTGCATAGACATATTATCATACCGTGTCAAACATCTTGAGACAAAAAAATTGAAATAATTTATTTATAGAAAATTTCAAATAGAACAAACAAAGATAAGGTACACACTTATTCAATTAAAATAATTGTGTTCGGATTGAGAAAGTTTTGTAGCTAAAATGTTAGTAGGTAATGAAAATTGGTACAAACCCGAATTAAAGCCAGAAATTTGTTCCGAATAATATATGGTACGTGGGAGTAGCACTAATACCGTTTGTTAGATTTAAACCTTGTTCGCCTAACATAAATAAAATTAGTAAGTTACCTGTAACGTAAAGTATTAGCGGGGCTTAAACAAGGACTACAATTATGTTAGTGTAGACAGGCGTATATTAAATTTAAATTAGCAGTTTGTACCAGGAAAACAGTAAGGAGAGCCGCCTAATTATAATTTGAAGCGTGTGCCTGGGAGCCGGCGCAGGTGACGACAGTAGTCCTCAGCACGTGAACTAACGTACGGATCTATGTTTGTTACTCAAGGAGAATGCAATTTTTAAGAAATTTTGTATTGGAATTATCCAGATGAGAGATAATTTTAAATAAGGTCTATGTAAGACTTTCATTTTCATGGATGTGACCGTTTGACCGCGTAGAACTTCTAAAACAAGTCGTCATCAAAATAAATGGCATAATGCTATGGTAATAATTATTCTGTACCATTAGACCAGGATCGCGTAGAATCGAACTTTTTAACCGGATTTTTTTCCAAAGACAACATTTTAGAAAGAAAATCATTTTCAACAACAAAAAATATACCAAAATAAAATAATTAATTACCGAAACAATCGCGGATGAACACTTTCGGGTTAAGAAAACAAGTTTAGTTTGCTGAAAGACGTCGAAAATAGCTTCTAAAAGAAATTTTAGCAACAATTTGTTTACGCCACAAAATATGATGCCCCTTAAATTTCAACGAACTCTTTATGGATATTAATTAAATGGATCGAGGAAAGTTTCAAACTTGTATTAAGAGCGACTTAGTGAAAAAACCGAGATCGGGCTATCATCATTATATTAAATCGCTTTCGGATATTACGAAAAAGGATGTCTTGTACCTTACGAATGTTTTTAAAGTTCAGCACATTCCTGGGAAAATAAATGACGAACGATATATTTTTTTGTTTTCTGCTAAAAAGAAGCATTCAAATGAAAAGAAGTACATTAAATATAGTATTGAGATTTTTTTGAAAATATTATGATACGCGAAATTCTTAAGATCAGTAGTTAATCCTCATCCCTATATAACTAAAGCAGTCGTCTAATAATGTTTGTATCGGACTTTTATTGATAGTGTTGAAGTTAGCAGCGAGTTTAGTAGCTCCGCTCACCCTCGCCTTAAGGTATTGTGAACTTCTCATATTGATTGCTTAAATACTTCGCAAATACTTAAGTTGCGTCGAGCAGTTTTTGGCAACATTTATTAATAGCTTTACTTTAATTTTGGTTTCAAATCCAAATTCTCGGTCAAAGAGCCGTAGTGATTTTTGCTTAAAGTGGAAGCCAAAACACTTCTTTACTTACAACCAGTATGAAAAGACGATAAAACTTGAAGGCTATGACGGAAAATCAAGAATTATAATATCACAGCAATTTAGCTTTTAAAAATTGAAAACTAAAAATAAACTAACATACGACAAAAAGTAAAATTCCAGTAAAGTTATTCTCAGCCACTTTACTAATTAAATTCTAACCTCATATTATCTTAGTCCAGCGTAAATATAATAAAACTAAAAATGTCTGGCAATTAAAGTTTCCAAGTCGATCTACGTCAGGGTGGTTAGGTCAAAGGGTTAACATCCCCCGCCTCGGGATAGCCGGCGGAATTAATTTATGTACCCTAGATCTAAGACCTGGCTAGAAAAAGATGCTCCGTGATTAAAATAAAAGGGGTCGAAGTTTTCACATTACAGTATCTGCTTTTTTCTTGGATGAACTTTCAGCTCGTGACTATACGGTTAGGTTACAAGGTTTTTTATATTGAATTAAAACTCGTGAAGATGTGAACTTTTGCCATCTATAGTCGACGGATAAGATACCAGTAGCATTTCTACGTATATATGGTTATTTCAGACAGACACAAAACTAATACATAAAAAACAAAAACTACCTAATTACACATTACTATTACAATTTAAGATTAAATCTCAACTGGGCGGTGTGTGCTTCATGATTTCAACAAACGGGAATTCAGCTTAGCATATGCCACATAGAATACCAGACGCTGGCATCTAATGCTGGTTAGTTCCTCAATCGTGTATAACCAAATTCACATCCCTTCAAATTCCAATCTGAGACATTATTAAAACTCAATACATATTCATGTCCCACGCATTAATTACCACAATCAACTCATACAATTATGGCATCAAACATAAGTCTATCCATAACAGAGCTATATTGGTAGTCTCTTGGCTGATAGAGTAATGTAGTTATCATAACCGTATCGTATAACCGTGTTTCAGTGCTCCCGGGTGAATCCAATTGACAGAGCACATACTACGAGGGATAATTATAATGCATCAGTAATGCTTAACAGCAAATAACTAACCTTTAAAAGGAATGCCGGTCGACACATCAAACAAACAAATTCTTTAACGTAGACTGAAATGATCATAATAATAAAAAAAAAACCTTAAAAAAAAAATTCGAAATTCAAAAGTGAAAATCATTAGCAACGTCTTCAATTAAAATAAATGATGAGTTCTTTAGAATGTCATTTTGATAACAGATTTATCCATTCACTGTCTTTCATGCCCGAAAAATAAAAATCGCACCCAACAGCGCGTTTTACGAAATTACTGCGGAAATTCTCATTTCTGACAATCAAACAATTCGGAAATTTGGGTAACGAAGTCGGATCTCATCAATGGCATTGCGAAAAATGTTTTTCACGAACCGTTTTAGAATTCTAAAAGTATGAAATGAGTTCAGAATTTGTATTTTGTTTTTAAGACCCATAAGAGTTGTAATTTTTCTTGTTAATAGCGCATTCTATGTATCTTTTGGTTTGCTGGGTAGTCTGAAGGAAGAGTTGTGGGCTTAATTTTTCTAACAGGATGTCAATAACAAAACTACTTAGATTCTGACCAAGTACATACCTCAGTAACCATGTCTCGCTATAAGAAAGACGTTAAACATAGCAATAACATAAAATAAATGATTTTAAATAACTCGTTTTTGTCACGAGTTATAATTGAATGCCAATCTTAGTAACTTGCATATTCAATTTGACTACATCACCATCGTACGTCACCAAGCCGCGAGAAATAGTCGAAATTCGAATTTCTTCGCATTTGGGGAAAAAGTTTTATTTTTTATTTACCGTTCTGAGTGACTTTGACGAAGGGTCTAAGTTTAGAATAAAACTTTGAAATGCCGGAATACCGCGATTTATGTGATGTACCCGTGGCCTACTTCGCTACCGTCAACTACTGATTTATACAGCGAGATTATATTTTTCAACCCTTCCCTCTTGTGGATTTGTTACCTGATTTGTGGCTTTTAATTTAAATTGTACCTAAGTTGTATTCATTGTTGTCTTTTTAAATTAGTTCATCTTTACTTTTTAACTTTCAAGCAAACACAATTAACAGGCGATCTAAGTAATGGCTATAATTAGCTGCGAAAAAATTGTACAAGTATCATTAGTGGTCGGAGTTGACAAGGTATCAACACTATAAATGGCTGAATGAACCCCTAACCTGGTCTCACCAATCAGCCCGGGTGCAGTCACATCGCCACAGCGAGTCTAATACGTAGCACGTAACGCGAGCGCTAAGCCGTAGGTGCGGTCTCGTTACGCCGAACGTGTCAGCGACCACTTTAATCAAACCAATTTAGCTTGTTCGTTCGCAGCACGTTTTTCGCTTCTGCCAATAAAATTGATGATTTTGCACATTTTAATTGAAAATTCTTGTTTTAAGCTCATCTGGCGTTCGTTGGAGCTTCTGATATCTGCCTGTATTAGGTCTTATATTTTATTAAGCTAAATTATGAGTACTACACCATCTCCCGTTGATAGTAGGTATAAAGCTTATATATTTTTTGAAGATAATAAATTAAATAATTACGAAAATATTTTCAATCTTTCGAAAAGGAAATCTCACGATGCACACTCCAGGGGTAATCACGGCGTGAGTGACAGAATGAAAAACCGGTTCTGGTTCAAAAAGTGTGAAGATAAGTAAATTCAAAAGCCAAGTTAGACAAGTGAAATAATTTATCTTAAGATGCCTTTATTCCTGCTGAGCCCTCCACAGATATGGCGCGGGTTGACTAGGTCAAGGGGCTGTCAGTCAACGCACGACATTTAATTTCCTCACGATAGGGAAATGTTAGTGATAAATAATTCAAAGTGTGGATTCAATTATCAGTATATTTAATAACTGTCATACTGTAAGAAAGGATTCTCATAGCAGTGGTGTATTTTCAATTAGAATTTTAAATGAAACTTAGTCCAAACGCTTTATCAGCATAATAAAGTTTCTCATTTATGCTACATCTATATTGTTAGACTTAAATTAAAGGCTTTATGACCCCCGTTTTTATAGCTTTAATAGGTATTACCTCCAGCATCTGCAGCAGACTGCTGCAGAGACGGAGCTATGCATAAAATCCTCATTACAAGAGCTATTGTTACTCGCATGCATAACTCAAGTGCTGGATGGTTTTAAGGCAATTTTCCCACTCATATCCTTTCAGATTTCGAGAATAATAGGCCATAAAATGTGAGCTCCTCTCGAGCGAACAACGCCGCGGGCGGAAGCTAGTGAAGATTTAAATATTTATTACTTTGATTAAACAAAAATTCCAATTTCACTGCACTCATCTGTTAAATGAATGGATATAATTTGAAATTCCTGCATACAACTTATATAGTCTACTTTATATCCAGGCGTTGATTGAAATAAATGTCTACATTTACGTAAACATACTGAAGGCGTTACTAAATTACGCAATGAAGACATTTTAAAATCTTCCTTATTCTACATGCAATACAGACAAACACTTCAAAAGCACATTCTTAAGCAAGTGCAACCCAAAACAAATGGACGAACAAAACAATTATCAAAACCCCAAAAGTTGTGTAAAGTACCAGGCAAACATAACTTGTGAAGAGTTCGCTACATTCAACCCTTGCAGCGAGTGCGGTCTTCCTGAGTCAATCAAACTGTTTATATTAAACGCTACACTCTCCCTTGGAGTGGCATTAATGAGTATTTGAGGGGAACTTCGCCGAAGACTATTGGGGCTGCTCTGAAGTGTCAAACATAAGCTGACAGACCATTGTTCGAGATGGGATTTGATAAATTAAACTATTCAACTTGGTATGTAGAATGAAGGAAGACTCTTCACGAAGTTGTTTTAGTCAATGTTGAAGTTGTGAACTCGTTTCGAAGTGCTGATAGTTTACAATTTAAATGTTTATTTAAAGTTTACACTTAAAATAATGTTTTCTTTGAAAAGCAAAAGAAAACGTATTTTTTATCACACAAACGACAGATTCAAAGTCTTTTTTTTAATTCCCATGTCAATATTAAAATTGAGGCTTGTTCTGAGTCGTCGGGTGCCTTTGTATCAAATATTCTAGAGACCCCATGGTTTGATTTTTTTTTTGTTACTTTTTCTTTTTAAAGATAGAAGAAGCGGGATTAGAAGTTTAGTGTGTCACTACACAACACCTGTATAAGACAAATAATCTGACCTACTTATTATAAATAAGATGAATTATAGTTACATTTCAATTATTCATTTGGTATTAAATATGTATATCAAACGATGAGCAATATCAATTTCATCTTCACGAAATTAGTTCCATATGATTAAATAAACAAAACACAACTCAATACTGATACACCTGTATCTGTGTGAGTGAGCTCGGTTGTAACTCCGCTCATCTCGTAATATATGGGGTTAAAGATTACAAATTGAACATAACTAGTAACGGTTGTTGGCCCATTAGTTATTGCGCAAACTGTTACTCTCGACGTCGACTGAGGAATGGGTTTACTAACATAAACCTGCAGGGCTGACACGCGTGTCATACTTATTATATATATTACTGGGAAAAGAAAAGGGGTAGTGAATAATTGGAAAAAATCTGTAACGTTCTATAAAAATAGAATAGAATAGAGTGTGATGTGTGTCTACATTTAACGTTTAAATAATTACATTTTTTCAATTCCAAGACTTCCGTAGTGTTTTTATAACCAGCAGAACTAAAAAGACGTACCTGATGCTTTAAATAGCTTTTATCTTTAAGCTATTAAAACCAAAAAAGTCAGGTCCCAGTCCTAAAATTTCTCTCGACCTTTTCTCTAAACCTATTCTAGTTTGTTCATTCCTGAGCACACTCCTTCTTTATCAACAAAAGCATGTCCCACATACCGCAACCCTCAGCCCTGAGCACGTTCAGGACGCCGCGACGCGACGCCAAAATATTCCTCCAGCCTGACCACAACCTTGATTCAAATCCCATCAAAAACTTTAAGAATACCTTCGATCTTGTAATTGACTTTGACTGGAAGACAATTACAGTCTCCTTTTATTTCAGTAATATTTTACGTGACTCCGCGGTAGTTTCAAACTAATTTCAGTACGGGAAGCTCGTTGTATGGAGAATACAAACTCTTTGAAGAATCTCTCGTTATTGGATTTGAATTTTATGGAAGAACTTTATAAAAATGTAGATTGTTCGATCGGGTATTTGGGAGTAAAATGTAATGGTTAGTGACCAAGTACTTTTAGTAAAAGGCGAAACGTAATCTGCCCCAATTTAATAACACTTAGATTGGAAGAAAGCACATAAAGGGTTTTGTTTAGTATAAAATATTGCTTGAAATTGACAAATGTTTTTGTAAGGAAGAACATTATGATCATAAATACAATTAAATAAAATTAAACATTGTGTAAAAATGAAACTGTTTTTGCACTTTTACAAAAATGTTTTACTTTTATTTTAAAAATTGCAGGTCGCGACAATTTGTCTGCAAAGAAAATATTCGCACCATAAAAACGCAATACAAAACTGTAACTGTGTACTGTTAAGTATTAAAATTAAATAAACCAGCACTTTATGTATATTTTTAAGATACACAGACAGTGCGACGTTCAGACATTCTGGGCTATTCGTGCAAGTATGAGTACTTAGAGTTCATGGGGTCCCGCTGAGACAATTGCACGGCGGCGTCTCGCCCGGGCGGCGCCGCGGCTTCCTACATGTATAACGGTAACTCTATCAACTCTATAAAGCCTTTTTAAAAGCTATGAACATTCGCCATGGGAATGGGAAGGAAAAATGTGTTTGAAAATATTTTATTACTAGTTCACTTCCTTATGGTATCGAAGTGCCAGCAATTTTATTTATGTGTTTAAGGAATTGTATTTTCAACAATTTTTTAAACTATATGTTTAGTAGTATATACGTAGTCTTGGAAATAAAGCTTAAAAAATAATGACACACAAATGAAATCCAATTGCAGTCTTAACAAACTACACCTAAATTAATTACATAACTCATGAAATTAAATCGTCTATTTTTACATTTTACGATTTTAAAAGATTAAAACCTTCGACGTTCTAAGCGTACATTTTTAATAGACAAGAGCAGAGCTTTTCCGATTTACTTTTTAGAGTTCTTTCATTGCTTGAGTTCATTGAAATGAAAAATTCATATTTCTCAAAGTCCACTTCCTTTATAACTCAAAGCACCTTTCTAAAGGAACTTTGCTAACCGTACTGACATCACTAAGTTCATTGGTATAAGATCCCATTCTATAAATGGCCGCAAATTTATCCCATACATCAGCTGATACTGAAATACGGCGTCGGAAAGTCTAGACCCTTTTCGCAGGACATCATAGCATACCACAACCTTCCCTTTTCATCCTTATTAAGCCTTATTACAACTACATAAACATCATTATCGAATGATCTGAATGTAATGTTAAGTTGGTTGTGTAGAGGCTGGAACATCGTCGCATGCATTTTACATCGCATTTGTGATGATTCGATGAGCAGACTATTTATTATGGTGACATTCGTTTAAAACGCGCTGAAATATAAAGGAGACCAGTTAAGCTATGGCGGGATAGCGGTTTCATTGTTCATTATACTTTGATTCGTAAAAGTTACTAAAATAATAGCAACGTTCTTAAATTGGTATATTTATCCCTAATCGTCATGAAACTTTTCATATACGTTCTTGCAGGGATAAGAAGTAACATAGGGGCTTTTAATCAACTTAAAAAAAGAAACAACATTAAATATGCTTTAAAGAACGCTAGTGTTATTATAACGAAACAAAAGACAAATATTATTTAACTGTTGCGAAAGATTCTGGAAGAGAAAACAACATCGATTATTATAAATATCTGTTCTTACTTAGCAACAGTAGAAACATTGGAATATTATAAGACCAAATAACATGCTCACAGGTACACAACTGAAGCAATTATATTGTCACAGGAACGAAAACATCCTTTAATATAACATCCGCACATAATACTGATAACTGACAGTACTTTCCAAGAGAGAATCTTCGCAAAGACTTGTTATGCGTAACGTTATGGAACAAAAAAATGTTTTTTTTTAATCAACGTGCACCATATCAAATTCACAGATCGTTTTTTTTTTTCGGACTTTCCATTTAAGGAAAGAGACTATTGTCAATGGGCTCTAGGTAATTACTGAAGCGTGACAGTAAGACTGTTGAAATTTTCACAGATGAATTTATGATCTATTTATGTTACTACTGTGACATGAAGCATTAAAAGCAAAGATAAAGTTAACAACGGTTGCTTCGGTCATATTTTGGTTGGTGGATGACAAACTAACTAGAGAGTTAAGTTAATTCATTTGATACCCAACGACACACAAAAGATGAGAACTCTTAGCATCTTGAGTAAAACTTGCATTTACTCGGTTTTTTTATACTTATTGTTATAAAAAAGGTTTTATTATAATGTAACTATTGTTAGACTGCCCCCTCCCCCCTCACCCCCGCTAGCAACATTACGGTACTCCCCGTAACCTAGTTAATGCAAATTATTATCATCCAAGTAACCGAAGCTTTCATTGCTAAGAACGCGGTTTACTTAGCAGAGTAGGTTGCCTGCTAAGTAAGTAGAGTTCAAAATCCTTTTACATAAATTAATAAACATGAAATATAACCTATTCTTTTATGAAGCAACAATCGTAACTCGTTTGTATTGTATGTTAACTTTCAGAAGAGTCTTAAGTATTGACATTATTATAAGCCTCTTGCAGGGCAATGCTGGACATAAGATTCTCCCAAAATACGACACAATTTTAACAATATTCTCGCCTAACCAAAAATCAAAGCAACTTTTCTTCCTTGCCAATCCCTTCAAAATAAATTCTAATTACCAAGCTCTTGTATAAAAATATTTCCAGCGTGTAATTAGATTATCTTCATTTTCAATCAGGCCGAAAGTCATTGGTCTCCGATTATTTGCAAACTTTTGCATAATTTATAAGCTATCTTGTGCCTCACTTAACCAAATTAAATCGTTCATCGCGCAGATGGCGGAGTTCAAAAATATTGGAAACTTTCCCGTCTGTAGGAGTACAGCCTTGAATTATTTGGGCCCAGTTCTTAAGCCAAAAGCTGTTAGCGAAATTATTTGGGAAAGGACCCCCCAGGTAGATTTATTTGCTCTAATCTGGGAATTAGAGCAACGAGAGCCGATACATGATTTGTGATGTTCAGTTTGAGAAATCAAGTAAAAATACATATCTTTTTATACCTGGATTGGCTGTATAATTTTCTGACATATATCATTCTACTAGATTACTTTTTGATTCAGTAAGATGAGGGCCGTATGTTTTGAGATAGAATGATATGTTTTCATGTATTCACGTCACGCCATCTCAAAACTTTTCCGTACTTACATCTAAATATACTCGTAATATAAACTCTATTACTAAATAGGTACTTAACCAACTAAGTTGCAAACAGACATGAATCTCGCAACTAGCCGGCCACTGCAACACAAACGGATTTTAATGTAATTAATTTTGAAACCATTGTGGACAGTAAAATGTAGTGCGGCGTGTTATTAATATTGTGACGTTCATTAAACTAAGTATACCGGAATGTCAAGCTGCTGACATTTGCTGCAATGAAACGACTACTCTATGGTATCTGTATACAGGACAGTATAATTAACCTTTGTGTTTTGATGTCAATATTTTCATGACAGTTAATGACATAATCAGGGCTCTTTGACTTTTTATTCGTAATGTACCAAATTATGATATGCTGGTACTATTTGTTAATAAAACTCCTCATTTTAAGTCAGGTAACAATAGACTCTTAGATAGTATCAACCTAATATAGAAAAGCACTTGTACTCTTTACTTCAAATGCTGTTATTCTAGGAAAACCTCTCGAAACACAACGACGGTCCACACAAAAGCACATTAGTAAACAAAACCAGAACTTCAAACGCAAGAACTCCTTTCAACCGGTGAATTCCGATACACTTCGCGATGATGGATCTGGTGACCTAAATCCAACCTTATCATATTGAATATAGAGTTCTGTTTTGTTAGGATGTAGGGCTCAATTATAAGGGTGAGATTGTGAGGGGGGGTACCCTCTACCTGTCAAACGTGTATTGAAGCTTGAAGATAGGTGCGTGTATCGAGACGCGTCATCTCACTACCCTCGAGTGCTCGTCTTGATGTTTGCTATCTTTTCGACGTTATTATGTGCGATTTTTTTTCTGAATTTGTGGAAATACATGTCATGTAGTTTGGTTAAGTACATTTCAATCTAAGTAATCTAAACAGCTGATCTCGAGTTTCAACGGGACTTACCTGCACATGTTTTCAATTATTCTATAAGAATTAGTGATACAGGCGGTTAAAAGCAGGCTAGATGGAAGAAAAATATAAGTGCAACACTGCAAATGAGAGAACTAATTTGCCTCCACCAGACGCACGCCAGTACCGCGTCGTGTCGTGTCGTACCTATATCGTGCGTGCGCCGTCTCGTCGCCCATTAATTTCATTACGGCACCGTTGTTCGAAACTACATTAATTCTCTGTCTGCCCCCTTGACGTGCCCGCGTAATGAACTAAACTTTGTCAATACGTTTTTGGTGTTTGAAAATGATGTTTGACTGTTTGTTTTGATTTATTACTTAGTTTGTTTTGTTACTGATATTTGCGTTGATTTGTTAAGAGGTAAATTAGTTCAACGCCAATCTTAATTTATGGTTAATTTGGCAAGTAAAGGCAAGGCAAAGTAACGTGTAGAATATTGTATTCTGCATCTAAAACACAAGCCAACTTTCACTAGCGGCACGACACATGCCGATAAATTCAGAACAAAAATATCTTTATAAAAAGCAAACAATGGGAGCCAACGGAGCGACGATGAACGCAACATTTGACGCGACAAACGTTTGTCGCGCGACGATTTGTTTTGTCGCAACGATCGCATCGGTCGCTCCGTACCGGTCACTCGCGCAGTGTGTTCAATTGACAAACGTTATTGTGACGAGACGATTTTGTTCAAACATTTGATTGATCGTTAGGAGAGTGATGGACGGTATGTATTGTAGCCTCGATACATGTTTTGTTTTTTTCTTTCAGCGTAAATAAATGTTGTATAAAATCTCTACTAGTTTTAAATAAGCTGGAATTAGAAGAAATAAGTTTTTTAAAAAGGAAGGGCTAAAAATAAATGAAACAAGCTATTTCACAGGCTTATCCAAAAACGCATAGAGGTAACCCTTCAATATTTTACATCTCCGGTTCGTAAAATATTTCGTATAACATTTCGGCCGTGCAATTTTGACATTGTTTTTCCGGGGCACTTCTATCCACTTCCCCATATGGGATAAACTTGGAATCGCGTTGTAACACGCGAAGACCCCATTTGCCGCTCGTTTTGGGACTGTCTGCAGTCACAGCGGTAGACTGGCAACTTTTGAGCAACTTCTTTGTTGTTTAAATGTTTTAGATGCAACAAGTTACATTTGAAAATGGGAGCAGTACTGCCTACCAAACCCGAAAGAATATTTTTTCCAGCTTCTTATTAACAAACCACCAGTTTTTGGAAAACCTATAAACGAAGATCCTGACAAGTCAAATTTTCATACAAACTTCTAAATCTTGCGTTTTCTTACTACAAGTGACTATTGTGCTAAATGCGCATATCTGACATAATCATAGGACCATTTATTGGGTTACGATAAAAACTGAAATCGGCTATTTTCAGAAGAAAATCCCTGAATGCAGGATTATACTCCCAGAAGAAAAAATATAAGTGCCATTGTAAATTAATATCCGTTAGGAATAAGTGACAATAATATATGGAAGTACTTATAGTTCACAACTCATTATTTAACGAACGCATTTTGTAATTCAAAATATGATTTCGTATATGAAAATAAGTAAATCAACTTTTATAAGGTTCACTTACATCAAAGTTACCTAAAAGAATCTCATCTACCTTAACCGTACCAAGTTGTTAATTCAGGCTACGGCGTAGCGAAGTACTACGTGCGCCGGTTACACAGCGCTACGGTACTGCGCTACGCCTTATTTACGACAGTCGTATCCAAAGTGATCATTGCTGTAATATAGAAGTAATGAATTGGAGTTTTTTCTAACATTTTCTTATGAATATATTCGACGTTTTTGATCCCGAGTGATAAGTGTCAAATACTATATATACGTGGCTACAGGCTATTAATTTGAGTAGGTTCACGTGACGCTACATATGTACATACGCGTAAGTGATGCTACAAAGACAAAATGTTTAGTCTCAATAACTATAACAAGCAATAATATATTCTTTAATAAATAATAAAGGGTGTTTGTATAATAAGCTGCAGTTCTAACTAAAGCTACTCTACAGCCTTAAATTTTTGCTGATAAGAAAACTCCATTTAAAAAGCTTGCAACATATTGCATGTGTGCTTTATGAACCAGTTTAACCAAATTGATATATTGTGCGAGTAGATCGCGGTTAGGTGCCGGAGATAGTACATCTTTGTTACACTAAGTACATTACCTCAACAAGGTAAAATATTATCGCATTTTACAGTGAATTTTAAAAATAATGGAATTTTCTAAATGCTTGGAATGTTGTTTATTTTATGTTCAGGTACAAAAATAGGTCTGAACTAAAAAATATCTATGAGACACCTAATCTTAATTCAAGTTCGGCACGAAATTGATTATAATAAACTGGTTTTACTTTTAACAGTGCCTATATTGATATGGGATACCAATCAATTCAGAGTAATCTCTTTACAAACATTTCATAAGTGTAAGCTTTTGCTCACCCAACAACTGTAGTTAGATTAGTTAGTTATTAGTTAGTTAGTATTAGTCTTAGTGAAAGCCTCCTGTTTAGAGTTCTGTACTTAATGAAAAAAAATGGAGCAATATAACTGAGGATCCTCTATTTGTCCGTTTCTCATCAGGCTGCATCTCGTGAACTCCTATAGCTATCAAGTTGACTTTGTCAAGCAAATTTATTTTTGTTACGCTACAATGACTCTCTCTTACAAAATTTCTTTTTCTACAGCCTATTTGTACGGATCCCTTAATGTCGCGAGTCTGACTCACACTTGACCAGTTTTTACTACTAAGACGCTATTACGATTCAGTATTCGTAAGCGTTGGTTAGGCATGCGTTCCACGATCAGCGAGCAACTCATAATCCTGTGTTTTGCACGCGATGCGCATGTTCCCGGCAGATACCAGATACATCGCTTTCCAATGGTAATTTCATTTGAAATGCTTTTTTATAGTTCATCGGCGTTTTGGCGGTAGGTTTAGGGATGGCACGTCTTTTTGTTAAGGATTGTTTGATTTCTGTTTGTCGTGTTTTGGGTGTCGGTTTGAAATAGGTGTTTGTTCTATTTGCGTATAAATATTTGAATTGTACTTTCACAAATACCGTTCATTTACTGAATTTTACCGATATCAATTGACTTGTTTGTAAGTATAAAAATATGTTATTCGTTGCTAAAAAAATACACATTTTACGATTTTTTATGAAAAACTCTACAAATTCTATATGAACTCTTGCGTTAAGCGTCACTTGCATCTCAAATATTGATATCGAATATCAGTTCGTCTTTATTATGAAGACATTTGGCGTTCTGCCCGGAATATGTTTTAAGGAATCGTCTATCCAAAGGCTTGTCTACGATGGTTAATAGAAATGGACTATCACGATATATTTATATTACTTAGCCGCCAGTGAAACACGCTGAAGTATATTAAAATTTAGTAATTAACTGAAAATTAGCGTTAAATTTTCAGGTTTTACACTTATCCACAGTTATTATTGTTTCAAGGACATTGGCCTGACATGTTACTCGATTTTTACTATCTTTAGAATGTTTATGATAAAACCATATTCTACGGGCTTGACCTTTCGAATGAACGTTAAAACATAAACTAATAATGGCCGGGCGAAGGCCAAAATTAAGGCCGAGAGTCAAGTGGCGAGCGCCGAATGCCGAGTGCTACAAAACCACCTGTGTCTATGTAGCTGTAATGAGAGCCTTTGGATATTTGTGGTGGGGCAAGTAAGAAGTGACAGCGGTTGCTTTTTTGAAAGAAGCTACTTGTTATATATTTTAAAAATTTAATCGGAAAAGTACTAGTAAGTGATTGAAAGCGTCAAAAGGTAATAATACTTTCTTGTTATTACTATAGAGAAAAGGTAAAATACATCCTGTCCTATCGTTGGCAGACTTCACTTGTCTCAGATAATAACGTTTTGTCAAACTTAACGCACTATCACTCAAAATATTAACATTATACAATTAAAAATCATTATCAAAAGTCAAAAAGACCTTTGTTAAGCTTATCCCTTGCTCCTCCGCCGCTTGCAGGCGACACCTTGTTTGTTCCTCCACTCAGGTCGCCTTTAGGCTATTATACCGGAGACTTGCAACTTCATTCAATTGGTGGCCATAATACCTACCTTCACCATAATATGAAACACAGTGAAACTCTTTTTATGTAGATTGTGTTCAGTTAAGATTATCTGATACGATGAATCTGAAATTATGGTATCGACTTTTTATGAAATATTAAAAATCTCAGTGAACTTTTAATAATATTAAGCGTACTGTTCATATCGTCCAACCAGAGAAATTTAGCCACTATAGTATATGTAAAGTGACAAAACCACGAGCCATAAAATTGAAAACAAAATGATGCAGCCCACTTTGAAATATATCTCAGTTTCAAATCTGGATACGATGCTCGATACGATCAACAACACGTTAAAGTATCAAATTGATCCGGTCCGGAGTGGAGCTCGTCAGGGCTCCGGCCTCCAAGCCGCCCAATCAATTGACCGCCTTGCAATTAAATTATTGAGCGAGAGTACCACAGACCCGCACCACAGCCTCGTATGGTCAGCAACGCAATTTGATGTACAACGTCACATTCGCAAACTTCCATATATGTTCAGTGATATCTGCTATATTGTTGTTTCACATATTTTCAGGTGTTAGGCTACGTTGTTATACTATCACAATACTAATACAAACGTATTTGATTATATTCTGAATCCTAGTGGCAGTGTATTTAGAATTTTGTTGCTGACTGTACCAGAGCTCTGTACCACGTTTCCACACCACAGCTCGGGAACGTAAACTTGTGTATTACTAACAGCATCGTCAGATTCTCTGGGATGGAAATTGTGCAACCCAGCAAAGATATTTTGATATCGCTTCTAAGTACAATATTTTTTCCTTTTTTTATTGTATAGTGTTCAAATGATTACGTTACTATAAATATGAAATTTAAATCAGTTTTGCTGTTCTAATAATATATCTTCTCTTCCTCGTTACTTATTGTTTGTAAACAATCAATCAGATAAAATCACCCACACATGGGAGAACGGCCTAAAAAAACTAGCTAGCATTCCATTGAGCTTTAAATCAATTTCATCCGTTAAACATCGATTGGGCACAAATACGCCATGAAACAATAGTTTACAATCCATCCGAAAATCTGTGCCGCGATCAATTAACAAAGCGGAACAATTAAATTGTTGAGAGTCTAAACCCATTTGTCCCTGTTTGTTCCCATCGTAATAGTGTTTGCGTTCGAGACACCGCAATCCCATCTGAGCACTCAAATGCTCAGTTTTGAGAAATTCGAGTTTGGCTGGAGTTACCTGCGCTCCGAGCTCTGCGTATTCGTCATTTATGAGATCTTCTGGGACCGACGACCGCGCCGGTGTCGCATTTTGCAAATTCTGTTACACTTCCCAACTAAATTGTAGCGTTTTGCCGCATTTGTCGCTCACAAGAGTTTTTAACTGCTTTTATAACGTTTCATATACTTGAATGTTTGTTTAGGCAGTTTTCACAGGCTAGTTGTAGTTTCCAATAACATTTGTTCGGACGGAAATCAAATTATTTTTGTTCGAAATCAAACAACTATTGCGAAAAGGAAGTGTTTGTGTAAAGTTCTCTCTCTCTCTCTTTATGTTACGTAATGATTTACATTAATAAAATAAATCTTTTACATTTTTAATCATTCATCAAATTCTCTTCGGATTAATAGCCTTTCAATATTAAAAAAAACAAACTAAAATTTGTTTATCCAGCTTTCGAATTTCAAACTCTTCTTATTTCACAATTTAAACTGACTTCCCAAATAAATCGAGTACCCCTTTAAACAGATACGGATTCAAAAAACATAGGAAGTAAAGGAAATAACGCATACATATTTATAAGATAGATATTCAAATGTTTGCAAATACAAGGGTGAGTGTTTAGGCGTTTAACCGACGAACGTTCGGATAGAGTCAACAACGGTGTAGAATACTCGATTTAATGAATTATTTAAAGCAAGGATGCAAAGAGAAGAGGTCTTTACGAAATAATGTGAATTAAGATAGGTTGTACTGTCGACACATACACTTATGTATGTAAAGCTGTCATCCCACAACACATACATTTGTCTTATGGAAACAAGTTTAGTATGCGGCAACACCTTGTGCTAAACGATGACTAGAAACTTCTGATGACTTCTAAAATACTGATATTCATAAGCACGAAGACCTATTCACAAGTAGGAAGCGTTCAAGTTATGAATATATTACTTATCATCATCCAACTGAAGTCAAAAGAGCTATAAAACTCGTGACCTTATCTCACATCTAGAACTTCAATATTCAAAGTAGTTCACGGCCTATCTATTTGTTCTGATGTCTTTGTATTCGAGGCACGTCCCGCAAAACGTCCGATCAGTGCGTATAGCGTATAACTTACAAAGTTTAATAAGAGCAGTACCGTGGTATGGTAATGAGACCCAATCTAGATGGAACTGAGATTTCAGGAAAAGGGGAATTTACTATGTGAAAATATGTTTATGTATGATACAAGAGAGGTTTGTATCCAAAAAAAAAATAGATGGGATGTTTGCGAAAAGAAAAAATGGAACAAAAATACAAATTACAAAAACCTAATATCTAGGTATAATTTCAAAGGAAAACAGCTTTTTGTCAGACTCGCTAAAAAGGCAAAAAGGCAACATGAGGAGCAGTAATTTCAACCGTTAAACCATATTTCGGAGTATGTGTTAGTTTGTTACTCCAATATATGACACCAAAATATTTACAGACTTTAAACTATACTAAGAAAGGGCTCTCCTGTATGTACATAGTAATAATATTTCAAAAATAAAACACTGACTCACTCCTAGAACATTTATTTATACATTCAGTCCCCGCAATCGTATTTGAAGCCCATTGCTATGCAGCAACAAAAAAGAAGATAATTTCATAACCCTATTGAAGGCACTTTGGCGTAGAATCGCGATAAAAACGCTCTCAATTGGCACCCCGTCTGCACCGGATGCGTGCGCCGGGCGCGCGGCTACAGGGCTGCCTCAAGGCTGTATATTATAATCAGATTAAGTATATCTTAGTTTTTCTTCTATACCAAAATACATACATAGATAGCATAGATAAAAAAAGAAGTTTAAAACACGTTAGCTGTCCTGTGTCTTTTTACGAATATGTTTTGTGTTATGATGACAGTCGCTGGGAGCTCTAAGCTGATATTTATTACAGAATTTAACCATCGCGGGTACATGAAAAAACTAAAAAAAAGGATCTATTTAGAATAATCATATACATGTGTATTGTTTAGTACATCAAGTCAATTTCAACAAAGATCCCAAGTGACTTATAAGCGTGGACAAATAAAGTTAAGGACAATCTATAATTTTATCATTGTAATAATGGTAAAAACGTAATACCAAGTTTCACTTAACTTTGTTTATTAATACAAACCCTACCTAGATAAAACTACTGTTTTTAGACATGAGCGCCAACCCTAGCGTCCCCACACGGAGCCGGCACGGCGCGGCCGAATGCACTCGCAGCGCGAAGACTCCGGATACGCACTTAGATGTTACGAACACTGCATTAGCGTACAATACACTACGCTTTAATATATTATGTACATAATGAGAGATGCGCGAGTGCCGGGACGGGGAAGTACTCCGATCAAAGCGAACTATCGAGATCGAGGGAATGTACAAGTTAGTGATATCTATCTGTCTAATTTTGTACTTTAATGTCTGGAATTGTTAACAAAATTAACTCGAGATCAACCTAATCAAATGTCGGTGTAGGTGAAATTAAAACGAAACTTTTTTATCGCATAAATTTTACAAACGATCAATGTAGGTAGGTACATGGAGTCAATGTCTTACATTTTCGGCAACCTAAGGTGTCCATCAACTTAAAATACTAAGTTGTGGCTAGAGCATACCAAATACCACTTATTAAAATATACATTTCTATTGTTTTGGTAGAAGAAACATCGCTATCCGTTATGTCTCACTACTCCAGCTGTAACACTCTTCCTTCAAGAGACGGTGGTAGGTAATAAGAGACCACTGACGCTCGTTTGCGCCTCACCAAGAGAGAAGTACGGCCGTGCTTCATTTCCTGTCGAAATGTCCCACGCGACTGGTGACGATAGAAATATATGATCCATTACAAACTTAATCGAATTACAGGAAAAAAGCACTAAATAGTACTGTTATCAACCGTCAAAAAAAGGAATTCATGTTTAGTTTCATCATTTATTAAAAAATAAAGCTGTCTCTTGTTTGCAGTCGTACATGGCTGCCGTGTTTATCATCAATTAAGGAGGTTTCCCCAACTAGCCAAAATTGTTGTTCGGTTTAAAAGTGCAATTTTGTTTCCGTATCATTATGCGCTACATTCGCATATTTACATAATTACCAGAACTAAATCATGTTATTATAACAAGATTATCATGTGCTGTTCGAACATTACAAACTATTATTGTCATACAACACAACCCTACCACCTCACGACACATTCACCGCTACTCCGGCGCCGCGCCACACGCCGCGAGTGATATTCCGCCGCGCGTCATATTCCGCCATGAGCCATATTCCGCCGTGCGTCATATCCCGCCGTGTGTCATATTCCACCGTGTGTCATATACCGTGTTCCAATATCTCCCTCATACCGAAGCAGGCGGCGCATCTTTATTAAGATTTCAATACTATTCTTTTACGATATCTTTGATATGATATTTTTAAATCAGCTTCTGTTCAGATTTAAATTCATGTGAGACGAGGACATCTCATATTGAAATCAGTTTATTAAAGTAAACTGAAGTAATACGAACAGTTCGACGTTTTATCATATGGTCTCCATTTTCCTAGTAGATTTTATGAAATTACCGTTCACTTGACATTTACTGTATTCAAAATACTGTGTCACGTAGGAAGTCACTTATACAACCTTAGTCTGTCAATCAAGGCAAAGTTCCATACATTTGCTACACATAAATTTCTTTTTTAGGGAAGCTTGTGTCGGGGAGAGGTTTCATAATCATTGAAGTCATACGCACAAAGACACCCAAACTCAGAACAAACATTCATGGATGTCCCAGTTACTTGTTCTAAGCGAGGATCGAAGCCGCGTCACCAAACGCACAGTGGGTTTGGTGTGTAGAAATAATCTTTCAATGTCTTTAGCATAATAATACCAGCCAAGAGCCAGTTAATTGAAAACAAAAAACTTCAGACAGTAAACCAACAGACGGTGTGTTTACAAACTCATGGCGCGCGCCGCTCAAAACAAAAACACATCGCACAAAATCAAGCACAATATTTGAACTTAATACACAGCGTTTAAAAGTTTTGAGGGAAAATTAAAAAATGCTTGAAAATGGTGTCGGTAGGGGAAATAAACATGGACTTCATTATGTGGATAAGTAGAATTGAAAAGAATACTTGTGGATGCACGTATATGTATGTAACAACTTTTCAAAAAATCGGTTATTGTTATATTATGCAGCTAAAGTAGATCTGGCATAGTTGCGTTGTTAGTAAGTAATTAAATTATGAAATTATATATTTTATTATCGTTGCCCTAAGTTATCGTAATTATATCTGTATGTGACCTTAACATTCCTATTTTCTATTTTCACGATTACATGATCAATATACATATAAAGGGTTTATTCTGACTATTTTCAGCAATAGTATAAGCCTAAAATAAAACATGCAAAACATAGGACGTCCCAACAAGTTTACAAAATGGTTGAGACATTTCTTTGTCACATAAAACAAAACTAAGAGCTATGCACACTAAAAGCTATATACGAGCGATATCATACAAAGCTATATATTTTTAAGAGAATGGTTGTTGAATGATGCTCACAAAACAGATTTATATGAATTTTATGATGTTTAATTAACTTAAGAATTTTTGTTTTTATTTTTATTTTATTTATTTTTCATTATTGTTAGGTCAATTTAACATACACCGTATTGTAGTTAAAGGTTGATATTCACTCAGCTTTAACTCCCAAAATAATATTTTCAAAATGCTATACTCTATAAACATTACTCGCTTGCCTTGCACTGGAAGCAGGCTTTAAACTCGGGTCCAATCTCGCTCGGCTGTGGGCCTGAAAAATGGCCTTGGGGGATGCGCGAATTACTTTTTTTTGGAAAGGCATCCCTTTCTCATCGTCACCTGGGCCCACACGCATATATTTTGTGAATATAATTATGGTGTTGTGTAATACCCATTGCTCTTGGCCTAAACAAATCTGTTGTTTTGGCCAGGCCTTCACGCTTTTGTTAATACGTAACATAACATACATATAACAACATTTTTTGGGATAACGCAATAGTTTACAACTGAATATTTCCGGGTTTTATTATTAAAATGCATTTTGTATCACTCCCCTTTAAAACTAAAGGTCTTCAAGTAAATAAACAACATTAAAGCTGCTCAAAAACATGAATATTTCAGTATCATTACCCTTAAGGCTCAATCCTAACAGCTAATAAACTCCTCTTAAAAATCCCACCAAAATGAAGCACCCACTAAACCACGTAAAATTAACCTTTAGCTGTTCATAATCTTGTAAAATAAAAGTTAACATTAATATTAAAAGTTCGCGGGAGGGTAGGGAGAGATAAAAACCATAAATTATGGCGTAACGTTTGACCAAAGTTAGCGCGTTACCGTTTGTTGCCGATGGCTTCGAACAAGCTATAATAATTTCGTGTTAGAGTTAGGTAGCGGTTACTGTGGATAAGCGATAGCGGGTAAAAACATTGTGAGTTGTGATGACAAAAAATACCTTAAAAATTGAAAAAACCGGGCTAATAAAAGCTTCCTTTTTTATTTTGTAAAAAATGTTGAAGGAATTCAAGCGAATTTGTGAATGGAAAAAAAGTCATTTCAGGATTCAAAAGCTCATTTAAATTTTGATAAAACCAAACAAATCTGGTCACATCAAAAAAAAAAAAAACAACAAAAAGTATAATATACAAAGATCTCTCTCACCGATGTATGTCTTCCAACTCATTTCAGTTGCCCGTTACCTCTTGTCACAATACCAAGTACCTGCACCATGACAGCACTTACATTGACGTCTCCCCGCAACATTAACCAGGTGGCGAGCCTCTTCCACACCGCCTTATTGACGACCAGGGACGAATGCTTTTTATTCCTCTTCTAAACTACGATCAAATTTGTATGAGAGTTCCGCTTTCAATGGCATTGTGCCCGATTTGCATGGTAATAGGGACTCAGCTAGGATTTGTGTATTACATTCAAGCGTTCGAGCCGAGTGTGGGTGAGTTTAATAAGGATTAATCGGGCCTGTTATATACGACCGCATAATAGTTGTGATCAAATTAACTACATTTGTACATTCAAATATAAAAAAAGATCGCCTTTAGATAAATACAAAAGCAACACTAATTCAGAATTAACAAAACGCGTGTAAACATGGCGTACATAAAAAGCTGGCGCATTGCTATACTGTCAGATGTCGAGGTTTTCTCTTCTGGCATCAGTATGCTGCGCCCGTACTGTCACGTGATGGGTATTTTATATCTTTTGCATAAAGCAACGTGTGTTCCTATGTTTTGGATAACTGCTCTTCATATGTATTTTGTTGAGTACTCTAAAGTTTTATACACCTATATATTATAATTGGTATATAGATGTTCTTAGATTTCTATGAAATATTTTTTTGCAACGCCTCTTACTTGTGCGCCACAGACATCACAGCACAGCATGCTCTCACGGTACCATGCTATACAAACTAAGTAATAAAAAAGACTCAGGTTATGAGAGACCGCGCCAAAGCAAGAAGCATTACGGATGATGCAATATTATTCCAATAATGAATTATTTAATAGAGAACTACAAAAACGGTAAGCAGAATGACCAGTCACCACGAAACGTGAACAAAACTTAATACTTCATTTAATACTCCTGACTTTATTACCACGTCCGTGTTTCGGAAGGCACGTTAAATTATGGGTCCCGGCTGTTATTCCTACATCTTTGACAGCCGTTACAGGTAGTCAGAAGCTTGAAACGTCTGACAACCAGTCTCACCAAGGGGTATCGTGTTGCCCAGGTAACTGGGTTAAGGAGGTCAGATAGGCAGTCGCTCCTTGTTAAACACTAGTACTCAGCTGAAACCGGTTGGACTGGTAGCCGACCTCAACATACTTGGGAAAAGGCTAGGCCAATGATGATACTTTATTACCACGTAAGCGAAGTAATCGCAAAACCTAGTATACGTTATTCAGTATTCAAGCACCAGTTTTAACAAGTTTACCATGAAACAATAGTGTATAGATATCGCTATGAAGGTGCGTTTTGTTTACAACGGTGGTTGTCGCCCGCCCGTGGGAATAATTTTGGTAACGGGATGACATGAATTGTGGATTTATGTTATAATGACATAGACGCGGCCGCACAGCGGTCGACAATGGATGGGATATGGAGAGGTAAGTGACTTGATTAGGTTAATCAGGAAATTAATAGCGGTCCAATATTCGTCAATTATCACAGTTCATTAGCGTATTTTGTGACAGGATTGTATATTTATTATGTTAGTAATGTATCGAATGAAAGAGATACAGAGAATATCTGTCTGAAAATCTGATTTTGATTATAAATAATACTATGTTTTAAGGGACTTCAAAAGGAAAGAGTTTATTATTAATCTTTTTTGTTTTTGATATTATTATTTTATCAACATGCACATTCTTGTTCCTAAAATACTATTAAGGTTTTCAAAACTAGATGTACGTTACGTTCATTCTAATTGACATATAATCCTC
This sequence comes from Trichoplusia ni, assembly GCF_003590095.1. NCBI lineage: Eukaryota > Metazoa > Arthropoda > Insecta > Lepidoptera > Noctuidae > Trichoplusia > Trichoplusia ni. The sequence goes on from NC_039486.1 coordinate 9,874,804, forward strand.
AATATCTAAAAGAATTTTACGTTTCTTTCCTTCTTTTTCAATTTAACGCATCCCACAACAAAAATACACAATCCATACAAAACACATCAAAGGCAGTATTTCAGAAACAAATTCGGGTACACTGTGACGGGTTCTAAATGTAAATAACTAAACAAAAACGAAGCAATCAGGACACGGGGACAGCGCTTTAGTTGGAGGTAAGTTATCGTTCCCCGGGGCTCCGGGCACCGCGGAACTAGTTTACCTGGGAAATGGCTGGCGCAGGGCAGATTCTCTGAAGGACTGGTGTTGTAGAGACAGCCACAAAAAACAAATAAATATCAAAAATATGCTTGTGTGTTACTAATTAAAAACAGTGAAGTATTTTTTTTACTCTTTAAGGCTTTCTCAACTTTGAGGATCGTAAGCGTTGCAAACGTCATCATGTACTTATGAAGTGAAAACAGGTAAGCCAATATAGAATCTCTATAATCAAATCACATGAAACGAGGCAGATTTGTCAAAACGTCAAAAACGTAACATTAAAAAGAATCCGTTGTTACCGTAATACATTTTAAACGTTTAAATTAAGCGAGTTATCATATGGGATTAAAAAATAAAAATGAACAAAAACAACCCAATATAAATTAAACCAATCAAAAAATATTTCTCATAGCTACCAGTGATTAAATTCATTTCGGCATTCGGCTACGATCGGAGAAGTCCGTCACTGCTCGGCCAAGCGTTCCAACACCTATTATAATGAAAATTGATTTCATTCGATATTCGAATTTCGAAAACGTTTATTGTGTTCTTTTTTAATATTTTTTTTAAGGCTGGTTGCAATGTTTTTTGGTAACTGTAAGCAATATTAATGGTGAAAAATAAAAGTTTCCATTTTGTGGTAATAAAGTATTGAGGTAACACTTCAGAAACAAAATTAAATTTGTTCCCGACAAATTAACATTATAGTTATTTTGCACCAATGCCAAAAAAAACAAAACACCTCTTAGAAGCTAAAGAAGACAGAATTTTGCCTTTGATTTTATCATCATCATCATCATCATCAGCCTTTAGTATTCCACTGCTGGACATAGTTTTTATAGGTTACAGGTAAAATCTTTTATGGAAAATTTCACAAAATGATACCTTATTTTGCCAAAAGGCCAAAAGCCAGTCTTTTAAACCTCTAAAATCTGAGGCAAACGTCATATTTCACACAACAAAAGACGTGTTGCGGAATGATTTATTATATGATTCACCCATTCGTTGCATTCAGGCCATTCGTTCTATTCTCATTCCGCGAGCGACTGGACTGCGGACAATAGGTGGGCCATCCCTGTGTAATATTGTTACAATATTGTTTTTTTAATTTCAAATGTATTTTAGAGCAACAATTTTCAATATTTATGTTATTGGAAACTAGTGAGCTGTATCACTATTTAAAATTCAATTTGTGTTAGGCTTCGTTGACTTTTGCCATTAAAAAATTGGAAATCTCAATGGATTTGTCGCGATTCTTTTGTTTTTTACATAATATGTCATTTTTTATTTTTCATGGGAAAAAATTGTTGAAATAAAAAACAGTTAGGTAGCTTTTAAACTACTTTTAGCTAAACAACTGTTTTTGTTGTTTTTTCCTGCTAAGCGTAATTTCCGTTTGCTTTCATACGTTATTTTTATCAAAGCGAACACTGACTTATATTTTGATCATCATTCATTTTATTCTAAAACCTTTTTTTCCGCTATATTCTAACCCTATGAAACTAGCTTCAAAGTTAGAACTAGTCCAGTAATAAACCACAACAAGTGTACCAAAGCTCACATAAAGCCGGGTGTTTTTCAGTAGTTTCCCATTTTTTCATCGCATGCAGGAACTGGCGCTCCAACTGTACGTCAAGCATTGTTCGTGGGGCCGTTTTAAATTGACGTTTAATATTTACGTTCGTGTATTAACTGGATCGCGGACTGCATATGTTATTTTATTATAAAATTGACGGATTTATGAAAACAAAGTGTTCTGAAACTGTCAGTTATGTCTGAAGGGAGATTTTTTGGTTTGGTTGGAGACCACTTTTGGGTGGTTGCACAAAGCTTTTGTCTAGTGATGAGGTGTTTATATAATTTATTCAACAATTAGAACAAAACTAGCTTTTAGCATAAAAGTTTTCATAATTAAAACCGAAGCGCGCGCCACCCTTATGTTCTCCGTTTATTTTTGTTTCATTCAATACTGGATTTATTTGGCTTTGCTGCTGCCTGGTTTGAAGAAAAAAAACAAATAAAAACCGTACCTTTTGCTTTTCTATGTAATACTAATTCAATCATTTTTACATTCAAACAAAGCAATCAATTCACGATTGGATTAACATACAAAAATGATGATAAGATGAAAGACGACGGAGCAAAAGAAAAACATATTTTTGGAAAGTCCAATAAAGTCATAATCTAAGATCATGACGTCAAAACAAATTTCTTTGAACAAGAGGTCCTTAATCCCCATTACGAGATGGCAGACGGTGGGCCGATGGAAGGCTGCGTCGGAGGGTTGCATTTACATACTTTTGTCGGGTTATCGTATTGAAAATGTTCAAGAAGGCATTACAGCTTGTTTCAGAAGATGGTCCGATGTTCGGGATGGATATTTACATGGATTGGATCAAGAAAAAGTTTTCAGAAAATTAGGTGTGTTACTTTTTGGTCTAAAATGGTATATTGGTGTCACTTGTCTGATTCTTATAACAAAACGACTTTATATAAATTATATAATTATGCAAATAGAAACCTGTTCAGTTACAGGAATAGCTTCGGATACTTACATCTTGACTTGAATGTTTACAGTTCAAATACAATTTAGTGAACTTTGACTGCTTTGAAAAACGTCTACGTTGTTCAAACACAGCCGATTCAATCCTATAATAGATTTGTCCCAGAAATAGAGCAAAAGCCTGTGACAGTCCATTAGCCAGTTCGTGCGGAGTCAGCGGGCGGACGGCTAAGCCAATGTCTTATTGACCTTCTCCGCAAACATTCTGTACAAGTACTGCGCCGTACAAGTCTAGCTTATGTATTCTTGAAGCCCTAATTGTAAATCAAAGTTTTTGTCCTATTGTTAGATTTGTAATTCAACATCGTTTCAAATATCGAAATTATAAAAACCCTTTTTAAAATGGGTAATTAACATTTGACTTTTGAAACCATTTTGCTCACGAAACGAAAATTCCAGTTTCCTTCAATTAAAAGTCGCGCTCTTCATTCGAATACGTATCACCATAAAATCTCCATTAAATATCAAAATAGACAAAAAAAATCCTGAAAAAGGAAAAACTTGCTCTCAAGTATCCATTAGTGACTTCCTGCTGAGTCATGAGAGTCAGCTGAATTTTGACCTTCGCGGCGACCAATCGGCCGGCCGATCTATACTTTTTGGGACCTTAAGTACCATGCTGATGACGATGGCGCATTTTGAATGCTTCAACTTTTCCTTGCCTAGAAATGACCCTTGCTTCAAGCGTGAATAAGTTTCTGAGATATTATTCGATCTTTTTTTAAAAAGCTACGACAACTTCTTAGTTATACACGGTGATTTTTTAGTCGTCTTACAAAAGGAGCCCAGTTCATGTATCTGACGTAAAATACCCCTAGGCGTGATTATTATTTTTTTATCATCAATTAAGATAATAAGTACGAAGAAAAATTAAACAAGAGAAATCTGAAAATACTCTTAAAAATGATCAAAACGCCGCCGCCCGCGCCCCTCACCATTGTTACAAGGCTCGGACCGCTCTCGCAACAGAGCTGTATTTCTAAAACTACGAATTGCATCATAATATTGAATAAAAATTGCATTTTAAATTTATTCAAATCTCATAAATACCTATTTTTTTATCATGAACGTGTTCTAGTGATTGGATACACGAAATGAGCTGCTTTTGTAAGACGACTAAAAAATCACGGTGTATATTATGTCTTTTTTCAGCGTCCACTATTTTTGCTTTTTGGCACGATAAACTTTATCACGAACTTCAGGTCACGGATTTATTTTATGAAAAATTAATACGATGTTATCATCGAAAATGCCAAAAATATAAATTAACATTGTTTTTAGGCAGAAGCCTTGTTGCCTTATGATATTGAATTCCTTAGAAATAAGAACTATAATTTAATCAAAATCTAGAAATGAGTAAGTATAATCCCGGGCTCCTATGATGAGACTTCATTGTTTCTAAGAAAAGTTTATAAACTTTTGTCGAGGCTTTATTACATGTTTAATCTTTCTTAAAGCTTTCTTTCAGACGAAGTACAGCGTTAAGTAATACCTAACTGTTTTATATACATATAGATTATAACTCGGAGTTGTAGCCTTACGGGCCAAAGACGGCTATCTCAACTTATGTTATTAATGTGTTATTCCGAGCAGTCAGGGATGATGAAAAAGTAAATGTGTATCATTGATATAAATTAGATTAAGTTTTATTACCATAGACCAAGACCTAACGAGACAACCGAGGACAGTATGGGCACGCGCAAAGCAAGTGTCCAGTAATAGATCTCAATAAGCTCAGTTGATTGACTGGTTTTTCAAAAACTACATAAAAACTAAAGGTTGTGCCAACACACAAAACAAAATTTAATAATCCGATCCTTCTCTAGCGATAACAAAAGCTTCCTTATTTACACTTTATTCTTACTTGAACCGTAATTGTGAGTCAAATCGTTGAAAACTTTCGAGCTTCAGCGTCCAACAATGGAAATAAAACCTCTTGATGCCGAACTTGTACATTTCACCAGTATATCGTACATGTCGTTTACGACTTAACGCCGAGGTACAGAGATTACCATAAATAACAAACAGATGGCGCCACTCCTGAATAACTGAAAAGCCTTTTCATAGTTTATTTTTATTTCTGTTGTTCGGAACGGTTTTGATGTTTGATTGAGGTCGGACTGTCCTGAATATGTATTTTTATCTGAGGAATGAATGGGTCGATGTATTTGCGACTTTATCGGCGGCGTCTGCTGGAATTACTGTAGGATTTTTCTATTTTGGTCGTGTGTTGTATTTTTTTGACACTTTTTGCAGGAGATTTTATTTTGTGTATCGCGATAACAGATTTGACCTGAGGGACAAAAAACAACTTCTTTAATATATCCATATTGAGTTGAGGTTTGTAGATCATTATCTTATTTTCCTTGTTATCTACTATTAGTTTAGCCACAGCTCTATTCATAGAAGCTATGACATGCCTTGACATTCCTGTTAAGGATTTGATTAGGACTACATATTTAGATTATGTAAAATTATCATTAAATTATTATTGTTTTCCTTTTTTTTTTTTGTGAAATATGCTTTGTATATGTATCAACAGTGTAAACCTCAGCAAAACTTACTTCATTGTAACGTTATTTTATTTTTCTTCTCTGGAGGTCAGTTTTTATAGAAAATCATTAACATTTTGCTATTTGATACTTGTTTTGCTAATTTACGCTGTTTTTGCAGACATTCATTTTAATGTAAAATGCTATTGTAAAATTTGATTTTGAAAAGAGTAACTTATGGAGTTTCTTGCCGGTTCTTCTCCATAAGAATGACACTTTGGAACCGTGCAACTAGAGTCAGTAATATAACGTTTTAAAAGTGCCTGAGATACGGCCTATTTGAAATAAAAACTTTTTGATTTTGATTTTGATTTTAAGCCCTCACTCATTTTCTAGTTAATTTAATATCATTGGCAGGTACACCAAAACAGGATTAAATATAGAAGCAATTTAAACCTCTGAAGCTTGAGTGGAGTGTGTGTTTTAGGGACGCGTGTGGGACCGTGCCGAGCCAACAGCCCGTGAGCTTCGTTCAGAACAGCTTTCGACCGGAAAATCACAATAGCACGCTCATTTTGACGCCATACACAAGATGAGGCCCCGGAGTTTATTGCATGAGAAAATTGGATGCTTAAAAAAGCACTGTGTAGTGTTTTGTTTTCAAAGGATTTATAATTGTTATGTTGTGTAGCCGGCAAGTAGAGCGAATATGGATATCCTTGCTTTCGATTGACAATACAGTACCTAAAGACGTTTTTCACCGGATTGACTCAAGTTTGTTGATGGCTATTTTCGCATAAACACAATAAATTTCACATGGTTCAATGGATTCACATGAAAAATCCCTTTATACCTGAAGGTAATAAAAAAAAACACCGCTTTTCACTTTAAAACAATTTAGTTGAAAATTTAAAATTTTGCTCTTTTGTAGAATACTTCACGCAAATGCAAATCCCAGCACATCGAACGTAGATTACCCTTAATACAACACGTACCCTAGTAATCCGCTAAACACCCATTCGTAACAAACAAACATAATACAAGATTAACTTTTCACTGTAAACCGTCCCTATATTGTCCATACATCAAATACATTGGAAGTTAAACACGGGCTGAAAAGCGACAAGGGATTTTTCACTCAATTGACCCCGATTTAAAGTCGAGATCCCCATAAAATTGAGTTACTGTGTCAAATATTGGCCTGATAATAATTTTTATGTGTCAAATAAATTTGAACTATATTTTTCGTGAATAAAGTTTAGTATTGTGTGGAGAAGATGTTTCTGTTTATAAGTCGTAAGTCATGAATATGATCCGCTCGGTGACATTTCCAAGCTACTGGTAGATTGAAGTTTGTTCTGAGTGCGATAAAAGTGTATAAAAATAAATAAATAGGAAAAAATATCTCGGTATGTTTATAAGAAAATAAAGTGGCGACTGTTTATCTGTGTTGGCAGGTGGCACGAGTTGATACTACGCCATAACTACGAAGTCTCATTTTCTACTCTCAGTTCAATTATTTTTAGTGCGAAGGTATTTTTAAATTTACTTTTCTCTTCTTCCCAGTCTGCTTCAGTAGTTGCAGAATTCAAATAGTTAGTGCCTGAATTGACGTTTATAACGTTTATCGGCAGTCTGGAGCCATTGTTTAGGTACCTTCATGGGGTCATGAATCAGTCAAGCTTTAGACCAAACCCGTTTTATAGAGCTTAACGACTTGACGCTAGAATATGCGCCAAGTCATAAATATAACGATATCATCTCTTCATTGTTTTGTTTTTTTAGTAAGTTAGTGTATAATTTAAAGAAATATCAGAAGCAAAAAAACGGACGGCTCGGTTTGGCTCCACATTTATAAAACCGAATATTACTAACCAATACAATTTAGAAGAATTCTGGGAATATGACAACACTTGTAATCATAATAATTATTTTCGGCAATAGTCTTTGTACTGTTTTGTCCGAATCTACGTTTGATTGAATTGTGGATAAAAAACAACTATTCATCTCTGCTTTAAAATGTTGTTGTTATAGCAGGGTCAGAAATGCTTTATCCGAAAAAAAAACTGTCCACCACCGTCTGTAAGATACCGGCGACAAGGACGAACAGAAAGGTACACAGAAGAGCTTTAAAAATAATTGTATCTTGGGTACGGAAGCCTAAGAAAATTAAAGCAATGAGCGTTTCAATACATCAAAAGATATTTCATACCAATTGCCCACATTTCACAAATGACGCACCAAATCGAGTTCTTTCGACAAACAAAAAATGCCTCGAAACACTTTATCCGTGGCACTCACATTAGTACACGCGGCTTCCTAAGTAACCCTTCCTATAATTCCGTTATTGTCCAGCTGGTCATAAAAAGCCCATGGCTAGTCATTACACAGAAACCCACTTATACAAGTACTCGCAAGACGTAGTGACAACGTCCGTCGGTCTTTTAGACCATACGACGCCGACGACCGTCCGACAACCACCCTACAAATCGTTACAGTTCTCACGTAGAAGAAATCGGACCAAAAATAAGTCTTCACGTCATAATGAAAAATTTGGACTCATAGTGTGTTGGGTCTTTAAGTGATATTTACCGTGAAGATTATTTAACGCATATTTCTACCTCTTATGACAAATCATTATCATTCATCATTTTTCTGTCCGTATCTCAATTATTTTATTTAGGGTCAAATTTAGGAAAAACATATAAAAGGCTTTATATAAAAAATATAAAAATGTATCTATGAAACCAAATAACTTCTATTTTACTAAGGGGTAAAATGAAAAAAGCCTCAACAAAATCTTTTTATCCAGTTCAAAGTTACAAGGTCAAAAACATAAAAATATACAGACAAATTGAAAACCTGTTCCTTTTCTAAGTCTCTCCAATATAACGCTATGGCTACTCTAAATTCCCACCACAACAGCATAAACTAACATTATCATAGTTCCATTATCGTCTACAGTAAATGCGCTTCAACCCCTTGAAGAGTGTGATCAGTCATTCTTATTGGAGAAGCCATTGTGCTCAGATTAGTGCGTATCGCGTGACGTAACTCTACGATGACTCTCACAAATTATGTGACAGTCATTGTATTGTTCATTTTTATTATAGGTCTAATGTAGGCTGGTCTTTTACTGTATTATTATAACCTTATTCTATTACCATTACCAAGTTAATTATTTCTGAATGAAGCATTTTGGAATTGCGCAATAGTGGTGTTAAATAGCTGTGGAATAGGGATACATGCAGACTGACAGATGGAAAGAAAGAAAAGAAATGTTGTTGTTTTAAAAAAGCGCTATATTTGTGCTGAACCTTGAACGTGCAATAATAGGTATCGCTACGTCACAAATCATGAGGCAATTGGTCTTAATACCACCATAAAAAATTATCCAAAAATTCCACCGTACAATCGTACAATATCGATGGTATTTTCAAATGAATCCCGCCATATTCCAAACAAAACACGACCGCCCTCGAACACGCATACTCAACCCTTCACACCCTTTCCCATCGTTAATAATAAAACATAAATCAATACAATAATAGGAAATTTCATCGAATATCGTTTTCAACTTTCATTTCTCGAAAATCCCTAATCCCCAAAAGGTATTCGCGATTTCAGTGCTTTCGCAAAAATAAAGGATATGCAAATCCGCCGGGGGACCGGCAACCTTCCGCGGGGGTATAAGGCCGCTCTTATTTATTGGTGCGCCGATGAAAAATCTATGTGATATGTTTTTTTGGCCGAAAACAGGTTTTTGAATACCGGTTTTCGTGTGATCAAGGACGCTTAAGCTAAATTGTAGAGCTAAAATATGGAAAATCTTTACAGGAATAGAAGTCACTAGTTTACAAAGAAATTCAAGTTTTTTAGCCAATTTCTCTATTCTATATTTTATTAACCTTTATTTATTAGGAAATGCTCTTATAACTATCATCAAAGCAGCAAAAAGCCGCGTCTAAAGTAATTATAACACTATTACGTTCATCGCTTGACTGTCATATAATTGTTACGTCACGATATTATCTTACACATTGCTCCCGAGTGCTAAGTAATTGAGCAAGCCTCGAGACAATTGACAATCTACAATTGTTAGGCTAATTTAATTAACAACAATAACGTCCAATATTCATTAGAGTATTGTTGCTGTTATAGATAGTGTAAAACAAACTGAACTTTAGCAAATCTGCTTTGAGAACGTTTACATTACATTACAATTGTGATTTTTACTATTAATATTTTAAGTTCTCAATTAAAACAAATGAATAGCGAAAACGTGATGTTCCGCAACTGAATGTACTTACTTACAGCTAAGCGAAAAAGAAAACACATATCCCATGACTATTTACCTAAAAAGAAAATGCACAATAACATAGAGTAGACGTCACTTCTGAACCATAAGCCCATACACCATACACTTCCCCGTAATTTCCTAAAAACTCCATGGAACCTTTAACTTATTTAGCGTTTCCTGAAAAATATCCTGGTAATGGATTAGTAGCAAGTGGGACAATCCAAAAGTATTCTGAGGGTACGGAGCCTGATTAGCTATCCAATCCGCTATCGAGCACAGACGCGGTTCCAGGATGCACGGCAAAGTGCTGTATAGGTAACAAGTCCTACATACTTTCTTGCGCTTTACTTTGTTTTATTTGTAAGTCAGCCTTAGGGAGACATGCGACGTCTTACACACTTTAGAAAGTTATAAGAAAAACCTTTTTGTACCGTGTCCATACTTGTTGCTGTAATGTTGTTACATAATAAATGTTTACTTGTACTAAATTCTCGCCAAATTATTAATTTCATGATCACAGGCTAAAAAAATATTTTTTGGGCACAAAATTGTAACTTAATCCAATATCCGAGTCGCGGCTCTAAAGAATCAAGACACATTTCTTGAATATTTTTGTTCAAAAGCTAAGTTATGAATAAGTTAAATATAAAAATATTCCAAAAAAGAAGTCTAGTCGCGAAGACTACGTTTAAGTTGATCAAAACAGCACGTTTTCATTAGCTAATTGAGTTGCGAGGCCCCGCTCATCATCCTCTATATAAACGATATTGCAGCCGTAAAAATGGACAGGGTTGCCAAACTTGCGAAACTTATATTTTTATTTATTTTTCTCAAACTTGTTGTTGCCTTAACTGTGGTGACAGAGGTATGTGAGGCAGAAAGACAGTTCTATTTCCTGTGAGAAATTTTTGGGATTTACATTTAGCTGACCACGAAGACAATTTTACTTCTGCCAAAATGTGTGAATCGTTTTATTTTGAGTTTCACGTAAAATACTTGAGATACGACACTTTACATCTGTTTCCTTATCTTGAAGTATAAATATACGTTATGACACTGACTCGAGACCGGTTCTAAATTAATATTAATTCCTAGGAGCGCTGGTGTACCTGTCGTGTCAAGTCTAACCGACAGAGCATTCTGTATCAAGCCCGAAACTTACGCGACTGGCAGACATTCGATTAAGTGTTCTGCCTGCTCCAGGAGGCCTATCCTCAGAATATAGCGATAGGATAGGATGACAAGACCTTGATGTTTATATATTCAAACGTCGGTGTTAATGATTTTTGTTTGTAACTTTGATTTTAATTATGAAAATGTTACAGTAATACATGTATTTGATATAATATGTAGCTTTTACACAAACTTAGACATGCGGTTTTGCTGTAACTAGTGTTATATATATTAATAAATAAAATATCTTATTCCTGACCAAATTGTCTACATGTTTCTCAAATATTCACCTTGGAAGGCATTGAGTCGATCGATATTTAAAATTTCTAAAAGTAATAATACTTTTTTTTATTATAATGAACAACACCACTGGACTAGGAAGATAAAACTGTATACAGTTTCTCAGACTGCAGTGGCATTTAAATCGTAGAAAATCAAAACACCATCAATCTTCAATCCCAGATCAATCGCCAAACTTTACCGATGCAAACTTGTTTGTTTTGTAAATTGCCTTCAATTCAAACTTTATATTGTCTGACAACCCTAAGTTATATACAGGATGTAGCGAACGAGCGGTGTGTACTTTTATCGCCCTTAGGGTTTTATGTTAATTTGGATACGATTCGGATGTGCTTTTAAATGCAAGTAAACGTGTACAAAAGGCATTCGGCCGTGATCCTCGCATCTTTCAAACATTCATTTCAGAAGATTTTAACAGTATGTTGTACTTTTGAATGTTTGTAAAAGGAATTTTGTTTGTGGCATGTTGCAAGGATGTTTACGTGGGATTTGAAATTAAATGGAATGAGATTCATGTATGTACTGAAAGCGAGCATACATTTCAATTATCCTTGTTCAAATAAATTAATAGGTCCACAAAGGGGCAAAATAATTTCTTAAAATTTGAATCCAGTTTAGATTAAAATTTGCTTTCCTTTCATGAAAATTTCGATCGAAAGTTCTTTTTAACCAAAAATCGAGGTTCACAGCATTATCGCAGTAAAAGTGATTGCTTGGTCACAATAGACATATATCTCTTCCGCGCCAGTTATCGGGACCGTCCCGGTGTTTTATTGTTATGGCCACCTTAGCAGGTAGCCACGACGACCCTATACCACGAAACGCTTGGAACAATTGAAAAATCGAATTTTTCGCTTTGTGCCATTTCGATCGCATATTCTAATGCAAAAAATATCATTACACTTCTATTTAACAAGCAATGTATAATGAATTTCTTTGCATACATTTTATTGTAATCTTAAGTATTTTTAAGTACGTTATAAAATTTTACGACTATGTAATGTTTGTTTAAATAAGGTTATCAAACGGCTTTTAGGGATGATTCGGGGGATGGGATATCGTTAAATGCTCAGCTGATTTTATAGCTTACTCACAGTTGATGCTGGATGATCATTACTGTAATCTAAAACGTTGTGTTGAATACTTACAGCAAGTTAATGTATCTGACTCTTTTATATCCTCGTTGGTTACAACTGCGAGGGTTTCAACTTGACTGTGAAACTTAAACATTTTATGGAGCTACGTTTAAAAAATCAAAAGGAAGCCACACTGTCAGTACATAAAATTATAAAAGAGAGATAAAAGGAAAAATATCCAAAAGAGGGTCAGCTTTCACTTGATGTTAATTACTTTCTTTCGTAGATAGTTTTTTCACTTTCACAATATTACAGTTATAAATGAAAGGCAGTACGACTGCAGGTCTATTTGCACCCCAGTTAGCCCACATAAACAATGATAGCCTCACAATGCACCGTTTGTTTAACCCCCAGTCAGCAGCCGGGTCGGCGACGAATACATCGCTCGGCGGAAATTAGCCGAATTCGAGAAACGTCTACATTTCCAGGATTATGAATGTCGGCACTACATTGGGTGCCAGTTATTTAAATCAATTTCATGTGATTCGAAATTTTCATTTTAATAACCGACTTCCAAATGAAGGAGGTTTCCAAGTCGTCTGTTTTTTTATGTTTGTTGAAATGACTGGATGAATTTATGAAAAGTCGTATGTTTTGCTGTTATTTAAGCCAAGTTTCATTTAAAGCTTTGCTATGGATGTACCAAGATCTCTAAAGTGTAAATGCTCTTTATTTTAAAAGTGATAAATAATAAAACACATAAAAATCGTAAACTGTGATTTATATTTTTCTCTTTACTAAGCATTTCAGCAAAGCCAAAAAGTGGGAATTAATAAGTTGATTAAACTTAAGTTTTCACATGATTACTCAGACAGCACAAGCCGAATGACAGGCTAAAATGTTTGAAAACACTTACCTACCACTACACGTAACCTATTATTATGTATCGCTTCATCAAAACACTATCGGTAAAGTGTTCCCCACAATGTGACAAGCTCTCAGTGATCTCACAACATTGATCACAGTTCGGTTGCACCGCAGCGTGCAGTTTGTGCCCTAATCTCCAGTTAGTTGCGAGTTTGACAACGCATTCGTCCGCCTTCGTACGTCGCGCCGCGGAAATTACATGACGCAGCGGGAGTGTCCTAGTGATGCGCCTTCATCGATAGCTGGTTTAAAGTGATTTAAATTGTTGAGATATTTGAATTTTCAGTTTTAGTGTTGTTGAATTCTTGTATTTAGGGATCGTTTTCTTTATAAAATAAAGTAGAAGATTTGATTAGACTTGCACCAGATGATTTTGTATATAAATCGTCATTTGGACTTATAACAAGTAAATTATAATTTTACGTATCGCCGAAACTGTGATTATTTTTATAAGAACCATTATTAAAAATCTCCTAACTTTAACAAAACATTTCCAAATCATTATCGCTACATCTAAAACAAGTACTTTCAAACACAAAAGAAATTCTCAACTCAAACAAACAATGAAAATACTCAAACAACGAAACAATACTTGAACTATCGATAAACTACGTTTCGCAGCCCTAAAGCGTATCGGTGGAGCACAAGTCAGCAATTTCCCGGACGAGAGGTGATTTATTCCATAAGTGTAGTATAGTGTCGCGCGCGACAGAATCAACAGCGCGGCGTACTTGTGGAAAAGACATGTTACACACCTGCCGAACACTGCGAACTAAAGTGATGGAGATTTTGATAATGATATTGATTACTGTATCTGTGGGTTTGGTACTGATTGAAAGTGAATTTAGGTGCCTGGCCGAGTCGGCAATGTCTAAGGTTGTTGTTTATCCGGGGTTCTTTTCGTTACTATTGTATTATGCCACTTGAAAATCAATACTTCGATTTTTTTTTGTCTTGTTTACTTCCGTAAACCACCATTCTTTAAATATTGTTAAATGACATCTGACCAATTAATTTAAAACGAATGATTTAACTACGGACACAAACATTTATCAAAAACATGAACTCTTGCAATTTGACCGAAACCATTAAGTTTAACCCATCACGAAGTTTTCCTCTACATCAAACTCATCTCAAATTAACCAGCCAAGTAAATCAAATATAAACTTCTGCTTTACAGCGGTAGAAAATGTATGGAGTGAAGCAAACCACACAGTCATACATACACACGTCGCCCCGCAATAAGAGCGGTGCATCGGTACAGCGGCGCAGTGGAACTTAGTTCTCTAGTTCATTGTGATAATGTAAGCTACGAATGATTTACACAAGGAATCTTATAGTTGTTTCTGCTCGTACTTTTGTTGTTCTTAATGAATATTAATGTGATGGTATAAATTAGACCGCCTGCAGTGACTGCTGAGCGTGAAGAGCATTCGCAGCAGTTGGTACTGAGATCAAAATATACAAGGTCATATTCGGGGAACAAGTTAGATGAAACTTCACTATGTTTAGGATTATTAAGCTGGCTGTAGTTTTGACAGGGTTTATCTTGTAACTAGCTGTTGCCCGCGACTTCGTCTCAGTGGTTAGAAGATATAGGTTATGATTTATGCCTGCCCTGTTTTTTTTTCACATTTTCCATTGTATCTTCGCTCTTATTAGTCGCAGCGCGATTTTTATAGCCTAAAACCTTCCTATTTTAATGGTCTATTCAACACAAAAATAATTTTTCAATTTGGACCAGTAGTTTCTGAGATTAGCGCGTTCAAACAAACAAACCATTGAGCTTTATATATTAGTATAGATGTGAGCTTTCACGACAGTTTCACAAATTTGTGGTGCATGACATGTGCCACTACAAACAGTAGTAGTACCTCTTTCAAACTATAACTCGATTTAAAAATCAAAATTAATTTATTCAAGATATACTACTAAGTAGTACTTTTCGACCGTCTCAAAATATACCTGAAGATTGTACCCTGAATGATGGTACCTGCCCGCTCTTCACAGCTTCCTAAGTGCTCTAATTATGGCGAAGAAACGGGGTAAAAATGTCCACAGCACAGGACGCTTTCATTTTTGTTACATAGTCATCATTGGCCTAGCCTTTTCCCAACTATGTTGGGGTCGGCTACCAGTCCAACCGGTTTCAGCTAAGTACCTGTGTTACAAGGAGCGACTGCCTATCTGACCTCCTCAACCCAGTTACCTGGGCAACACGATACCCCTTGGTTAGACTGGCTGTCAGATTTTTTCAAGCTTCTGACTACCTGTAACGACTGTCAAAGATGTAGGAATAACAGCCGGGACCCACAATTTTACGTGCCTTCCGAAACACGGACCTTCCTATCCTTTTTGTTACATAGTATTGCGAATTATTGTACCAAAATTACCACTGGCACACCAAACGTTTTCACCACAATCGCAAATTCCATATTTGATTTGTGTCACACATTTACAGGTGTGACACAAATCAAACCTGTTATTTAGGCCGATGCCTACATAGGCACCTGTGATGACACAAACCAAACCAAAGTTGGCATTGACAAACCACAGCCGTCACACACAACATTGACATAATCCCATAAAGAGAAATTATTTCCATAATCCATGCTAAAGTGCAGTTTAATATTCCCATAGAATTCCGGGAATTAATTAAAATGCCTAATTTAATGAGTATTGCATAAAATAATTATGTGAGTTACTGAGTTTGGAACTCGGTTGGAAGTTAAGCTTGCGTGTCGTGAAACTCATTGCGCTATTTATTTTGTGATCAATGCTTTTGCTGCGGTTTCGTCTGTTGGTATAATTATGAATATGTGAACCGTTTTATTTTGTATACTTATAGCAGTCTGGAGTTAAGGTAATCTTTGTGCACTCGACAAATAGTAACGTATGATTAATTAGAATTATTCAAGGGTTCATAAGTAAGTTATTTTTTTTAATTAAAAGTAAAATGACATGTTTTCTGTAACAAAAAAAAACGTAATACATTTTATTTTGCATATAACACTGAATCTTTTTCTATGTTAAAAAAAATACCGCATATTCCGGACGGTATTAAATATATTAACAGTTTTGTGGGGTTTATACAAAGTAAATAAGTATAATGTAAACAGTTTAATAAATAAATAAATAAATATATTTTTCAAGCATCTTCAGCACAGACAGACAGACACAATAAAGCACCTACCCCAATAAGTTTAATATTAATATTCACGTAAGAGAGTAGCGAGGATCACGCTCAACATATAATTTTGCTCTGGTCACCCTTATTTATACGGCGGCCGGCAGAGGGCGCCTAACGTATAGTTCCTACGTGACATGATAATGGTGTTTAATAAAACCGGTTTTTAGATGAAAGGGGTCGGGACTTCAGAATGTCTTGCATATGATGTAGTATTTACTATCTTATGTATGTATTTATTTAATTAAATGCACTCTGTAAGATATGAGATGTCTAACCGTCATTCGTTTTTAAAGAATGTAATAATAATTGTAACCGTCAATTTTATGACCGCATCAAGCGTTTCTTAACTGTCTATCTGTTCTATAACGGTTAAAAAGAGAATTTTTATTTTTTACCCTACAGGAACTTTAAAATAGGAAAGTAAAGACCAATTAAAACTACATTATTATTATAAATGAGTCTTAACGGATCCGTATTAAATAAAGTAACGATATATTTTGCCAGATGGTAGACATGGACATGCTAGCAACACTATGTAAACAAAAACCTTGCAGAACTTTATTACGACTGGCCGCCAAACAGCACAAATCGTATCACGTTATTTCGACACGTAATGCATTGCTGTTGTTTTTCTCTTTTCAATATTACACACTATCACGTCTATATATTCACAAATGTTGCATTAGAACACCAATATCATTCCAATTTGCCATAATAAACAATAAAATAAACACACTATTCTAGTTCCAGTTTATTTTATATTAAATATACTATAAATAGTCCAACAAAATCGTAGTATTTTTGATTGATAAAATATATTTATAGCTGAATGTTTTGCCTATCGCTCGGTCTAATCGCGGCATTATTTGGGCATAGATCTGTGTACCAGATACGGGGCTCTGCCAGTAATGTTGCCATATTTTTCCCGATGCTGGACACATTCGGACGTGCTTTTCATGTTAATTAGAGGGTTTAATTGTTGTTTAGTGTAATTACTTTGTAGATATTTTGATTTGAGTTTTTGAACAGTAGGTATAGGCTATATGATACTTAAACACTACAATTTGTTGTTTTTCTCTAGTCACAATTGGCTGTAAGATCATCAAATAAAGAGAACAAAAATAGTAAAAAGATCGATTATTTTAATGCAAAAATACAGTAAGGATTGCGTAGATGTAATAAAGGCTGAGTATTATTTGAATCAGTCAAAAGAAACAAGACCTTAAACGCAAACACACGTCTCTGCAGACTTTTTCGAAATATTTTTTAAATATATCGCGAAATCCCCGTTTCCCACAAACCTCTCTTTGTGAGCGACAAATTGGTTTTTCCTGGTTTTCTATGCAGTTAGCGCAGTTCGCGGGCTCGATAGATAGATTTTACTGCAAAATTGTTAACTCCAGTACCCGTTTGGATTGGCTATGTGGCGACGCAAGAACTACAATACTTTGCGGTACTCCAATGTAGATGGGATGAGTTCAAAAGAGGTTTTGTAGAATGGAATAATGGAAATAGTTCAATAATTATTTTGAAAATCTGTTACTAGTTTGTTTCAATGTTTTTGCAATGTACTGTATCCTGTTTCGACGTGTGATTGAGAAGTGTGAAACAACTCCAAAGCTCTCAAATACTTCAAAAAAATCATCTACGATATCCCGTATCACCCACCCTTCACCGCGTCCTAAGTGCTCTAGCTTAAAGAAGAAACTTCGCAGCAAGTCTCCGATTAAATACTAAGTATTCTACTTTCGATTTGATTTTTGTTTGAATTCCTAATCCTGAAAATTAAAAGGAACTAACTCCACTATCTAAATACTTAATTTAACATTCAATACTTGAAACTATTTTCTCTCACAACCGAACACTTTCCTTTTCCACCTTAAATCGTAACCACGTCAAAGACTCCCCTGTTCGCTTGTCTGTACCCATAGCAACCCGATGAGGCTTACCGAGGCGAGTTCGAACAGGCGAAAAGTGCAGGATTCACATGCAAATCCAGGCATGTATTTGCATGTTAATATCCACACGGGGTAAAGATTAAAGATTATTTTGCTTTGGATTTCAATGAATGCTTTGGGTTTTAGGTCACCGGTTTGTTCTGATCGATTGCTTAAGTTGATTTTATAAATTATACAATCAAAGCAAGAAATAGAATTTTAGCTACCCTTGTTGATTTTTATGATCATGGATCCTGATTTCTCAAAAAAAGAACGTTATAATTTAACTCAGTAATATAATAACAATGATAGGCAGGTCATCTATGGATAAGAAACAAAGCCGTTCATACCCTGGCAATAAACAATACTTTTTTCGCAACAGTTCAAAACGATTAAGGCATGAGATCATATTTTTAGCTCCGAGATACACAGGTCTGGCATCCTGTAAGACGCAGCACCCTAACACACCATCAAAGGCAGTATATCTAAAAAGGCGCGGCGCTTCTTTTGAAGTGCACCCCACGGCCCGCTGCGCTATTCATCTCCTCGCGTCGGATTAGCATAGCGCATCTGCTTATTTGCATAACCTTTATTCGTTTCGATATTTTTGGTGGAAATATTTGAGATTACGAGCGGCGGGGGAATGTGCTCTTATTTCACGGTTCTCCACTCGGAGCCAGAAGTGGGCATGCATCAGCGCTACTCAATGTCAATAACATCAGTTATATGCCTGGCATTATGATCTTTTTTATTTTATTTTTAGATGAGTTTAATGGTACGGTGCCCACAATCATATTCCATTTGCGTCGTATTAGTTAGAATACTACTCTAAACTATTTAAAAAACTGAAGTAAGTCAAAATACACTAATGTCCGATACTTGCTTCATCTCTTTATATCTAAAACATACTAGCAGAAGGTTTGCACAAAGACCAGTTTAAAATATACGAAGCTCGTTCCAAACCGCATGCTTAAAATGTAGAAACAAGCAAGTGCATTCAAAAGGAGTAGTGTTAAACACAGCAGTAGGCGCAGAGCACGAGAACGCACACAATTGTGGTATAGCTAAGTTATATACGACTTTATCGCGGTACTGCGGGCCTATATGTAATAATTTAAGAAATAAATTGGTAGTTACTTTGTTTCTAAGTTTAGTAATTTAAGTTTGCTATTAAAGTAGTGTGTTGAAAATAAAATGAGCGCTGCGTCTTAGTATATGAATTGAGGTATCAAATTATCTTGTATTTGTCTATTACCCTTCTCTGACTCTTTATGATATGGATTATTTTATCTTTAAACTGTTTTCCTTCGTTAAAGATTTTAAATATTTGGTGAAAAGGAACAACAAGTTGTGCAAAAACTTATAAAATACACGTTGTTCGTCACAATGCCTTCAAATCCCTCATGGCGCAAAACATCAAAAACTCAAAAAGTTAAGTAAACGAACAAAAATGCCGTAAAACTATTTGCATTTGAATCCTTTTTATTCTAATGTCTGTTCACACAATGGTCGCAATTGAAGGTGACGCGTGGACCACAAATATTTTTTGAAAGCCCTTCTGGGACCAAAAGCCTTTCAAAAAGCCTTTTTTGAAGGAACGTTTTAGAAGACAAAATACGATGTGGATTTTGGCTAAGAACCTTTGACTTGGGATAAACCAGTTTGTCTTCGGCTTTACCTGATGGTAAGTTGTGGTTTAATGCTTTAAACAAACAGAAATTATTACTTAAACAGAGTGCAGTTGTCGATGAAAACTACCATTCAAATACTCAGTGTAGTCTGTACAACGATTTAACAGAATTAAGTGTTTATTGAGCTGAGTTGATCTCGTATCTTACTTTTTTTGTTATACAAAATGATTCTGCAAACTATTACCTTCATAGTTTTCTTTGGAGACTGCGGCTAAGGCCAGCAAAGAAAAAAAAATCGGAAGAAAAGTTTAAGCTTCTGAAGCCAAAGCTTAATATCGTAGATTTTGGTTGGCAACTCTGTCCTCAAGTTTTACTGTAATTTATGTAGGTGGTCATACTGAAAAAGGTTTAAATTTTAAATTTACAGTGCACAAAACTGAAGTTACATTTTAAAGGTTCAATAGTAAAAGGATTGGAAACTTTATGTGTCTAAAATCTCTCTCGAATACATAATTACTATTACTGGCTTTGACTGACTGCAGATCATCATTGACGATGTTAACACATAGCCATTTTTAGCATTGCTATAATTTTTACATACTAATCTGAAATTGCCCAAAAACAAATCACTCCACGATTTGTCCCAAAAACCCCACTCGGGCTGTCGTCAAAACGTTTACACATCCTCCAGAATGTACAACAATATTTCGAGAATCCTCGTCACATAATTAATGCGAAAAAGAAGCACTCTTCGAAGCTAAGAGTAAACTTCGGAGCTCTCGAGTCTCTCGAGTCCTCGCCTTCAGTTATATTTAATACGCCTTTAAAAATATTCTTCCCAATCGATTGGGAAGAGCAGCTGTGTAACGATTGGGAAACGCGTAACGATTGGGAAAGACGTCCCAATTGAGAATGACAAAATTGTACTTGTGAGAGTCTGAACATCTTGAATTAAGGTTTTCGTGTTTTTATTATCGGATAAAGGCCTAAGTCGGTGTTGGAAATCGTTTTGCTAAACACAGGAGATTACATTTTCGATGTTTTTTTTTTGTGTTTATTTACTTCGACTAATAGAATCCATTTTGTAGGTATTGTTTTGAAAACTTTTTATAAATCTGCGATTTCAAATAAAAAAGATTTACTTTCACTTGAAATATTCAGAGTTAACCAGTGCAAATTGAAACTACACTAACTGCTAACATAAATCCGGGAACTATGCGAGTTAAGATAAAGCGTGCTAACTGGCCGTCAAAATTCAAATGTCGCCTTACAAAGTTTCCGTCACAGAACTTCTTTATCCGACTTGCCGAGAGTATCCGAAAGTATCCGAGAGAATCCGAACTAAGATTTAGTGGGCAGACGCTATCGGATCGAAGTTCAAACTCCGAGGATTTGCGACTCAACGAATAATGTCACTTTAATGAGATTTTCTTGGGTTAATAAGTTATGATCGGTAGAAATTCCAACTTCTGAATTGATAATAAATGGTGTCAACAGGTTAATAACTTAGGAAATGTTCGATAGTATTTGGTTATTGGTTCTTAGTGCTGGAGGCACTTGAAAAGTTTAGTTACATTAGTTTGATAACAATGTCTTAGATTATGGAATCATGGGAAGGAAACGTGTTCGTCTCGAGCTGTAATACTAAGTAGTGATTGAATTTAAGGTTCCACATTTTTGTAAACAGGGCAAGGAGTTTTTAAGAAAAGTGTTGAAATATATTATTATCTTTTTGCCTTAAAAGAAATAACAAAGTTCTTTCTCAAAACTTTTGAGCTGAAGCCAAAATTCAAAGCACTTTATCTGAACTGCGTCACTTCCTCCCAAGATTGAAACTCCAAAATAACACATCATAGGAATACGAACAGACACAGACAGCTCAGAGCGTGTAAACTTTTGAACGGCGCTCGTTAGCCTGACCGCAATCTGAGTCAGCGCTTTACTTGCACAGTGTATGCAGCACTTCTCTCCTAATTGGTTGGAGGAGTCATGCGAGTTCATCGATAGCCTGATTGTATGGGACTGCTGTAATTGGATTTATTGATCTTGATTCCTCTTTCAAGTTGTGGTTCTGTACTAGTTACAACTGGATCTCTTGGTCATCGCTGTGCTGACCCTTAAATACGAGTATGTTTGGTTACTTATTGGGCTTTGCAGTTTCGTTTTAGAAGTTTTTATATAAATGGGTCGTCTAGTAACATTTTATACAGCATGATAGACCTTCACAGCTTTGGTAAAAAAAAATATATTTGCGGAGACATTAATGAGCCTGGCAGTTAGCTGTATATCTATTCTAAACGTTTTAAGATAAAATTACGAGGCAGAGTTCACTTGGTCATGATCCTTTGTCACAAGCACTTCAAAAGTAACAACAAAACATAAAAATCTGCGACTACCCACATAAGACTCATTTCGCTCGTCTACATCGTATCAACTTACTTAAAAGACTTTAACATGTTTAAAAAAAACTTTAAATGGCAGGCGGAAGTGGCAAAGTTTGCTAATTTTCTTGGAAACACACGAGCGAACTTGCTTGTTACCGTGCGTCAATAGCGGCATGTCGTGCGGTGGGTGATCACGGGTGACGAGGACTGAGGCCGGGCCGCTGAGGATGTAACTAAAGCCTCAAATAATGGATATTGGAAAATGGTATTAATTCTTTCCTTGCTTATTCCATTACTAACAAGCATTTCTTGCAACATGTTTACGAGTTGACGGTTTGACACTCCTTTACCAGAAATAGCCAGGCCACAGCTATATAGCCTAAACAGCAAGATAAACTATTAAATTTTGGATTCGGAAAACATAATAAAATTATAAATTCACCTTTAGGCAGAATATAATACCGTCGCATAGTTTTAGTCCAAATCTATTTTTCAAGTCCACTGGGAAATGGCAAAGAAACGAAACTTAAAGACATAACCGCTCATTACAATCAACCGAATGTTTCCACAAAGCCAAATTGTAAGCTGGCCAATTTCATGCATGCAAGTAGTGAGCCAACACGGAACTTGCCTCGTTCATGCCTCTACAAATGTTACGAGAAAGTGCTCAGTAACGCGCTTTACTAGTTGACTTAGCCCGCCATCTTGTTTTGGAGATAGATGGGTTATTAAAATAGTTTGCTGTGACTTTCTGGGCACGACGGGAACGTCAAAGTTAGAAGCCACGCATGTAACAGAATTATATGCACGTTACAGTATGAATGCAACAAAATGAGAGAGTTTAGTTGTAGCTGGTTTATTTCTCTTAATGTTGGAATTAACTTTCTTGAGATTTACTTAAACTAGGTATGAGCAGTGATCCCTAAGTAAACGAATGGTTATTATGAATAACCATTCGTTCACTTAGATTACAAAAAGTGTGACGCCATAATAATTAAAAATAACTAGTATCATATTCTGTTTGTTGTGGACAAGTGACGTGATCAAGTCTCGTTCCTTGTAATCTAAAATGTGCTGTTATTTTCTACTTTCTTGTCGTTATATAGGGTTAATTGGGTTCTATTACAAGGCTTACCAATGACGGAGAATTCATGTGTTACTTTTAATTTTCATTTATTTGGAAATTTCGTAACAAAAGATATTGTTGTTACATACCTGAAACAATAAAAATTATGGTGATTAGTATACAATCTAATGTAATCCTTACTAGCTTACATTAATCATGTCAAAAACGTGTAAAAAATACAACAAAAAATCAAATTCTTAATCAGCGGAGATGGTAAAGATTTTTTTAAAATTGGGTATTTAGATTCATTTAGAAAGTATTATCATCATCAAAAATTAATAAACAAGAGTAACCTACATCAGTCCACTCTACAATAACATCCAATAAAATCCCTAGCATAATATTTTCTTCCCTTTAATGAAGCTACTTAAGTCCGCTCTCGTAGTCCCGGCACTCCACATCCCTACGAGATCGCGCTCATTCATTACATCTGTCAGAGACACTGCTTGTAATAAAACGCAACTTGCTCCGCGCCTAATTGATTGATGAGTCGGCCATTCGTCGCTCGTCCGCGTCCCATCCGTGTCCCACCCAGGCACATAATGAAAATATTTGCATATCACTTGTTTCATTGCTAGGTTTTAAGTGAGATTTTGTGTTTAATAAAATCGACTATATAATAATATATTATTAATAAAAGAAATCGATGTTAATATAATTGGCTTTTTATGGCACATGAAATATCCAAGACTGAAATTAATTCAATCAAACAATATTTTTGTTTGGATATAATTGTACAATGTAAACTTTGCGTTCGCTGTTATTATTTATGTTCATTAAGTTTCCGCAAGTGGATACATTAACCTAATAAGCATTTTTAAACAACAGCGCTAATTACCTACTTCTGTTGAAATTCAAGTAAAACAATTTGATTTAATTTATCAACCTGCTTACCTAATTTAATGGTAGGCAAGAGACACCTCAAAACTTGGCTGCAATCGATCAACAGTAAATGGGTTGCAGGTGATACTCAGACGCAAGGACTGTAAGTGCGAACCCGTGTTACTATACCTATACCTACCTACTTACTTACTCAGTACTTATGGTATATAGGTAGGTATAGAAGTACAGAGGAATTGTGTTGCTCTCAGCACTGATGCCGTGTCTTGCAGGCTTAGGATTCTGGAATACGTAGACAGGGCTTCCTATTTGGAGACATTTTAGTTTGAATTTTTCTGGTGAAATGTTTCAGCGTAAGACTAAAAATTACATAAATATATGCGGAATTATGATTGTCTGATGTAGACAAACTGCCGAAATCTGAAATGTTTAACAATTTTAGGCAAAATATATAGATTCAATTGTATTTAGTGTTTCAGAGAATACAATAATTAGAGTTCCATACACAGGATATATAGATAGTTCCATACTAGGATTTATTTCACGAAAAAGTGCTAAAATGAAATTTCGAGGTTAAGTAGGTTATTAAATTGTTAGTGGATGACAAAAAAAAAAACACTTATTTGTCACACAATCGATTTATTTTTCTGTAGCCTATTTCCACACAAACCACGCGTATCACGAGTCCGACTTGCACCAAACTAGTTTTGTTCTTTTGTTACTAACTGCACTATACGCTGGTGCGAGGCGATGGCTAGGCGATAATAAGCTAACAAAACGCTGTACTTATCTTGCTCCGTTTCTTTTTGCCGCCCAAAAGTAAAATCGGATAATGTGGCTAAGGATATTGATACACTTGATGCAATAAATAGCAATTTGCAAACTTATGATTGTTGGGATATGTTAGGCCTGAACGCTGTGTTTTAAATGAATATCGGAGCATTTTTTTTAGTACAACTCGCGACTCCGCCGCCACAGCTCATGATTAAGGACTATGGTTGGGTCGGAAACTAGTCGGGCAATCCCGATAAATACGCGTGAGTAAACTGTTGCATCATTTTATAATTATTGCATTAGCTGAAGAAAGACGCTGCTTTATGTTTAGTTTGCTGTCACGCTTTTAGAACTGGAAAGATATCGCTTGAAGACGCGGTGGTCGAAGAAAATACATTTATTCGTTTTGGCTACCGAAGCGTAAGTTTAAGTATTTCTTAAAACCTTCTTAAACCTCTATATCCCTGACAGCTTAGTTTAATTACAACACACGTCCAACACTATTTACATTTAACACCAAGTATACAACAATCCCCCGGACATGTGTCCACAGTCCCCAATGTTCCCGGTCCCCTGTTCCCAGTGTGCCACTAACCTAAATACAAAACACGCGAGTTTCCTGAAGGCTCAAGTCGTTTCCGGATCCGGTTGTAAAAAGCGAGCCGCCGAGGATACGAATGTGATGTAGATTTTGTGGATGTGACATGACAAGTGTAATGGGAATTGTTTTAAGATGGTAATTATTGTTGGAAGGGAATGTTTGGAGATTATATTCAATGAATGTCAGCGCTTATTTTGTTTTAGATGGTTTAAAGGTCTTTTAAGGGACTGTTAATATTTTTTGTCACGGATTTTGTAATTGATGTGGAAGGTACGCAGAATTCGTATCATATCAATTATTTCATTTCATAAGGAGCAGCGTTCTTCTGCGCAGACTTTCGCTACACTAATACATTGGAGTCAGCTCGTAGTCCTGTACAACGAACATCAAGACAAAATTTCTTTGTATTTTTAAACATCAAAATTTTACTTTTATGGGTCAAATGACAAAATTAGAACAAAAAACATTCCTATTGTCACTATTTAAAACTTCGTCGCCTGGCACCTACAAATCGTCCCGGCAACGACAGAGAACTATCCTCCGATATATCTGCTGTCGTATCCAGGCGCTATATATCGGCGCGGGGTAGGCAGGGCGGGCCGGCCGACAATTTATTTCACATTAGCGCCTTTTGTGCCCACCATTAGTCTTCACCGATAAAACCCAATATATGCTGTTCTCCTAGATTTCCATAAAACTTGTACAGATCATTTCCAGCGATAAAATAAAGATTTTATGGCTGTTTGTGGCTGAAAGGTGTTATTTTAAGGCAGGTTAGGGTTGAATAGAAACAAACAATTCTTTATGAAGGTGCTCCGAGATTTGTGTTGCGATAACTCCTGTTGCGAAGGCGATTTTTTTTTCTTCGGATAGAAATTTACAATACCGTGTTTTGTTTTCCTCTTATAAAAGATTATTGATTTTATTGCACTGTGGCACTTTTTTATTGTACCGTGGTTGGTTGTGGTGATTATTAAAATAGAAGTAAGTATATCACATAATTTCGACTCTTCTGGGAACTGTAAATATGACCTGCAACTATCGGTTAACCCACTACCGAACCATATTATAGGAATATTTTCCCATAAGACTCATGTATCGTAAATGGAGACCATGGCTACCCTGTTAAGCCCACTGCAATATGTCACTGCTCTAATTTTGTAGTTTATAATAAGTACCAATATTTCTGTTCACAGACAAAAAAGCGTTTATTTTATTCCATAACACAGGTTATCTTTGCCTGCACTATAAAATCTTTACATAGAACTGTTGCTCCTAAAAGCAGGATGGCGCAGTCCCACCGTTGTAGCAGCTTCTTGATTCAACGACTAAAATAAAATAAAAAAATAAGCTAGTTCACGTGTTTTATTCTCGTAAAGATAAGGCTATTTATATCTAATTTCTCGTCTGTTGAAACTGACAAAATCTAGTAGAATATACTACATTCTTATAGCTATAATGCTTAACAAAGTCTACCCTAAAAAGTTGTAAACAAAGCAAACGTATAATTATGTAAATCGGCTTGAAATTGACGGCGCGCCGGTATGCGACGCATCGCAAATGTAACGCCACATTAGCATAGCGCGGTTTTAACAGGCCTCGCGGGCCGCGCCGGCCAGCGCGATTAGTGATAATTACCAAAATGCAAAGATGGGGTTATGATTTTATTAGAATAGAACCAATGTTCGAAAACTTTTGTTCATTTAATTGTTAAAGCTATCTTATGATGCAACGGTTTACTCAATACTTTGGACTAGTTTTGGACCCAACCGAAGTCCTTGGCGGAAATCACGAAAGTTACTTTAAAAACCATTAAAGCATTATTTTTTTAAGATTTTTTACCTGCAATGATGCCTTGCATTGATTGAATGTCTGTCCGGTTTAGTCTAATTTACGATAAAACGCGTAGATGCATCCTTAATGAATAACAATAAGAACACCAATCTTGAAATATATGAAAAATCTTGAATCTGCACGAACCTTAAATACGCATAAATACAGAGAAGGTAAATAAAAATAATTGAAGAAACTCTGTCGGTATAAGTCGACGCCTCTTAAAGGCAATGCGACAATCTTTCATGAAAGAAGCTTATGAATATCTTTGTGAAAGACACCGCTCCTAATTCTTCGTCTTTCGAAGTTTTCATGGGGCTAATGACATCGCAATGCACTTAGCTTCATGCCGATGTCTTAGGGATGGCTATTACACCGTTATCTACAGATATTTTGATTTTGAGCCCAGCAGTGTTCTAAAAACTTCGTTTTGAAATTAACAAAGAGTAACTGTTTATTATAATTAATTACTGATAGGCGATATAATTACTTAGATAATATATTGTACTCTTAATATTTGCTTCAGTAATTAGGTAAATACCTTGATATTCATAAGTCGAAGAGTTATCCTAGCAATTTATATTGAGATTTTAAGTTCATCAATTCACTACATATTCACATTTCTTAAAACAAGGTAGTTTGATATTGTAATTAGTGCTTAACGACTTGACAGCAACAAAAATGTCTTCAAATATCTGAATATTTTATTTCATCTAGATAAAGAGATTCGTAAGACCTCGTGTTACACTACGGTGTGACAGTCGGATCAGTTCCATGCCGGCGCGCGTTAACCATTTCGACTCATTTTAGACCACCTGCAGTTTCCCTGTGGAAACACTCCGACTTGGCCTGAACAAAAATATCCGCCAAGAAACTGTTTTAAGTTAATTAATCCGGGTGTTTTTATGGCGGCTTTCTTAGCGCTTGCCTTTATATGTTTTAATTACAATGTGTTATGCTACGGTAACGACTTCATTAGCTGATGTTTATGTAAGCTATTGTAAGTATTGTTTGTAGGAATAATGTGTACAAGAATTATGGGTTAAAAAGAAAACTAACTCAATTAAAGTAATCCTGTCACGAACATATTTTAATCATCTTTTCCATCAACACTTTAAATAATACCCCTGGATGTTTTCTTTTTTCAAATAGGGAAAAGAAACTGTATCCAGTATATTTCCACAAACTCCTACTTTCATAACCATTGGTCTTTTTTATTTTTTACATTAAAAATCTAAAATTCAAACATAAGGGTGAGCACCCACTGTTATCGCCGCGGATCAAAATAGGGTTAAACATTATAAATCACAATAAATATCGGGTGAGTGTGCATAGAGCTATAATTTACGGTTTTTCGACCCTCGCCTACGAATGTGTGAACTTGAGTATCGGGCAGGCGAATATTATGCAAAATAAATGTTTGCTTGATTAGTACCCGTGTTGTCTGAACCAACCGTGTTGGCTGATACATAGTTTTCACGCTTCATTTTGGTTAATGCCACAAGACCAAAAACCGTCCATAATTGCTTACCTACCTACACCGAAAGTAAAAAAAATATTTCAATCTTTTCCTTTTTATTTACATTATACTTTAAAGTTAATCTCTAATTAGTTTCTGCAACTAGATACTGAGTTAAAACTCACAAGAATCTCTCAGTTACGAGTTTTCTACAGCAAAAGAACTGGGCGCAAAATCGATCAGATATTTTTCCACAGTTCAAGCTCAACCTTATTTACTTCTACCACATAAACTTTTACGACTCACAACAGTTTTCCAAGAGCCATTTGATTAAATCATATTTTTGTGCGTACGCTCGGACACTCGCGTCCCATCGCGGTCCCCTTTCGCTTTCTAATTTATGCGTCGCTTGTCTGGCGGCCCCTTCGCGCTCGTTGTGATGTTATGCCGTAAATTTGGCACAAATTGAAAGTACTTACACCAAGTAACTAGATGCAGAAAATCCATTAAACATTTTACTTTCTCCGGAATAATAATGTGTCTGTGCTTTTAACAAGGAAAATACAAAAAGGAGAGGTTTTCAAAAAAACATTAACATTTAGATACGTTTAAAACATATAGCGGATTGAAAAAATATGCAAAACAATATGTTTTGAAATATCTATTCCATCTGCAACACGAAAATTGATGATGACAAATGAATTACGAAATTAGGAAGTAGTTTTGTTCGTAGCGAGCCTTCTGCATTAATTTTGTATTTTGTTTTTACACTATTGTTAGTGGACGGATGTCGAGTGCCGCCTGCCGAGTGCCGCGCGGTGATTCTTTATCGGCGGGTTGATGACAACCCTTAATTTTATTTATGTGCGTGACACGTGCCATTGTCTGCGGCTGCTGCGGTCGGTTGACGCACGATTTGATTCTCTCTCGTTATTCATAGGTTCAAGTGACTTGATAATGTTTTTTGAATTAATTAATCGTGTGGAAGGGGTTCTGATTAGATTTTCTTTGAAGAATGGTTTTTGTAATAGACTGGAGTGGACACGTTTAAGTTTACTTGTTTTTAATGGGAAACCATAGGTTTCATAGCAAAACAAATTACATTCTATATTTTTTTTCTAAAATTTGCACTGTATTATGACATGATCATGTTCGCAGGATATATAATACAATACCATAATTGCAGCCCTAAAGCACAATCGTATAAACAAATTTGTCAATAAATAAAATTCCACAATGAAATACAATTTCTAATTTCCAATTCGAACCTAACCATTTAATTAGCCGGCGTTTAGTCGTCATCAAATCCGTTTTAGTCGTAACAAGTGACGTCACATGACAGCATAGAGGACGCGGGCGTTGCGGGCGATGCGGGCGTTGCGAACGATGCGAGCGGCGCGGGCGGCGGCGGCCATTAGCTTGTAACGCGAGATCGGATGCAAATCGCACGGCCCGCGACTAATTTATCCTCGCGTAAATTTGTGTCGGACGTTCAGAGCTTTCCTACATGGACGGTGCTCACCGAAAGGATTTTGCATTAGATACCGTATTCTGTATTCTGTAGACAAAAATTCTTTAACATGAAATCTTTTTTATTTGCCAATAAACTTTGGTCAGAACCTTTCGTACATGAGACACTTTTTCACAGCAGAATAACATTCATTGTTCGGGTAAGCGAAGTTCAAGATTTTATGAATTCAATCATTTGGGATCAATATTGTTGTTCCATTAATAAGGTTTGCCCAATTAATTGAAACAAAAAGGAATGCAATAATAAATCGTATCATAAAATTGTATATAGAACCTAACTCACTAGTAGCAAAGATGTGCTAACTGTCTGAAAACAGTAGGTAGAAGGCGCAGATAATTATGTCCGGAGGCTGTTTTGAACAATAATCATACCGCTGAGTGACCGTAACGCAGCCAGCACGCACAATGGCGGCTTCTAACTTAGACTTCCAATTTGCCCTCGGCCGTGCTATACGGGATCGGATGCAAATCGGACGAGCCGCGACTAATTTATCCGCTCGTAAAGCGCGCAGCATCGGCCTGGCTGCTCCTACCCCGAGCGGAGAGAAATCTTAGTACGGACGGCGAATTCGATGCTGATTTGAAAATTAGCCTCTTGTGGTATGGTGTTGGATGAGAGATTAAAAGTATCTCGTGATCTTTGCAGTATATTGATTTCTTGTTCACCCGGTAATTATTTATATCCTAGTAGAAATTGATCTATAAACACAAAAAACCCAACTGTTAAGTTTGAGGCTTTATCTATCTTCTTCCTTTATCGGCGTTGGAAAAAATATTACTGTAACATTTTTTTTAAACTTACTAATCTCATGTAAAATATGAATGAGAGAAGAGCCATCCTTATTATTTTGAAAGGAGGTTGTGGAGTTCTTTGGCGGCAGATTATTTTACAGGGCAATTACAGTATGCCCTTGATATCAGTTATGCAGATCGTTGATACTCAATTGTTTTTTTTTCTATTATACACTATACACAAGGTGGGTCTAAAGCATATTTTTCTTTGAAACAGCAAGAAGTATACAAGGTTTGCTATGCAAGACGTTAGGCGTGTTAATTAGGTTTGATACCGGCGTTGCAAGTTTCAATTTATGCAACGCATAACCATTTACGTGAGTACACAATTAGAACGTTACAACATTGTGTAAGAGAAGAAATAGTTTTGTATAATCATAGTGTTTGCTGTAGAAAATACACACAAACATCTGTATAGCCTTGTAAAGTTTTGTCTTTAAGACAAACTTATTTAAAAAATACGTTTCGGACTCTACATCATGACCTGCATCAGGCTAACAACATTATAGTGTAGGACAAAATAATATTTGCGTTAATAATGTTTACAGGATGTTTTATATTTCCCTGTAACATACCTCTAGGATCATTCATTATGGCCATCACGCAGTCAAACAGCCTGTATAACTCCATAAGACCATCCCGTCGCTCGCGTCGCTCGAATGATGTAATTTGTGACGTACCTGCGTAATATGGGGTGCGAATGCAAATTGCCGGGGGTTGCGACTAATTCAACTGCGTGTAAATTTCACCGTCCCGGATGCACGGGAGCCCCTCCTCTGGAGCACATGTAGGAGGACTGGACTCTCAGTACTGATGGTGGGTTTGATACTGATATACTTCATGTTCTACAATATTAAAAAAATAACCTAGAAGTCTGAGGGTGCAGTATAGTAAGTACTTAGTTTTGTTTTTGCTAGAATAAAATAGTAACTTACTCATGGAATTTACAATATAAAAGTTCATAATATTACTTAGAATTCAAAAGAAATAAGAGAGGTAGCAAATGATGGAGAAAAATTTAAAACGCTAAAAACTACATAGCACAATATGAGAATGATGAGCAAATACATTCAAATATAGTAAATAGACAAATGTAATGAACTTAGTCGACATTAAAAAAAAATGCGCAACGCAAGCTATGCGCTTATTTAATACGGTGAAACTTTAAAACCTATACTATTAAAAAAGCGTCGAATGCATCCACACTAACGCGACGACGTATATCTTTAATACAATGCAGTTCGGTACACATAGCTAATGAAATTTTCATACGAAACGGACACTGGGTGGCACCTCGGTGAAACTTCGCCGTTAATTTGCCTCGTTATTTTTTATCGATGGAAAATAATGGTTTGTTTTTACGGACAACGTCGGGCCGCGAACAAGTAGGTATGCCAGATTAAAGCAACATAATTCGAAAATATGATTATATTGCCTTCATTTTGTTAATAATTTTGTAATCATTAGTCATAATTTCCGGATACATATTTTTAACTTTGAATGAAGGAAGGCAGTAATAATTTTTAGGAGAAATGCTTGTTAAATTACTAGGAATTTTAATTTTCTTTGTGTTTAAGTTTTTTTTTGAATACTTAACTTAAACTTATTTATTTTATGTAAAAAATATAAAAATCTCAAATTTCAATAAATATCTACCTAAACAACAAAACAAATTTCCCAAAGGGTTAACAGCGACCACAGATTTCCCCTCCACCCCTGAAAATACCAAAGCATTAACAAAAAAACACGAACAGACACAGAAAAGATAATCTAATCTTTATTCAAATTAGAACCGAAACAAAAAAAAACCTAAATTAATTAGCATCCCTAAAGATTTACCTCGACAGGAAACTATAACGCTCATCGCAGTGCGGGGGCGACAGTATAAATTAAAAGGGAACAATTAATTCTTAACATAACATTTACATATTCCGGCAGTAACGTTTGATAAGTTGTAGGGGGCTAATTCGACACGACTGTATGGGATTAAAGGGGTGCTTTTTTCTGTCTGCTTTGGAGGATATATACTCGATATAAATATATATACACACCCCCTATAAGGTTGTATGACTGTTGGTAGGGATTGCAACTGGCCAGTGAGATACGCGTTCTGAATTCAATTATTTGCTCTATCTGATGCTGTGAAGCTATTAAGGGTTAGATAACTGTATTATTGTCCTCTACTAATTAATTAAATGATACAATTAAATACGACACTCATGTCCTATCATTTATTCAACTATCCTCTAAAGGACGAACGTAAACTTGAACCATTTGTTTACATTTCTGAAATACTTAATCTTACATATAGAATCCACATTAGTCTAAGAAGACTTTTTGCAAACAATGTTAATATTTATTTATTTATTTATTTAGTTCAGGTTAACCAACAATTGTTTACACAAAACTTTTGCATTTGTTAACACAAGAATAATACATTTTTAAGTGTAACAATTACTTAAAGGTTAACACCACATGCTCTATTCTTTAGTTTTACATTAATTACCTACGTCTTAAAATATTATCGTAGTAATTTGATTTTAAATTAAATAAATTTACACAATTAGCACTATATGAAACCATTACAATGATGTACAACATAGCAAAAAAATACAAATTTAACAATTAATTAGACTAAAATAATAATAAATCAAAAGTAATACAATCCAAAATGAATACAGATATTAATATTCGGTAACATGAGCATTGAGCATTATTAGTCGGAGAAATGATCAATAATTATTTTGTATACCTTTCCGATGCTGTCGTGATTTATGTCGATTAGGTCACTGTAACTATTTAGAACTTTGCATAACCGCGGGATCGGAGAGTTAGCACCAAGAACTGTTCTACGTAAAGGTGGGTGTAGAGGAGTGATAGGATTTCGTGGATAACGTGCTGGTGCGCGAAACTTTAAGAGACTCAGTAACTTTGAGGAGTCTATTTTATTTCTGAGCAACTTATATAGGAACAAGACATCAGTAACCTCTCTTCTAGCTGATAATGTTTGTATTTTAAAATATTTCAGTCTAGCATCATAGGAAACCAGCTGTTTTACCTTCCCTTTTGAAAAAGCGAGATGCCACAGAAACCGTTTTTGGACCCTTTCCAGAAGTAACTTATGTGTTGCGTAATGTGGTCTCCATACTACACTGCAATACTCTAGGACGCTACGAACTAGGCTACAGTATAGCATTATTTTAGTGCCGACATTTTTGAAGCCTCTGGTAGTTCTTAGCACGAACCCTAACATCTTGGAAGCTTTCTTCATAATTGTTTCGATGTGTGGTACAAAAGTTATTTTCTTGTCAAATAGTACTCCTAGGTCCCTAATTTTATCGACCTCTTGTATTTTTTCATTGAATATGAAGTACTCAGAGTTTATAGGCTGTGATTTTCTTGAAAACGATAATTGATAACATTTTTTTAGATTGAATTCCATTTGATTAGATTCACACCATTTAACAACCTTATTTAAGTCATCCTGTAGAAGCGTAATATCGTTCGACGATTCGATTCTTCGAGCAAACTTTAAATCATCAGCGTATAAAAAGCAGTCAGAATAATTAAGACATTGAGGAAGGTCATTTATAAAAATATTAAATAATATGGGAGCCAGGTGTGATCCTTGTGGGGCACCAGAAGTCATGTAATAATTGTTGGCAGATCGAAAGCCGTTAACGACGATGTAAAATTCACGACTTGACAAATATGATTTCAGCCATTTCAGGAAGGGTCCGGTGATGCCGTATATAGATAATTTATGTATCAATATTGAATGGGGAATTTTATCAAACGCCTTGCTGAAGTCAGTATACAACACGTCATATTGTTTATTTGCGTCAGCAGATTCCATAAGAGATTCTGTGAAAGTCAATAAATTTGTGGCAGTAGACCTCATGGCGACAAAGCCATGTTGGCGATCACTAAGATATGATCTGAAATGGCGTTGGATGTGAGGACAGATCACAGACTCAAATATTTTTGCAAACGTGGAAAGAATAGCAATAGGCCGATAATTAGAAATAATGTCTTTTTTATCCGACTTATGAACCGGTACAACTTTGGCTTTCTTCCATTCTTGTGGAAAGCTTCCTGTGGCTAGTGACACTTCATATATTTTTAGTAGCGGGAAAACTAGGGCGGGTGCACAAGCAGAAATAAATAACGGTGGGATTCCGTCAGGACCTGCTCCTTTCCTAATGTTAACAGACTTCAACTTATTGTGTAGGGTTTCACTGTCCAGTTCTGGTATTGTTAGGGCCTGGCTATTAGTTTTCAGTGAATCAAGAAATTCCGAGTCAATCTTAAAATTCGTACCGCAGTCCTTGGTATATACAGATGCGAAATAATTGCCGAAAAGATCACAGATGCCCGAGCCATTTGATGTAGTAGTACGACCGTCAGTCATTGTACGTGGATAGATACTCGACCCGCCGCGTTTAGACTTTATGTAAGTCCAGAGCAATTTTGGATTCTCTTTCATCTCTGATTCCAACCTTTCCATGTACGTGCTGTACAAGGTCTTGGCCAGGTTTCGACAACGTTTTGTAACCAATTTTAATTCTAGTATATCCAATGGGTTTTTATATTTCTTATAGCGCAATCTCAATTTATTTTTTTCTTTGAGTGTTCTTATTATAGATTTATTAAACCATGGTGGATAACTGTAATTTGTTGATTTGCAATTAGGTACAAATGTATTTATTGCAGTATTTAACACTTTATAGAACACATTCAACATACTATCTACACCTTTACAGGTCGTAAACAGTTGAAGCCAATCATGTTTATTTATGAAACTTTTTATATCTTCGTAGTTAGCTTTATAAAAATGAATGAATTAATGAATCACGAAACACGGTTTCAAGATATTGTAGGGAAAAAAATACACGAAAACCTCCTTGATTCAATTGAAAGCAAACTAGTTTTCATCAATTCATTGTTTGACCAGTGATTAACACTTAGAACAACTAACCAGTTAACTTTACATTCAGTACATTTATATAAAAAACATGAAAACCCAATCAAACTGGGCGCAAAGTAAACAATATGGTTTCCATCAAATAGAGGCACAGACGGGTTGAGTCCGATTCTATTAGTGCCAAAAATCGGCAATACGAACAAAAATGTCCCCTGCCGTCCCCACAAAAAGTAAGCCAGGACATGCGGGGGGACAAATATCCATTAATGGCTCTGAAATGGGTGTGGGGCCAATGTTTGTGCTTGTGGCCAATGTTGGTCGTGATTATTCGATTGGGTGCAGTTTGATATTTACATATAGTGATATCGTCGATTTCAATGGCAGTTTACATTTTACTTTTACTGCAAAGTTAGGCTATTTTTTATTCCTTACCAAAAAATCTTTATTTCTATTTTATGTTATCAATAATATATTATGTTATCAATAAGGCTTGACGCCTATAATTGACCAACAAAATAAAATATTAATACCATGACGCTATTTATTGGCTATGAATATTAGACAGTCTTGGACTGGTTAAATCTCAAGCTGATACTATGCGAATTATTTTTACTATTGGTAAAACCTCTTTATAGGCCATAATCTTTTATAGTACGGAATTACGAAAACATCAAACCACTTTTAAAATTCACAAGAAAAATGCAATAAAATCCGATCACATGCGATTTGAAGTCACTACACTGAGAGTCCCGCGCAAATAAGTTAGTCAAAATCAAGTCGGTAGGCAATGTAGTAGCCTGATAGGTACTACATGTATGTGTCACTCGCCAAAAAATCGTAACAACCGTTGCTTAGCGTCGATCTTCATCAAAAAATCACATGTGAAAATTTTTGATTTTACGGTTCGCCTGGTGGTCGTCTGATGGATACACAGACAGACAGATGGGCAGAGAGAGGAGAGACGCATACGCGTTTTTTCCCCTGTGGCTACGGAACCCTAAAAACATACAGAGATTTCCCAATCGAAGGTTTACGTATCTCAATCCGAGTCCAAACCCATTCCATATATCAACAAACATTGGCGTATTGGTCCCGACGCGGTGCCGTCGCCTATAAAACGCAGATGCATTTGCCGTGTTAAAACATATAAATGTCATAATACACCGGCTTCATTGTCTCGTAAAACTGAGATTGCAATATTTATTAAAGTATTTTTCCAAAGGGCGTAAGTTGGCAGATAGGCTGACTTTCTGAAAAAAAAAGTGATGTGCATTGTGCTTGATTCATGTTTGACAAGGGTGTCAAACATGAGTTAAGTAACCTAAATATAGGAAACATACGAACATGATTTTCTTGAACCACAAAAGAAGAAAATTATTCTCTGCCAATTATACCTTTTTTTACAGGTTATCTTAGGAAAACACTTAATTTAAGTACAACTAGCCAACATGTGCATAATTCACACCATTTAAACAATACAAGGTGTCCGCATGACCCCGTATCAGACTTAGAAAACAATTGAAACAGTCAAAGAAAAACAAAAGAAACTCGCTAAACATTCAACATGAGCCATCAAAGGAACGTAAAACAGGCCATAATATAATCAAACACACATCGATACCGCACATACCCGGACAACTTTTATTACCAGATGTGCTCGACCCGGTTTCCGTTTCACAGATTTGTCCCGGAATAAGGTGAAAAAGTTTATTATTAGGGAAAGTTCCTGCAGTGATTAACTCGGGGCCGAGTGATGTGTGCTGGATATTGGACACTTATAGTTTATTATTAAGCTTTGATTTTGTGGTTGAAGTTTGATAAACCTATTACTGCATGCCTACTTTGGGTGAGATACAGGCTATCGTAGTTATTTTCCTAATTATATTTACTATTCTATACATCCTAGTCTAGAATAATTGGCGTCTCGATATTTCCACGGAAGTCATTTCCATCAAGATGATTTAATTCCTTTAAAAGATCCGGAGACAGGTAACCTGATCTGGTGCTGTTTATAAAGAAAAATACCATGTTTGCATATGTCATTTAAGTTTTCCGATATTTCACGATATCACAATTGTTATAATAAATTGTTATAATGGATTCATCTACCGGAAAAACATGATCATGGTTTGTCGCGGCGGAGTGTTTGCGAGAACTGTTCTAACTCCGATTGGGTCCGAAACTACTCGGGCGATCCCGATGAATAAGCGCGACAAAACCGTTATTTAATTAATAATTCTCCATAATAAATGAAGTGGAAGTTAATCTCTGGTTTGCGTTACTGAGAACACAGTTAAGCATCAACGTATACCTAATGTGTGAGTGTAATCGGCCTGCGCCCTTTTTAAGGAGATTATGTAAAAGCGAAAGCCTCTTTTTTGTGCGGAGATAGGATTATGAGCTACAAAAGAATTTTAATGTATAAAATGTAAGAGATTCTCTCTCATATGGATGCAGACGAATGTGGTCTGGGGTTGGTTTTGGAAGATAATAATGTAACATTTAATTACCTACAAA
Organism: Trichoplusia ni; assembly: GCF_003590095.1. Classification (NCBI taxonomy): domain Eukaryota; kingdom Metazoa; phylum Arthropoda; class Insecta; order Lepidoptera; family Noctuidae; genus Trichoplusia; species Trichoplusia ni. Next base: position 9,913,416 of record NC_039486.1, read on the forward strand.
ACCTTTACTGATGACTCTTCCCAGTACTTTCAACGACCCTTGTTATTTAGAAGAAGGATATAACGTCGCAAATAACTTTGTTTAAAACCAACAAAACATTGTCCACCTTCTAATAACATTAATTCAAAGGAACGCATCATCAATTAATTAAAATACCTCTTACATAATACCATTAGTCATTCATCATAGCAGACAGGGTATAATTGCGACCCCCACTCACGAGACCCCAGGGATTGGGGTCTTTAATTGAACAACCCTTATAATAAAATTTTATCTTGAGGCCCTTGTCATATCTGGCTTTATTACTTAAGGGTTTCAGTTCTTGGATTAATATTGAACGGTTAATGTTGCTTATGGTGATCTTGGGGTTAAATAGGGCTTACCTTAAATCTCATCCAATCAGAAAGCATTGATTTTTAAAGGGCTTTGGGTGTTTTGGTTGGTTTTCAGTATGTTCGTTTGATCGGTTTTCAGGTATAATTTGTAGGAAACTATCTGGACCGGATTAGGACCCTTATGGTTTCGCAACGTTATAAATTGTTAATATAATGAGCACAAATTGCAGGAATTGACACGAATGTGACAAAAATAATGTTAAAAACTGATAATCACGTAAATGAAACCAGAAACCCATAAATTAAAAAGCCATTTACGAACCACTCATGGAACACCGCTATATAAGCCATACAATAATCAAAAATGCCATAGCCTAGTGAATATCGATGGGTTTTCAACGTAAACGTTCAGTACAAGTTTGCCGCAAACCACTATGCAAAATCAGCGGAGTGGTAGCGGCGCCCCCTGCGCCCGATTATGAAAAGACTCTGATGAATAGACCGACTATTTTTATTTTTTTATACTGGGACACGGACAAAAGTTCGCTTAGGCCGTGTTCACACGTACGCCGCAGTATTTTGCCAGTTTCGGAATGTTTTTAAATGAATTATTTTATTTGGTTCCACGTTTTGGTGCGCGACGCTTTTAGTTTTGTCGTTTACTGTTTTTCGGAAAAAAAGTTTTTGGTTAACGGGTTTAGCGTATATTTTATTGCACTTTTGAAAGTTGATAATAAATCGTATAAAATTATAAATAGTAAAAGCTAATAATCTTTCTTCTATCAATATTACATACCAGAAATGATTTTATATTGGAAAATATTATAATAATTTACTTAGCAAAATCATAAACTTGAAATCTCAGAGACCAACTGTATTGATAAACGGATATCCTTATTCTTGTGCAAGACTTTGATCTAATAATATGATCATTTCAGCGTGACGATATTAATATTCATAATTACAAATATGACATATCATCAACGGAAACACACCTTTACCATCAAAACTTCGCCCGCCTGACTTGTACGTATAGACACACGTAGTTTTTATTGGGTAAGCAGTGAACGTTCTGACTCTGGTGTCCACTCACATCTCATAGGAATTCGGGTTTTTAGTACGAAATGATTTGCAATAGCCGGGAATAGTGAGCAAATATTCAAATATTTATGTTAAAAATATTTATTCGATTGTGTTGGACTGTTGCCCAGTTTGGACACGGCAAAATGAAAACATAAAGAATTCAAAATATTATCTTTCTGCTATCGTATCTAACAAATATCAAATAAAATAAATTATTTCAATAAGAAATGAATTTAATTATTTTTACTTCACTCACATCATTATCAATTGGTGAATGAAAAAAGGGGAAAGAAAAATAAAATCACCGAGTTATATCGAGTCAAGCAGAGCATCAGCAAGCTTGATAGCGTTTCTCTAAATATTATCGATGAAATAATGAAAACACTTCCAACGGTTATTCAGTGTGTCGAAAAATCGCCCCGAGCCGTCGATATTCATAAAAATAAATGATCGAAAAACTCACCCATCCCTATCACCTGATGGTTCGACCTTGGACGATGTTCAACTTACAAAAATGTACACTAACATGATTTACATTGCTGGGTATTTTAAAGGGCAGCTGTGAGATGGTGATGTAAACGTTCAGTCTAACAAAAACATGCGATGGTCTCGACAATGTCGAAATCTCGCTTGTCTGGTAATGCAATCGCCTTCGATCGTAATCCAACAACCCGATCTTTTTATGTTAAATATTCTTTTTTCTAATATTACAGACGTATATAATTTCTTTTGTAATTTAAGCACCGAATGTATTTTCGGGTTCATTAAATGAACAGCGAGCATCTGGGCGCTTTCTTATTGTATTTGTTTCGCTAAGATTTTCTGGAATATTGGAACCTTTATCCTTTGATATTAATAATACATAAGGAGAAATAGCAGACACACGTTTGATAAATAATATATAGAACTTGATAATACCGTTAAAATCAGAACTATTGGCGAACTGAAACAGGAACTTATGCCGCCAAACCTTTATTTCAAAATGTAATTCATTACTAACGCTTGTGGAAAAGCTAAACCATACCAGAACAAACAAACCACGAATGTCGGATTAATATTAAATGATTGAAAAAAGAACAATAAAACCACAGGAGGTTATAATAACTCACATTCATCATTACCACATAATCAATTGAAATTAATTACAAACGGTAAACGCGGGGAACAAAAGCGCAGCACACACACCGAGCTCATTAATTTAATAGTTAGTATTATGAAATTAGCGAGAATTGTTTACGTGATTAAGTAAGTTTAGTAATCGTTGATAATCCGCTGAGATTCCCGCTGGTACGCTTGTGAGGCTCTTAGCGGTGTTGTGTAACCGCGCCGAGGTGGGTACTCAGTCTATTTTAGTTTTGATCGTTATGTCAATAATTATGTTCTAGTTTTGTATACCAATTATATGCTGCTCTTCCTGCATGTCTGAAGGGCAATTTTCAACAAACTCTACAATTGCCATTTCCTTGTGCGGTACACAGTTTCAGTCGTTAAAGTTACAAGCACAACCGTAAACATATTCCAAGTAAATTATTTTCATGACAATTTTCTTCTATCTGCGTTGTCTTCTAAAGGACAAAACATTGAGATAAGCGCCAATATGAAAAGTCGAGGATCACGGGTAAATATAGAGAACTATCTCTGGAACCGATCTGTGAACTCCTTATTTATAAAGATTTAGCCTCTACGTAAATATTCAGAAAACCCGTTTATCTGTCCTGATCCTTGAGCAGGCTCAATATTGTTTGAATTCATGGTCACATAATGTATTTTTTTGATAATAAGTTGTCTTATAAGGCGTATACCTAACTCGTTACCGAATAAATACAATTGCTTATAAAGTTAATATTATTTTTATATCCAAGAACTTATTATAGAGTTAACACATAAAATTAATTCAACACTTTTTACGCCAGTAAAAACGTTAAAATATCAAAACTAAATCATATAGTTGAAAATAAAGTAAAAATTCTACGAAGTTTTAATTTTCCCCTCTTGTTTGCAACGCGCGTAGCACACCGTAGCAGTATGTAGCATGGAAAAAAACTGCTAACAAAAAACTCGCGGTGCGGTCCCAGACGGCGTAGCCGTCGTAGAGCTCCGTAGCGCTATGTCGCGGGTACTATAAAAGTTGTATACGGAGTTAAAAATACTGAATGAAGTTTCTTGGGGACGCTGGGCGGGAAGAGTTACACATTGTTGGATTCCGTACGTGTTTTATTCTATTGTTGAATACATTTTTATGTTTAGCGTACTTGCTTTGAAATTTAACCAGCTTTTTACAATTTTGACACTATGTAGGTGATGTTATGTCATGTTAAAAAAAAGTGTCAAAAGTAACAATTACAAACATAAACCACCGCTTTGCTATAGGTAGAATAGACAATGCTGTCATAAAGAAACAAAATCCTGCGGAACACATCTTTCAACTTCGTGGCAGCACCACCTTGGTTCCACAACTCAATGTGTCGTTAGGGAACCCTATTAAATACACATGCACACACGCGGCTCCGCTCGTCTCGACACTCCATAGTTGTCGCGAAGTTTCTCCGCAAGAAAATGTTTTATTGAGCCCCCAGCGAGAGTTTCTACTCAAAATACTATTAAACTGTGTATTGAAATAAAATGTCTGTCTCTCGTGATATGTGGAGGTGGGAATCAACAACCTTTTGAAAATATAAGAAGAGAAAGTAAAGAGTTTTCATACCATTTTTTTTCTTTATTAATATAATTAACCCCTTTGGTTTTGAGCTTTGTATTTTCATTTCTCATGAGCGCGTATGAAAAACCTGATAATGTAACTTGCTTATGATGTTATGTCATTTATTAGACTCGTTAATGCGTAAACAAAACCCCACATTAGTTCTTTAATAGTTGTGAGAATTGCTTAAAATTATAAAATACAGGAAAAAATTACGGCATCAACACTAAGCGGTATACAATTATGCTTTCCATAGGTTTCAAGTAATTAATATTTTTTAATGCATACATTTACTGTTAACTTTTGAGGTTTTCATTTACGTGATTTTTACTGCCACATTACCCTTAAAATATAGCAGTTAAAAATGAAACTAAAGAAAAACTTACTAAGAGTTGCTAAATTACACCATATATTTTTAGCGACTCTAATATTATAAATTTTACGAAATACATTTTAATAAATATCAATTTATCTTTGTGAAAGTTTTTATTTTGATCAATTATAGCGCTCATCAAGAGTCTGAAGTGTTTTTTTTTGTATTTAATAACGATTTATAATGAGGCACTTGACGGCCGAGTGCTAGTCGTTAGAAAGGTAAGCAAAATAATGTGATTTATTTAAAGTTAAGTAACAAGTAAACAGATTATTTATAGGCAAGAAAATGTTCTTCTGCGATAAAATTTTACGTTAATGCTAGACTTAGGAAGACATTAAATGATGATTCTAAAATGGGTCCTATTTTTTTTGACTAAACATTTATTTTTAGGAACATTATATCACATGTTCCAGATCGTTCAATCAATATACTCGACGTGGCTTACGAGTATAAAAAGCTATAGTTGAGCAATCACAATACTGTATACACAAGGGCCCCTTCACATTCATCATCTATTACCTGCATAGGAGCTACAACCCTAGTCATTATACAGCCGTCCGCCGAGCAAATCGCAGCGCGGACGTAATTGGCAAATATTTAAATAAAATAATTAGTCACGCCGACAAAAGGATCTCAACCTTATCATTTCATACATAAAGTGCAATTTCGAATATTACTTGAACCAACTCGTTAACGCTGTACCAATATTGAGACAGTGCTGGTACAGGAATTATTGACGAATCATGTTTGAACGAAAATCGTCGAATCGGTCCCGTTTCGGAGTAGTTGTCATAATTCTGTAACAGTGTGTAGTGTCCGTTTGTTTATACTTAATCGGATTTATGTAAAAATCAAGCGCCATTTTGGAATATAGGGGGACGAATGTCACACAAGTTAGGACGTATATTTGTGCCGTGACTCGGTATTAACTGTACCTTGCTGGTATGGTGTATGGCTTTTGTTGACTATCAAAAAGTTTTGTCACTCGGCTAGGGTTAAACTTTTTGTGTTGACTCCGAAAAAAAAGGTGTCATGTGTACCAATCCTTTGTGAGTTTTGCCGACAATATTTTGATGGGACAGTTCGTTTTCAAATGGTACAGATTTAGTATCTGACTGCGTGCTATAAAATATTTTACATTCCGGTCGCGAGGCAAAAATACCAAAATGTGATGTTTTTTTTTATTATAAATTACAGTTGGAACATAAAGTTCTTTACTATGTAATAAGTGGTCCTGTAATCATATTTTCCCTATCATTTCAAATTTCAGTTATGACTTTATTTATGAACTACACAATCGGTTTTCGATTGGGGACCAATATTAAGCAGTGGATGTTTGCAGGCTCAGCCAGACCAGATAACGTATTGCAAACTAAACCCGGTGTTGACTCGTTTAACACGCCGATCTGAACCGGATTAAATAAACAATTAACCACAACCCACATTAATGTCAAGCGTCCCTTGTAATCGCCTTTCGAATGTTAGTGTGACCGCTAGCTTATGTTAGGTTGTGGTCATAATAAAGACGATTTTGTCACCTTAAATCATGTATGTATATATTGTATATATCCATATGTGGTTGTTGTCTTTTGCTTTCACACCTGTATTTATTTAAGGTACTCATGATAAATTAATTCAAAAGTATTGCAGAAGCAGAGAAGCATCTTCTTGAATATTAAAATGAATACTTACGAACTGCTAGTTGGTCAAGGAATATCAATATTGTAACGATGTGAAAAATTATGTTGTACATATGCAATATACATGTCACCTCTATTCTCTGTCTTCTAGGCTTTTTTTCGTTCGATTTTATCTGGACATATTTTTTGTACAAAAATTGTGGTACCGATTTAAACACAATGCTTTACAACCTCTGTGACTGGCACCCCACCCCACCAAACCGCAGCGTTATCAATACACACAGTGTAATACAACCCCTATTAGGAGTTACTATTGATAAATGGATAATACCAGCAGATAGCGGCGCGTATTATTAAATTTTCAGCATTTCCACTACAGCGGTGACCGGTATTAACATAGTTTTGAATAATTGGACTCCTGCATACTCTGGTGTTCAATACTTCAACGTATTGTAATACGAGTCGTATCTTTTGTGAAATAAATGTTGCGGCTAAAATAAACAACGGCTAAATTAGAAATGGGGATTCATTTATCTATTCTATATACTAATACTAGCTGACCCAGCAAACGTTGTTTTGCCGATTTTTTTTTCTAGTTGTATGTATTTTTAATGCCTCATTATAAAAAAATAAAAACAAACAATTTAGTCCAAAAAATAAAATATATTTTTTTAGTGTGGGCAACCCTTAACACTTAGGGGTATGAAAAATAGATGTTGTTCTATTCTCAGACCTACTGTATACGCATATAAAATTTGGTATAAATCGGTTTAGTCGTTTCGGAGGAGTACGGTAACTAACATCGTGACACGGGAATTTTATATATTAGATATAAAGCTGCAGAGTTTGTTTGAACGCGCTAATTTCAGGAACTACTGGTCCAAAAAAACAAAAAAACAATTTGTGTTGAATAGACCATTCATTGAGGAAGGCTTTTGGCTATAAACCATCAGCTGCGACTAATAGGAGCGAAGATACAATGGAAAATGTGAAAAAATTAGGGCAGGTATAAATTATATCCTACCCACGGGGACAAAGTCGCGGGCAACAGCTAGTTGTGAATAAAGACCACGTAGCTTGCTGACTTTTACATTCAATTCAAATATGGAGAATAATTTCTGATAATTTTGTCAATAACAACAATACAATAAACCTTAAATTATCAATGAAATTGATTTTACATATAAAAAAGCCCTACTGGCTTATTCAGGACAATAAATAAATGAGTAAACCAGCCCTCCGCCCATAATCATGAAAAACAAACAAATTTATTTTGGTAATAAATGCGGGAAGCGCTCAATAAACCCGCTTGTGAGCGAGTCGATGGTTAGAGTTCCGTTATAGGTTAGTCGGGACGTTACGAGAAGCCAGTGTCTTGGCGCGGACCAGTTTATAGTGCACTAAACTTGATGGGCGCTGGTCACCGTAAACGTCGTTCGATATAATAAGATCGAGTTTGCCTCATGATGTAATCTATCGAGTTTAATTTGGAGCTCTTTAAAAATGTATGTTTAGTTAAGTAGGCTTTTATTTACATCATACAAACTTTGTGGAGACTATTGTGAGAATGTTTCTACGGAACAAATTGTAAAGAGTTCTTATTTCGTTTTACTATCTCTGCTCAGTTGTTAGATAAGAACTTCATGATCCGCAAAATAATTCTAAAAAGCCTTAGAAGTTTCACAACAGAACATACAACACGAGCATTTCATAGTATTAGTTAAACTAATGTTCTGGTAAAACGCACACATTGTTAAGTATATAATTCTGTCGGCGGCCGCAAGCTATCACTCGTCGGACGCGACGCCGTGTTAACACGAGTTCGGTATGCAGAGCAATCAGTTGCGGTTCGAACCCGCACACCTCTCCAGCAAATTGTTTGCACGCGATTCTATGTACTTTGTGTTTTACAAGTACAAGAATAGATTTATAAATTGTAGGTTAGGACTGTAGTAGTGATAATCAAAACTTTTAATAAAACAAATTTCAACGTTCTATTGTTTTATGTACATTTCAATGGGAAATACATATTGGAAGCGTATCACTGTTTGTGACGATAATGCGTTACTAGAGAGAGATCAAAGCTATGTATGTTTACTACAGCTTATTGAGGGTTGAACAAATATTACATTTGTGTTGATTTTGGTTAACATTAGTGCATGTAACAGGTTGTCAAATCATGTTTTAGGTACATTTCTTGTCTTATTTCTTTTTAACCGTAAATGTAATACGTGTAAATTGCACATCACTAATAAAGTAACTATGTATGTATTTGTGTGTAGTTTATCAAAGTTAACAATGTAATAATCATAAGAAATTACAACAATTTGCTAAGCAAACGAACTTGTATAGAAATGTAAAATGCTGCCACAAGTATTGTCAGATTCCTCGGGCATATTGGCGAAGTTTGCGCGCTCCGGGCGGATACGTATCTACATAAGTTGCGGATATTGAAAATATTTTGCGGATAATCCGCGGATAGCTCGGCGTGCGGATACCGCCGCCTTTCCCCGGGAAAAATGTTTTGTAACGCTTCAAAGTGTCCGTACTTGAATTTTTTAAAAGTTTCCATTCTTATGTCGGTTGTATCGTGGTCGGATAGTTTTAAAATTCAAGAATTTAGCTCGTATTCAATAGTTTAGGTTTTGAATATATATATTCTGATTTAAGTTTGTCTGTATTTGGTTGTTTATTTTTTTACACCCTCCATGTGCTATGAAAACTTTTAGCGTCCCTTTATTGATCATTTAATACTCAAACAACACACTTCTAAGTGCATAATTTCTTATTAATTTCGAGCTATAAATGCAATAATCCAAGTGTATTTTTTTGCGCCATTAGCAAGTTTCATTTTGCGCTAAAAGTCACTCATCGTCATGACAAAAGCCTCACGTTTTGTTCCCGTGCCACAAATCTAACAATTATAAACATTAATGAGCGTTAATTTGATAACTACAGCACACGCAACGACTGGTGTCATAAATAATTAACACGTGTTTTGACGCCAATTAAAATTAATTTAACGCGCGTTCGTTGTTTACATTTGTAATTAATAGATTCCGCATTAGAGGTCATTAAACAATATTTCAAATTATTACATTAATTATGGACACACTGGTACCATGTTAGTTGTGTGGAGTAGATAGGGGCAGTGTGGATCACAGCTAATGTTACGGGTATAGCAGTCGCGCGCCATCTGTCGGCGCCTGCTGCTAATTGTCACTCGATAATCAAGGGCCAGCGCGTTAGGGTTATTAGTATCGGTTAATTTACGACTATATTAGTACTGTAATGAAGAAATAATGTGTGGGGAGCGATTGTATATGACCCAACCCGTTGGTCCTATTAGGAAAAATAACGTTTGTCTCGATTAGTAGGTACCTAATGAAAGCGGTGGTGAAAAGTTTTTTTTTTCAATGGTGTTGGTGTAAAAGTATTGTTTTAATGACAATTGGTATTAAAGTAATTTAAATATATAATATATTTTTTGGTACAATAAAAAGTTGGAACGAAATATTGCATATAGTGCCAAAACGATGTGGTTTTCAGCAATAATATATCAATAGTGATTTTATCGATGCAATAGTGTAAATCCACTCGAACGAAACAATAAATATACTTGTACGTTTAAAATATTCAGTATGAACAAGAATTTATTGATATTGACTCACTTGACATATCGATAATGTTAAACGATTTACGTTGGAACATTTGTTTACATCACTATTACATTACAAAGATATCGCAAAAATTGAGAGGAATATTTCTACTATTTTTTAATGGAACAATCTACCATACACGCCTATTACTGCAAGCCCTGTTAACCAGGATCAAGAATGACAACCAACGAAAATCACCATAAGTACTCAAGCTCGGTGTTTCCCAGTTAATTGATTTAGATACTGTCTTGGAACCTGCATCGAAATTAATTATACAAAGTCAATAGAAGGAGAAGAAATAAATACTTTCCTCCACAGCAAGTGGGAGACAAAAGAAGGAGATATGGTACAGCTGGAAAAAGAGAACAGCAACCGAGTTAGGCCCAGTTATCAAGCATTACGGATAATATTATAAAACTCAATGGGCCCTAAGATAATATTACGAGCTGTTATTTTGATTCCAATAATTAGTTTCGCAAAAGCATCTGAAATCACGTAAATTTGTTTCAGTGGAATTTATACTAGAATCTTTAATTCACTATCCGTCAATTTAGTCTTAAACTTAGCTCTAACGATGTCATTAGAAAACAATCATCCCTGATAACTTAAGTGCCATTTTTAATAGCTTACGAAAGCGTGAACAGAATTTCTTTCTGAACAACTTAATTCTACTTCTATATTGTTCAATTAACTAGTATTTATTTACTTCTTAAGCTGACTTCATCAACATATTCTATCGATATCGTCACCAATATTTTCTTCAATTATATTTAATGTCACTTCATAATTTGCATATCAAACAGTAAACACTTATACTAATAAACTCGCTCTCTATATTACCCGGACAAAATCCCGTTGCGAAGCTAGTTAGGTCTCGTTCGGGACCTGGCAGCCCTGTCACCTACATGTGCGTATTGTTAGCAGCTCCGTCATTTTCGTATTGAGTGTAGCTTCATTATTGTCTGATTTATGATTGGCTGTTAGCGGCATATTGCGTCTCGTAAGTAACGCGCTCAATGTTACCAACAGTTATAGGCTCTCAGATAAACGGATCGATTCTGTTATTAAGCATTTGGATTAAATTAAAACGTACTAGTGAATATATATGTATATGGATAGATAGATCCAAAAAAACCTTTTTTTTATTTCGGATTAAATTAAAACTTTGTAGTCAAGGCTTTTATTAATATTGATTGTACTCATTTCATCATAATCCTTTTTCCAATTATGATGGGTTCGGCTAAGTACCCGTGTTTTACACGGAGCGACCGCCTATCTTACTTCCTCAACTCACTTACCTGACCAACAAGGTACCCCTTAGGAAGAGTGATTGTCAGACTTTCTAGCTCCCGACTAACTCTAACGACTGTCATTCATATGTGAATAACAGCCGGGACTATGGGTCTCGGTTGGCGTTTAACGTGCCTTTTAAAACTTGAAGGAACTTATGACATAGATAGTCATACATCCACAGACCAACCGTATTAATGTGTAGCTGGACCTATGATCTATCAACTTGTGCAGATGCAGTTTGGTCACGAGCTCCTTGTTTATACATATCTCTGTTTTCATAATGTAACTGTGTATCTGCGTCTACGTTTTTCCATCTCAACTTATATCCATCCTTAGACGTTATGACAGATTTTTCCAAATTAATTCTAACAAAACCAACCAATCTCATATTGACTACCATCAATCACAGCCAGTAAATTGAAGCCTACACCAACATGTTTATAACATGATGTTCATGTAAAGTGTCCACGACGCACACATCTGCTTACAGCATACCGCGGCGCAATAAGGCGCATCGATTGACTGCGGCACGCCAGCTATGCGCCCGACCTGTGCTATCTGCGCCAATATTGTATTGTAACTGCCTATTAATGTCCCGCCATGTGAGCTTGTGTCACTACTTGATACGTGGCTTTTGTTGTTACAAAATGTTTATGTTCCGACAACAATCTAGTTGGCGGGGTTTTTTTGTTGCTGAATATTTGAAGATCGTTAAACGTTTATCTGTTGGTGTTTTGGAAGCCAGGATTGATTCTTGAATTAGGTTACATAAAATAAATTTAAGATGTCTTCTAATATCCAACGATGAACGGATAATTTATTATTTAAATTCGCTACTTTAAAACCATAAAGGCAAAGTAATAATAGCAAAGTCTACCTCTTTCAAAACAGTCACACAGTGTAGCTATATTTTACACCTATACTAGGTTATACCTACTGGTTGACTTTTAAATATTCAACTGTAAGTAATTTTGAAAATTATAAAATTTAACAACAACTAAGGCATAGAGGAGACGGTATTTACTACTGAGTGTTATATGACCAAGATCAATCCACTAAGCCAAAATAGTCATGTTTCCCCTTCAGAAGGATATTGTTCTCAGTAAATTAAGGCTAATGTAAAAGTCAATTTTAATGTGACGCGATTAGTGTAAAAAAGGTTGTTGAAGGTACCATTAATGTCATTTGAAATGTTAATGAGTTTGCTAACGACACCAAGCGTGGCGGCTCCGCTTAGCTAATACAAATGCTTGCTTCTGGCTTTAAACGTGATCAGTGCCAGTTGGACACACTCGTGATGGGGTTACGTTAGTATGTACGCTTAGTTTTCCATGGTGGGACAAAGTTATATTTGCGCATTTGGACAATGTGTTATAACCTAAACCTTATGCCTGTAGGGATAGTCAACAGTTAGTCGATCAAAAAAGTTTTCGTTTTTATTTTAGAAGATACAATTTGAAGGAGAATAACCTAGTGTACAATTCATAAGTGCAGACTATAGTTATTTAAATTAAAAATTATAATTTGTGAATTCATTTTACGGTGATGATGCAAAGAATTTACTTGTAAACAACGAAATTTTGTTTCACTCTAAAATTTTAATAGATATACAACATATTTACATCGCTACACCATCCTGTAGGCTTTTATCACCGTTCTGATATTGTTACGTATTGGACGTTCTTTGCTCGCCAATATTGTATTGTAATTGCCTATTAATGTCTCGGAGCCCGCGCCCGCGTGACTCGTAAATCGCTACTCTCATAAGCGAATACATTAATGCGGGCATTATAATATCAACGTGATTTGTTATTTCACACACGGATATTGATATTGTGTTATTTTGGGTGTGTGACTAATAATTGAAGACATAATTTTATCAATAATAATAATAATTATTTTATAATTAAAAATCCTTGTCTCGCAGGGGTTTCACATGTACTAAGATGCTTGTCCTACGCGAGGATTGAATCCACGATACGTCGCGCATAATGGCCTTGGCTTGCTGACCTATAATATAATCTAGAGTCTTCTAACAGTAGGTCTACAAATACTATGAGAAGACTTTCAGACAGATTTACCTACCGTTGTTACAGTATTGTTTTCCTTTCAGCTAGCTACCTTCGAAAAAGCTGGTAGGTCCCAGACAAAGAAAAAACTTCAAACTCCCGAGAATATTCCTTATCAACAAGTGACGTGACTTTGACTCGTCATTACATTGGTGTGTCAGCGTTAGCGCCTGAAGAATTCATTACCACTGCGTCCAGGAGCGGACATTCTAATACAATATCAGGAAAGCAATATATTATAAAGGCACTAAAGTTTTTGTTACAGTCGGTAATAAGAAAAGGTGTAAACTCCACCATAAAGAGTCCGTTATAACTGCGGCTGTTAAAACACCATTAAAGTTCCTATTGTTATGGTTATTTGAAGAAACCTATGAATATAATCGCTTCCTTTTCGTTTATAAACAACTTTTTAATCGTGTACTCATCATCATTAGCCGTCTTATCGTAGCTTTCGGTTTTTAGCCGACCCGAATATTACTCAAGTTACTGGCACTCAAATTGTCAAGTTTCAGAACATGAATTTTATGAAAATTATACGTTATAGCATTTTAAGTATTTATGTTGACAATTTGCTCAGTTTTCTTTTGAGTTAAAGTGTTTATAAACTGATGACATAGGTACTAAAAGAAAACGAAAAGGTCTAAAACCTCACAGCCAAGAAAAAGTATCCATAAAACAAATCTAACAGAAAAACAACAACTTCATAGTAATACGTGACTTCAGAATACTTAATCATCCACTCACAGCTCGAATCCAAGCTCAGCGCAGACACCACCGTCCACCAACACACAACAGTCACCGCAGCACCCGTGCCCAGCACTACGTATAACTTTATAATTATTTTTCTAATATTTACGATTTAATTTCCTCCCGGAGATACGTTTCCGTAGTGACCGCACTCACCCCGCCCGCATAAATTAATGCCTTCACAACGATTAATTTTGTATTCGTTTACAAATGAAAATTAAATGTCTTGTGTTTAGTTTGAATTATGGCGCGGATTCTATTCTTGTTTGGAATTTGAAATTCTTTTTTTTATTTATGGAACTTACCGACCTCTTTGGTACTGCAAACATTAAAAAAGGATTTATTGCAATGTCGTTTCTCGGTTGCTTTGTTCTGAATGAAGCTGTTTGTGAAGATGTGAATAAATATTGGAGGGAAATGTACGAGTAATTTACTTAAGTATGTGTCTTAAGACTACATTCAATATAACGAAGAATTCCGTTGAGTTATATAATGATTTATTTACCAACACAAATACAATATTGCTACGAATCTTTTGGTCATTTATTAACCAATTTCAAATACCTAACGTTTTTAGACAAGAATCATTTTTTACTCTACTGATGAAAATAAAGGTTGAATTTAGATTTGCTCTCCGCAAATCATAAAACAGTGTCCACTTTTCTATTTTCTCGTAGACGATGACTAATAGCGGATGAGTATCTCAGCACTTGTGTCGTAAGACCTGAGTCATCGGAGACAGGAGGAGTGGCGCCACGCTGGGATACTGCGATACTAGTGTTCACAGAGACATTATAATGGACCGTCTAGAACGTTCCTTATGTCGTGTCATGGTTGTAAGAAAACAATAATGCTTTAAAGCATTAGCAATCTGATAAACGAATTTACGACACTTATAAATGACAATAAGCAATAAGTAGATAGACTGAATTATCAATTAGAAATAGCTTTAAATTAGATGCAATTAAATAAAATGACGAGCATCGTCAATTTATTTAAATCCTAAATAATCTTTGTAGATTTTTATTTCGACAAATAAAAAAACTTTTAAACTAATAAGATGACCTTCCGTCAACAGACAGTTTATTAGAGCTACTGGAATATCAATGCAGAATTATCATCAAACTTCGGCTTTAACCAGACTTAGTTGTATAGATTAGACCTGCCATTAGTATTAGGTACTCAAACGAGCCAACACGGTGAGGGCTGTCGAGATGTTTGCTCGCAGTCGGCCGATTGGCCTTACAAGGAAGCCGATTGCTGAGCACTCATCTGAATATTTGACTTAGTAAACCTATTCGATTTATATTTACTTAACTTAATTACGTAGGCCAAATACAGCACCCCTGATAAAAATAACGAACTAGACTGGCATTAATTAAAAAAAATGACAAATAGAATAAAAAGAACTTCAATAATTTGCTGCTATAACTAAATTCAAATTCTGAACTCCAAGAAGGCCGCAAACAACAAACCTCTTTCAATTATTGTGAGTGCACATTATAGCGAGTATTACGGAGACGGTGCCCGTAGGCCACAGCGCCCTCCCATGGCACTGACTCACATAGCGCCATAAATTATGAATAAACATTATTATTGTAGGCGTCATGATCGCTGCTCTCGGCCCGATGTGTTTGCCTACAATATGGAAGCTGTAGGCTAGTCAAGGTGCTTGTTCTCATAGGATATTTAGTTGCCTTAACTTGGAAGGTATTTGCTTTATTATGAGCTTTATAGTTGGATAAGTATAGATTATAAAATCGAAGTAAATATCTAGTATTTTTTTTGTGATTTCTAAATTTTATGCAGTGGTCTACAATATAGTTTATTTCTAAAACCTAATAAAAAAATACACAAAATATTTATATTGCAAATTTGCAACGGTTTCATCAAAATTACCGCCTACTTTATCAGATACGTTGATATAACATCCATCATAATTACTCTCCTGTAAGCGAGAACCTCGTACCTTCAATCCGTGCTTACCCTTCAAACGTGTAAGCACTTGATTATCTGCAACAACACGTGATGTGCGCCCTCCTCTCGTGGCTCGCGCTGTTGATTCAACT
Source organism: Trichoplusia ni (assembly GCF_003590095.1). Lineage (NCBI taxonomy): Eukaryota > Metazoa > Arthropoda > Insecta > Lepidoptera > Noctuidae > Trichoplusia > Trichoplusia ni. The sequence goes on from NC_039486.1 coordinate 9,929,385, forward strand.
GCGAGCGAAATGACTCCGTGACGTCACTCCACATGTTTACATCCAGTTTGTCAGCTAATGGGAATTGAGTGAATGGAAAACTTTGCTGGAGGATTACGAGCTTGTATTGCTTAATACTGTAGAGATTTTTGAGAATTACTTTCAGCAGCGTTTGTAGAAAGGCTTGTGTACTTATATTATTGAAATCAAGAGTTGTAAGTTAGTAAATGGACTTCACGAAAGTAGATATCAAATTTTTTACGACTCTCTTAGCAACTAACCAGCAAGAAATTTAAGCAGATCTAAACTGACAGTCTCCTCAAAATTATGAAAACCCTAGTTAATTTCGCATCAAACGCGACCACGAATCGCAACAAGGACAATTTAAATCACCCACGGCCCAGTGGTTGCGATTGCCGTTCATAAATATCCGAGGATATCCGCACTAACGAACGTGTACGCAGCGGATATGCGGCGCAGTGCGGCGACGCATTGCTCGCATTCCGCGCGAGCTGCGCCGCACTCTGATAGTGTACCGGAACGCGGGAAAAATGTTAAGATGGGCCGCCGTCACCAACGTGCTAAATAGTCCGGGATTGCGGAACTGAATTTGCGCCTTTTTAGTTACTTTAGAGATAACTTATGTCCTTGTAAAAACAGACAGACAGATTGCCCGAGTTAAGCGATTACCGCCGCCTATGGACTGATGGTCACACGCAACACCAGAGGAGCCATAAGTGCTTTGCCCGCCTTTTAAAAGGAATACGCTCTCCTTTTGAAGATTTGTCTCTACCAGTCTGTACGTAAACAATCATCATTCGTGTTAGACTAAATTTTAATGTTAACTTTACCGAACAGCCTCATCCCTCTTTGATCGTTCGTATATCCGCGAATACCCGTACATTTTCATAACGAGTGTGAATAATTTGCGGTAATTAATTAAAGACCATCAATTTCACACACTTCACAAAATCATTTGGGACACCGCGAACGAATACTTGTCGAGAAAAATCTCGATACCGTTTACCTTTTTTGTGCAAATATATTTAAATGAAATTTCATTAACGGTTATAACACTGTAGGCAAGGGCGTTGAATTTTTTGATACTGTTTTATTTCAATCCAGTTTTACCAATACAATTAAACAATGAATACCAATATTTTTAAATACTTACCTTCATTTCATCTCGTCTAAGTACATACTTAACCAAAAATCAACATAAAGTCTTAGATGATAGTGTAAATTATTGCATTTGCACTGCGTCTACATCAGCCGTATTTCCCACAAATAAGGAACATTTCAGAATATTTACGAGAGTCTACAATCGATCATATTCGTTTTAAAAGAAAAGATAAAATCATATAAAATTCCGTAAGTCAATATGGCTGCGACCGGCTGGCGACGCTGTCGTTAAGATAGACTTAAAACTGCGTCTAGTTTATATGAACTGCGATACAGCTGGTTTATTGCTCACACAATGTTACTACTATAAGCTACAGATATAAAGATGGCAGTCCATATACCGTTTAGTTTAGAGAAAAATATAGCGAAAATCTTTGTGTACGTCTGAAACAAGAAACAAAGTCGAATAACAGAAAAATTAAGGAATACTTCATTGACAAGGATATTAACAGAATTTTGTTAACTAAACTTATCACTTTTGGTGATATATTTATAATGAATGCACGTATAGTTAAGTGGTATAGGTTATCATGTCAAACACAATGCGTGCAACGTTTCACGTGTTCGATCCCGCTTAGGACAAGTTAAGCATTTGTGACTTGAGGTTTGAAGTAATCCAACATCGCTTTAAAAAAAACGACATTTATGATAGATAAAAAGAGAAATTCAATTAAAAGTATCTTCACACCACTTATCACTCACGCTAAGTATGTCTAAAAATCAAATTAAAGTTGCGCGTAACCTCGAATCTTATCCTCAACCGTATTTCTTGTTGGACGCGAACTTTTGCAATCGAACTCAAACATTTCATAAGGAATAGTTAGGGAGTTGAGTTTGTCGGATATTTTATTTGTCCTGTTATCCGCACGACAAGTTTCTAAGCGATCGCGGGATAGTTGGGGACAACCCACGGCGTGGCGGCCAACTGCTCGCCGAGTTGATAAAATATTTGATTTTTCTACTTCACTTGTTATTGAAGTTGTGAATGGTTGGCTCTTTATTAAAAGTGTGTTGTTGTTATATTGCGTGTCACATAAAAATCGCTTGTTCTTATGACAAAATTTTTCTGTAATTTTATGAATTGATATTTAAAGCAATTTATAATAAAATTAACAAAAATAAGTGAAAATATTTACAGATTACTTTTCCTTTACTGAACAAACAAGAACAGTCTTTACTTTACGCACATCAAGAAACAAACAAAGTTTCAACAGACAAATATAATGTCTCTACAATTTACAAGGATTAAAATTTTATCAGGATTTCAAAATTATAGGTTGTTACCATATGTCGGTCAATGTACGGCTACTGGTATTAACGGAATTATTAACGAACCGACGACCCTCCGGAATCACTGCCCTCCAGGTGAACTCTGGACTATCATTACCCTGTAATTACGAAGCGTTTACACTCATCAACAAGCAAGCTGTAATTAATTTCGTAAAGTTTATTCAAAATTTCAACGTTGTAAATGTGAGTTAGGATAGTACCGTGTTATTAGTATTAGTATAAAATGATTCTTTAAATGATAAAGTAGTAGCTATTTTTGTAATGAATGATAAATCGCAAATCTATTGAGTCTCTTATACAAAAGAAGCTAGCAAATAGGTCAAGTGCAAGTCAGACTAAGCAATTGAGGACTACGTATTTGCTTTTCGTTTCAATTAATTTTAAATGCCTTGCTATCACTGTTCATGAACAGCCTTGCGAAAGACAGATGGACAGACAATGAAGCTTTTGTAGTAGGCTTTCGTTTTTACTCTTTAGATACGGAACTTACAATCATTCTTATAAAGCCAACAAAACAAAACAGTATCTGTAAACGAAACAAAAAGAATTGAAACTACAAACTAATTGAAAAACAACCACAAACTAGCGCCATGATTAAAAACGCATCCACCTTTGTTTGATCGTTCTGTCGTCAACCAGAAAATGATACACAACGTAAAGGAAAATTCAACAAAAAGTAATTAAGTGTGTCGTGAATCGAACACCTCGGTGTGCAGCTTGTGTTTCTCACGGTACACGAATTATACACAATTATACGGTACACAGGTATACGGCGAGGAGTACACAACCCGGAAAGTTTGAGGGCACATGAAACACTCAGGGACGAGTTTAATTCGTTGTATATTTAATGTGAGTGATGTAACCTTCGAGATTAAGGTGAGAAGTATAAAGAATTGTACTTCATTTTCACACTACTTTTAAGATGCTTTTGTTTCCTTGTCATTTAGTTTTAGTTTGAATAAATAAACAGTTAACTAGTACGATGTATGCTTCAGTTATTTTCACCGTCTCTTTGTCTGTAGCAAAAAGTTGTTTTAAGTTTATGGTTTCCGATTGATTTGATGTTTGATATGACACTTTTGTCATAAACCCTTTTCAAATCATGCAACAAAACAGCTAACGCGCTCGTAACTTGTCGACACAGACAGACAAACAAACAGACAAACAGAGCGACGAAGCGCATACGTCCACAGATTACATGCGTCGTGATGTTGGCACGCCTGGCGACGGCTACTTTATCTGTTGGCTAACGTGCGCGAATTATTTTACACCACATGTTACAGTGGCATGTAAACAAGACATTATTATGAGGTATTTATTTTGAAGATAGAAAATTAACTCTTTTTAATCCTGTAAGACGGAAAGCCTTGTTTGAGAAGAAAACTATCCAGGTCCGAAACACTCAAAATATAATGACATTTTTTGAACAGAGTCCCAAGCATAGAACATTATTCCCCTGATATAGGCAAGACGAACTGCAGACTTCAAGATAGATAAGCAAATAGGGAGCTTGTCCGGTATATTTTTTAAAACGGTAATAGTGGTCTTGTAGACAAAAAATCTCTACTACAGATTCAACTATTTCTGAAGTCATTACATTTACTGAGAAACTGAGTAAACGTATAACTTCACGGTGTCCTACTAAAAGGCGTGTTAAACCAGCCACAAACTCCTAAACCCAATCACTAAGTAAACTAGTTCTCTACAACATTTAACTCCACAGAACATAACATCCAAAACTCTTCAAAATCGATACATGTAAAACCGACTTAGCCCATACGATCCGAAGCGTTTGTTCCAAGATGACATGGGGCTGGGAACTTGGCTTAATCACTTTCATAACTCAGGGTAAGCCGGGTCGGACTAGCCCGCACTGGGTTACTCGTGATCGAAGAACTTGTTACAGTAACATTGACTTGGAGCTTAGTGTGGAATAATACCGATTAGGTGAAGCTTGTATGTGGATGTTTTTTTTTCACAGTAAGGATTTAAATTTAACAGAACAAGATTTCATGAATCACACCCTCACTTGTTCTACGCGAGGATCGAATCCGTGACACTTCGCGCACAGAGGTTTTGGCGATGTCGACCAATCGGTTATACGTGTAGTCACCTCTAGAGATGTTTTGAACACTCGATATGATCAAACCAGACCCTAACTCTGCATAAGCTTCAATATTTAAAAAATAATTTTTCATAATTGACTTTAAAGAATATTGTAACTGCCAAGTTTAAATCCGCCTCACGACACGACATCGGGAGGCAATAACAGAAGAATCATTTTTTATAGTTTCAGCTTTAATTAAAAAACAGAAGGAAACCAATTAACCAATGTTACGTAAATAACATTATATCTAGCCACAAGAGAACATCACTCCGCCATTAAGGATACTAACATTAAGGACATTGAGTGGTAATAACTACTCACGTAGATACATCGGTCAAAGGATTAAACGTAATACAAAATCTAGATAACATAAGCTAAGATTAATCAAACTATACAATAATCAATCCTTGGCAATCCCAGGCCTGGCAGCGTATGTGTTGGCATTAGTGACGTCATCGCTGGCAGGCTGTATGGCTGTGTCCCGCGCTTGTGGCACGGCTTACTGGCGCGGATTCTGATTAATGGCGACTGGCGCAACTGATATGATCCGCCGGCCGCGTAACGCGCTGCCGTCTTAATTACAGATACGCTTACACTTGAGGTTGCGTTATTACGTCTTATGAGCGTTTTATGGGCGTCTGTTTATAGAGGGCGCTTATTGCTAAGATTGTAAATGCAAAATTGAGCCTGTTTGTTACCTCGTCAGGACTAAACCACTGAACCGTCTTTAATATTAATTAGGGGGTTAAATTTTGTAGTACAAGACGTAAGTTCCGAGTAGCGGGCCATTTTGACTATAATAATAATAGGTATCTTAGTGCTTAATAAACGGAATACCTTACACTTCAGTTCGATTGCTAACCTAGAAAACACTGTATCCTTGCTCTTCAACTTTTTTTTAACAAAGAGGCAGTGACAAATTTACTACTTGTATGCAAAATATCACCACATTTATTATCTCCACAACATTTCACAGTTGATCAGTTCCTTATACTCATAGTACCTTTTCCAAATCTTCGGCAACAACGTGTGCTCATAAACCGGTCCATGACCGAAGCACTAATAAAACCCTACCTACGTACATACTATATACATATATCCCTATATGTAGAGCGTACACGTGTAGCGTTGTATGTCGGAGCAAAAAATGAGCAAACGCGCCGACGAGACGAATTTGGTGTCGTTCCGTGACTTATGCGCTCATGGCCCACTTATGACGCAGTATATGTGAGGGTTGAAGAAGAGTTTCGAAGGAAAAAAGGTTTTTTCCTTTCCCTTTTTATGTAGCTGAAGTGTGATTGATGACTTAGATTTAAACTTTAAAGTAAATCATTCTAAATAGAATTGGTATTGACGATAAAAGATTATGAAATGAAGTAGATAATTCTTCATTTGTTTATCTTTATTTTTTACTAAAGTTGAGGTAAATTATATATTTATTCCAAAATAACCAGTCGTGAAGTTGTTGTTTTAGGACTGTGATGAATAATGATATGATAAAGATTTTGTAGTGCTTCGATTTTTTCATTTATTAGTTATTATCATTATCACAGCCCTTAAAATGATCTCCAAGACGATTCCTTTGTAGGTCCAGCATTTGTGTATGTTAATTTTGAGTCTATTGTCTTTGTACTTTAATTTTTGTGAAAATTCAAATTCCTTAATTCGTTAGGTGATTTAGAAAAATATAAGAGTTAAAACCAAGCCAAAACCATGACGTTTTCTTAAAATATCTTGTTTAATATTTTATTCTTCAAAGCATGTGGAACTTTAAATATACTACAGGTAAAGTAATCACGGTACAGTAGGGATGACTCGCGAGTCGTAATTCTTGCTGCGAATATGTACCAACACCTAATATAAAAAATACTCGCAGCTATAAATGGGCACTTATGTTTATATCTCTTTCGGTATATATTTCATTTAAAGGCAGGTAAGAATATTCACTAAGATTTCTTTTACGACTAAATGTAAGGTAATTAATATTTGACATGTGAAATAAACTGTATCTGTAGCTTGTTATATTTGGACGAACTAGCCAATCGATTTTGTTTAAAAAAGTATGAGACGGTGACGAAACCACTGGCAAGAAAAATAAGTTCTTTAAATAAATGTGTGGCTCTCTATCTTTATGATCTTTTTAAAAACATCAAATACCTTTTTGCACCAACAGTTCTAGTAAAAAGCAAATAATTTTTGAAATCAATTTCAAGGGTTTTTGTATTTCAATAGAATAGTTGAGTATCATCTGTGTATAAGGCCAAGAAGACGTAAACAGAGCAAAAAAAAAACGAAAATGGAATAATGGTCTAGTACTTACCAGAAAATTTTCTTTCAACTGTCTTGTTTTATTTCTTAGAGTAAAATACATTTTTTGGTTATTAAATGTAGTATATACTGTGGATGAAGTAATAATGGCCGCCGACAGACTCGCGTCGTAACCCGTGTTACGATTATAACCACAGCTGGCGACCCAGCCTTGTATATGACAAGAGATATAATAATACGTATATGTTAGATATCTTACGTAGCTGTCTGTATGTTATCAGGATTATTATGTTCGTCGAATTGCTAAGTTTAATTTCTGTTTGGGATTTAAGTATCGTTTAAAACAAATATTAAGATAAATAATTGTTTGTTGTTGAGACCTCTATAACAATTTACGAGAGTTATAAACAATACACGATTTTTTTTTACTCGTGTTGTAATCTTTAAGGATTTTTACAACATTCTGAGAGGCTACTACTTCCTTTTAAATAAACTTATTAAGTTAAAGTTGTCTGACTTAGTATTATATTATGTAGCTTTGGCATAAAAGTACTAAGTAACTTTAATAAAATATTTGTTAAACTTACATAACTCCTTCAAAAGATAAAGAAAAGCTATCGCTGCTCGTAAATACCTGTAACACAAAAAGATTTAAATAAGTAGTTGAATAACTCCTTTTATTATCTACCTTTTTTTCTCAAATATTACAGTTCAGTATAACTTTCATGCAGTTACCCTTGTACACAGTTAATATAACTACCTTACCTGAATTTAAGAAGAAACATCCTAAGAAGAGGATAAAATACGACTCCTAATAAAACTAAATTCATCTCGTCTCAGTAGTATTTTTGTAGAGACCATGCAGTTTGCATGCAAGCGGCAAAACGCGTGCTATACCGTGCGTGAAACTAGGCGAGATGACGTTATTACACTGCGGGTCAAGGAAAGTGGAGCATTATAATAGTAGTAGTAATATTTAGTAGTGATATTTAGGAAATTGTACGAAATAAATATTTTAGTTAAATGAAGGTTCACTAATCTGTTGGTACCTTTTAGAACGATTTATGACTATTTAACACAATAAATTTTGTAAGTGAAATTTAGCTAAAATGAAACCCAGAATGAGAATTAATAACAAAAAAAAAAAACAAAAAATATTATATATACGGTCGAATTAAGTAGCCTCTTTTTTGGAAGTCGGATAAAAACGGTAGACATTACCAAAAGTCCGTTTGTAAAAGACCAAAGGCAAAGTTTCTAAATATCCTAATCTATAGTCAGACTGGCCAACAGCGCCATTGTAACCCATTTTATTCCTTTACAGCTGCTGCCAAACGATAAATAGACCATAAACGTACGCTAAAAATAAAATTTTATGTTTTCACAATGTCTAAAGTCGTTTTAAATTCTGCGCTGAATAACATTTTACAGGTTATCTACTTCGAAATCGTTTGAGTGCTGTTTAAGTAGAATATTATGCAAATCGACTGATATGCATACAATAGTTATACGCGGACAAAGGTCGCATTCTATTTTGTAGATAAAGGATCAAAAAGGAATAAAATATTATATTTTCAAAGATTTTAATGTATTTTCTTGATTGCTATATTACAGAATTACTCTTTTAGAAACACAACTTTTATAGTCTCTTGCAACTACTTTCATGCCTCGCCAAGACATGAAAATAATCGTGAGGTTTCATTCTCAGACAGAAAAAGACAAAAAAATAATCTACTTTCAATTATGAAGAGTAAAGGAGTGCAAAACGGAGATAATTCAAAGAAATATTTGTACTGAAGTAAGAAAAATACGATTCAACAAAATAAATCGCATACGTCACAGCGATGTGTACAGTTTTCTGTCCGCCAGTGTACGTCTCGCGTCGGCTGATATATTGTTATTGTTGTAAGAAAACAATGGACTTGTGTGAAAAATGCGCTTTTTACTGACACAGCTTATAATTAAACTTTTCTGCATTCAAATATGGATGCAGTTTTCGTAGATTTATCTTTAAGTATGCCAGCTTTTTTCTTTAAAGTTTCTTGTTCAACTTATTTTGTTTTAGAAATATTCTTGCCATTTGAAAATTGGATGTATATTCGGGCTTGTAGTTTTATTTCCCACGTTTTTATACACTCACTTTTCTGGATAGTTTGTTTGTTTGTCGTTCTGGTTGAATTTTTGCATCTCAATTTTGAGGCACTTCCTGATAAGCTAGTAGGCTGTAATTGTCAGGATAGCTTCAAATCCGATGACAATGCAATTTACAACTAGGAAAACGACTGGACCGATTTTGATAATTAAGACATTTATAATAATATACAAAAACGTTCGTTTCTAGATTTTTTTATCGATTAATTCTACTCTTCTTTTTTTTCAAAGGGTTTTTCATTCTTTTTTGTTTTTTTTTTTTAATTTAAATTATATATTATTAATTTATAAAATTCCTGGCCTTACCTACCTTGCATGAAGTGTACGTACGAATTTTTACCGTACGTACGTCAGTAATGCACGCGTAGCGCCACCTATACCATATCCTCGTTTTAACCCATTTTGTTGAATTTTTAATTTCCCGGGAAGCGCTAACGTTCCTCCCGAGTGCCTTATCTTTAGAAATGCAACATATTTTTGTTTTACTGTTATTCTTGTTTGTATGAGGGTAATACAGGTTTTTCATATAAGGTGGATTAAAACTTGGTAGTATGTAATGAAAATATTATGACTATGTACAGTATGGGGGCGCTAGATTTGTTTTCCATGAAACCAATTTATTTTTTCTTTAGTGTTTACTCGCTGAGAGTCCTAACAGTCAATAACATTTTAAGTTATATTTCAACATTTACAGAGTAGCTTCTGAGAATTATTAAAAAAAAAAGAACAGAATTTTAATTTTTCGAACCGCCTGAAACCACCCGCCAAGGCATCACACTTGCCCCGTTGCCTAGCAACGAAGAGAGCAATACAATCACCATGAGAAACCGTCAGCTGCACTCGAATGCACAACTTCATTATAAGTATGCAAATTTTGATAGTCTTAGCAGGGAAGGGAAACACCCCATCATAGAGGTGAATTTTTGATTTCTTGTAAGTTGTTTATATGCAGATCACCGAGGCTGTTTACAGGGCCGCAGGGGTGGCTGAGGGAAACAAGTGACGGTAACTGGCAACGTTTGACGCACCCCAGGTGGTCAACCTCGTCATGCTTTATAGAGTGACCCATCTTTTCACTTTGTATGGCTTCTTATTTGGTTATTTTCGAACAGGGTAATATCATATTTTATTTATTTTAATACTAAATATAATATATCACATAACAAATACCGATTGTTGGTTTTATTAACAGCATGAATCTGTATCCCATTAAAATTAAGTACCAAAACAGCCTCATTAACAAAAATTAGAACACACGCCTATTATATTATAATCCACAATATACCGCAGGCCTACGCCTATATATTCAATATTCATACCGGATTTCAATGACCAAGCGCTTCCAGAATTATGAATGGAATCACTAAACCAGACATTACATGAACATAACGATAAAACTAAATGGCGGGTCTAACAACATCGGTTGATTGCACCTAATCCAACACTCAGTAAACAGAGGTTAAATAATGGACAGATTAATCGGAAATTAGCCGCGCTCCCGCCTCGCGGACAATACGGTTTGGAGATAACCATCGATAGACCGGGAGCCGGGACACAGGCTATTGACTTTTGTTGGTGTATTCAATTTATATTCGCTAATATTTGGTGAATTTACTTGGATAATGGACTATAAAATCAAATGTCTATTGGGTGAACAAAACAACGCTACTTATAGATAAAATAAAAAACATATTTATAATATGGACGTTTTTTATTCCTTTCAAAGACAGGTTCATAAAATCATTCAAAGCCATTCAAAGGTAACTAATGTTTAACGTTATGCCACAATATTTCCAGGTCCTAGAAGTGGTAGTTACATAATAACTCCGATACCATAGAGTTCACGCATTTTACCTCTAAAGGCTCCTGTAGCATGCGGCCGCTGGGCGCGGGTCAGCGCGGGGCAGCGCGGCGCGAGCCTCGCGTCACACCCAACGGACTGCGATAACGCGGACACTCGCGCGCCGTTAATTAATACGCGTCAAACTGTTTGAATTTTGATATTTAGATTCTCAAATAATGTATTCATATTCCGTATTATCATCTAATTTGAATGTGGTTTGCTACTACCGCGGTTGCGCATTAGATATTTAGGTTATTGAATAGGCGCGAGCCTTTGTTATGGTTTATTTCGGCTGAATTGAACAGAATTTGGGATATTCAATTAAGCTGTAAATAATACCGCTCAAAATTAGATTTGAAGTGTTCAATAAGCTGAGTCTGGTTTTTTGTTTGTTACATTAAATTAGTACAGTTTTATTAACCTTGACTCTTAATTATAATAATATGAGAGACTTAAACTTGGAGTGTCATTTAATGCATGAGTAGTTTAAATAATTGAATCGCAAATCACTAAACCAATGAATATATCATATAGCTTACTTCAATTCGTTAATTAATTAAACATGTATTGACTTTAAATTTTCATTGAATACAGAAAAGGCAATTCTGGTTTACAGGATTCTACAAAGAGACCAGTATGAATGCAGTCGAGGCAACTCTATTAAGCTGATTTCGATTGTAGTACTGAAAACAATGTAATTGTGAAACCGCATGTGTTGTCCTGTACTCTGGCACTTGTTTATAAATTAAGTTTGTTAACGAACAAAATTATAACAGCTTGTCTTTTGAAGAATAATACTAATATCTGATGTGTTTTGTACCTATATTGAAATGTACGAAACACAGGCCTTTTCAAGTAAATCGTGACATCCTTAAGGAAAATTGTCAGAAAGTTCCTTAACTTACTAAAGCTTTTAAGAAAGGAAATATTCATAAAACAAAATAGGAGCGATTATTTTGAGTCTCCTTACTCAAATTGTTGTGTCCGTTCCACGAGCCTCCGGTCCTCAGACGTAAGGAAATATTCATAAAACATAAATAAATAATGGAGTATTCATTCCTGCCCCTAACTCGATATACGACTTGCCGTCAAGACGTATACTGCAGACTGCGGCGCGCCGCGGCGCAAATATTACATGACACACGAATACAGGCTACCGCTTCATTATCTTTGTAGATATATTATAAAGTATTGTCTAAAATAAAGACTAAGATATATAATTTCTTACTAGCTTAGTTAGAATAAATATGTTTTTAAACAATTTCTTCTAAGCTAGTAAGAAACTTTTGTCTATTATATTGTTTCCCTTCACTATCAAAAAAATGTCACCTGCTTTTATCATGATAAAAAATTACTTTCTAATTTGCAATATATGACTCCTAACAGTTCTTGATGGACTGACAAGCTGTATCAGAAGTAAAGTCCCATATTTGTGTACCGTGGTGCTATATTTTGACGGAGTGCTTCCCATATTTGACGAGCAGGGTATGTCTTTAGCCTGCCATGTCGCAAGCTTCGCTACTGACCCCTCCACTCATGTGAATGATTAGAGTGCGACTATCTGATATACATGATGTCGGACTCTATTTTTTATACAAATTGCTTTCTACAAAAAGAGGATATGTAAAAATCTATTGCATTAAGGAGTTGAAACCTAGTTTAGCAGGGAGATCCAAAACATTGAAGGTTACGTGTACAAAAACCGAATCTAGATTGAAGGTTCCAAAACATAATGGCGAATGAACCGGCAAAAAATTCCATTCTAGTGATTAGAGACAATAAAACCAATGTTTTATTTTGTAGTGTAACCCAGCAATTTGCCTTAAATCTCCAACTTGTCTCTTTATAAATCCATAAACATTTTACCAGAATTAAAAATAAGAAAGCACATATTATCGCACTGAGAGACAAGTCGCTGAAACGCACCCTCTTCTACCGCACGAGTTCCCAAAAACATTTGCATTGCATTACAAATAAGCAGGCTGTCCACCCCCGGGGAGATGTCGTGATGCGTTTAAAATGTTTGCCGTCACTCGAGTGTTGCCTCAAGATATACTTGTTTGTTTACAACTTCAAAAGAAGACAACTTAAGTGGTATGTAAGACATTGTATGGAGAGGGTTCGGCTTCAAAACGTTTAAATTATGCAAATTTAAATAAAATATTATGCTTGACTAAAGACGTTGTATCAACTATTTATGTTAGCCTCTTGTTATATTTTGAAGGTATTTATTATGTTGTTTATAAACAACATTAAAAAATACATTCTCTGTATACAGAGAATGTATTATATTTTTACGGAACAAAAATAAATTAATGTACTTAGTATAAGTTTACTTTCCAAGCATATTAAAATACTATACTAATCTTTACAAACTCATTGCACTGTTAATATTTCTATCAAAACAAATAAAAAATCATTAAATTAATATCACATTTTAAATCCTTATTATTTTACTGCACTGTCCATTACGACATCGACATCCAAAAAGCACAACAATAGGCCTCGGATACCAGCACTCAAGCACGGAAACCCTCATCTCATTACGCGCCGCCACAACAGGTGGCTCGCTAATTAAATAATAACATTAAACTAAAAATTAAATCCTTCAGCAAAGTTTGAATGTGTCCGATGTCGGATAAATCCGTGTTCTAACGTGAAAAGTCCCAGTTTAAATTGATCGCCATTAACTAAAGTTCTGACGCGATTGCTTAATTACGGGTCCGTCACTCAGAATTACTTTTTGATGGAAGAGGTTAGGCAGAATGGATGGTGTGCCTAAGGGGAGGTTTTTAGGTCCATTACTAGTTTATACCAGAAAATTCGATATGCTATAGTTTATGCTAAGCGGTTGAATTGTATTTTTTGTGTGATAAAAATTAATACTAATAGATTTAAATTAGCAGTAGCATCGGCTGAAAAAGGGAAACATAAATAATTTCGAAAAAAATGTAATAAGACGGGTATTCGAATACATAGTATATTGTACCCACATTCAAATAAAGCGTTTCCACTCAAACATAAGTTTGTATATTGTATATAAATATTCGTAGAATAAAATATCTACAGGCCGCACAGGTAGAAAGGTTTATTTTTAATGATCTCATTAGTATTATTTACAAGTGAACCTACATCAAAACATCCACTCCGAGCAATAATGATTTAGTACATTAAAATGGAAACCTAACAAGATTGTAGAGTTCTGAGGCAAAATGTATGAGCTCATTAAAAAGTTAAAGTCAGACCTCAGTCTTGTGAGTCAGGCTTAAGCTGCTGGTTCTAAAGTTGTCATCTTTTTAAAGGAAAGGTATGTATCGGGTTTTAAGAACTGATTTTATTTTACCGGCTTTGTGGTGTTTCAACGAAAAATAATTTTGTGTTATGTTTGGGCATTAATTGGCTCTAGTCTCAATTGTGTACTTAGACTTGAAAATTTTGAATTTTATTTTATTTTTCTATAGGATTTCATAATGCATTTTACGGAGCAACTAGATGAGCTATATAATTGCTATCTACGTACTATACAAACAGCTTGAGCATTTATTTATCTCGTTTGTCACTAATTACATTGTTCTGTAGTATTAGCGGAGGCTCATCTGTCTTCATTTGTACGGGGACGGCGCCCTTTCCAGCGCTTCGGAGAAAATCTAATGATTTTACTTTCTAAGACATTTTATAATTTTCTTCGTATCTTCTTCTGTAAAAAGTTAAACTTTTTAACTGTAGTTTATTGCAGTAGGCGATATGTAGTTGTTTATCTTCAATATCGTATTATTGCATTCACTTTTTAATGTTATATTAAGTACAAAAGAAATACGTAACATTAAAGATGCATTTGATTTTCGTACATAATATTTTACTGAAATTAAAAATTGATTCGAGCCTCTTTGCCCTTGTTTGACAATACAGTTAAAAATGTAGCCCCCGCACAGCTGGGAGGGACGAGCAACTCAATCAAATAATTACCAAATATTTGTACTATGTAATTGGCTTACAGAGGCGGGGTAGACACAAAGGGTGCTCATGCCACATTATTGTAGTTAGTTTGGTTTTTGAGGTCTCTTGTTGAGGTTGTTTATGTTGTAAATTAGATTAATTTTGAACACAATAGGTAGTTAGGTATACTGCTTTCGGTCAACATAGCAAAGTACAATAAATCCAGAATACGCTTTGTTTGAAATTTTTCTTGCAGTTCTTTTTATATCACGAAAAAAAAATGAAATAAAATGTATTATATATACCTCGTAAAATTTGCCCTCTCAGAAATAGACAATATCTGTAGCACGAATCGACTGTACTTCGTATTCGAAGCACACATTTTAAATGTCAAGTCAACACTTTTCTAAATCTCAATCCCGAACAAGAATGCATTGACAAAATCACAAGCACGGAAACTTTGCAAATCGAGAATACCTCCCATGAAATTGAAATCACTTTCTGAAGAGCAGTTCCGGAGATTATATTCGATTCTCATAAACATATACCACTTAATATGTAAGTTGGTGCTCTTGTAATAAAATCGAGGCCCGAACTCATTACAGCGTGGCGTTATGTACAGAACCCGCCCGTGATACGGCTCGCACCTGACCGGAATCCAGATGGTATCGAAGCTATCGAAGTCTGATGTTATTGCAATTTTAGATAATGTACGGGAAGTCCGAATAAGAGGTGCTCTTAAGTGTCCTTAATTTTGAACTGCAGTAATTAGGCAGGAGATGATACACCAGGTAACGAAAAGGACTTACAAACCACCGATGGATGATGACTTATCTTAAGCAGACATTTTGAGTAGAGGTTTGATTGTAGCTGATTTCGTACTTTCAAAAAGTTTACTTGAGTAGATTCTGTTTATTTTTGTCCGTAAATGAAAGAAACATTTACAAAGCCCAGTAATGTTATATACAGTAATTCATATTAATTAGGATGAAAATAACTGTGACCTTTGTACTTGTTATTACTTATTCTCCCAAAATCTTTTTGTCTTCTTTTAACGCAAAACATTTTATCAATACTTATCCGTTGGTTCTTAAAATATAGTCTATGTGAACATATTATTTCGCTCAGTGAGTTTGAAGATCTTTTTATTTTTAAAGTGTCTTTTCATATAGTAACGTCTTGCAAGTACCAAAGAGGTTTCGAGTTTTTTTTATTAAATGTTAAGAAAATATGCATAAATGAGGTTTGAATGCTCTTATATAGGAGACTCGAAGTCAGACACGACATAATAAGAAAAGCTGCTTTGAAGACGTTATTCATAACAGTCTTTGAAAGTCAACAGTGGCTACGTTGGAACTACGTGTAGGGCCATGAAAATAGCATTTTTTTTCAGACAAACTATTTCAATTCAAATTCAAATTTTTGTATGATTTCAAATTCAATAGATGCTGTTATTTTAAATTACAGGAAAAATGAAGTTATTTCATAGCCATTGGAGATTTATATACAATACAGACGACATGTAACTATAAAATATCCACAAGACTACACATTTTATTAATAATAAAACGTTAATATTTTTCTTAACTTTGTTAAATACAGATTTGATACACGCAATAGTGTTAAATTTCTAACAGTTCAAGAAATGTCCTTCAACTAGTCAAATTGACCATGAACTACGTCCGCTTCGAACCCCGCTACTTTAATGGCCATCAAGAAGGTCTTAACACTGTTTTCTCAGGCACTCCGCGCGACCGCCTTATTGGCTTCGATACAAATTTTGTTTAGCTTAGCCGCAGCAGAATCGAATCTCATCCGCGGCTGTTATCATTGCAGACACCCGGTTATTTAACCAAAGAACGTGATCAAAGAAAAATACTGAACAGATTAATATTGGTTTTAAAAGTAGTTATTTAAATGAAGTTGGATTTTAATTTAGTGTTAGTTTGTTTTGTTTAACTATTGAAATGTGAATCCAATTTATTAAATTAGTAAAGATGTATATATTTTGTGTAAATTTGTTTTTTTGCTTACGGTTTACAAAACTAACTAGACTTTTCATTTGACATACTAATAATTTGTGTTTACTTAATACTTTGGATATAAAATATTATTATAATGAATGTCCAGTGTACCTAATGCTTAACATATTGCATACAATATACCGGTTTACAACACATCCTGCAGCCTGCTTTATTGCATCGTAACGGTCACTATAAAAGTAACTGCAAAAATTACTCAAAATGAGGCACGTAAAAGTACGGGCCGTCTTTAAGGGTTCAAAATTTACCGGACGTAAAAACCCGTCGAAATTACTCAAGTTCTGTACAATTTTGACATCTTAAGTAGAAGCGTTTAGAAAACCGCTTGCGGCTACGGCGTGTCGTAGACATCTGTTTCGTAGAACATTTTTGGCTACGAGACTTCGTAGATGTTTCGTAGCTTTGTGAAAATGATCACGGCGTTGTTATTTATTTTTAGTATAATCTGTTTTTTGTCGATCGTGTACAATTTTTATTCAAGTACTTAAGGCTGACTTGTTTTATTTGATGCGATTTAGACAGTAAGAATAAAGATAAAAGGTAAGTATAAAAATATCTTAATAAAACAAGAAGAATACAAAAAATGGGTTCATAAATACACCACATCTATACATATAATAAAATTGTAGAAAAGTGAAAACTGTACATTGAATATTTTTTAAAAAGAATAATTGCAGGGTGGTCTACGAACGATTCCGATGCCGAAAATATGATTTTTAGAATTTTTGTCTGTTTGTCTGTTTGTCTGTATGTATGTCCGGAAAGATCTCGGAAAGTACTGGATTGATTTGATTCAAATTTTCAGAGAATATCAACAAAAGCTCCGGTCAACATACTTTTTACTTATTATCCCACTTTTCGTTACAGGGGGTGAGCAGAAGCCTTTTATATCTATAAACAAATATCAAATTATCTCATAAACTACTGTATATATTTCGTTCAAATTTTGCATGAACCTTATCGTACACATGATACAACAAATATACAAAAACCATAACGCTACTATGCAGGGGGCATGAGCAGGAAAGTTTTAAATTTTTGGACTCACCCGTAACATCGTGTAATACAATTATGAGGTGTATTTTCACCCCATTGAGTAGTAGGCAGCACGGTCATCAATTTACACAAAAAACATCACGGTATTTATCTTAAGACTTTTTGCAGAGCAATAATAGGATTTTTCGAAAATAAATTATTTTCACAAAATTAGTCATTTTATTCTCTTTCAAGTCTGATATAGGCCTACCGCGACTTTCCACAAGTAAAATAAAAGAAACATAAACTAATACGTTTTTTTTTATGCAATTGTTACCGTAATCGGTACATTCTTGAAAGAAAGGAACTTAAATTATTTTAAAATTACTCAAGTTCAAATGTGGAATATGATTTTGTATTTATTTACGATAGGTGTATATACCTAAGTTTTTAGCTCGGTAATGTTGGCGATGCTACTCCAAGATCAAAACACTCGTAGTGACACTCAACCCAAAGTTGCATGTAGTTCACATTGATCTCATCTATAATTATGCATAACAATAAATTACTAAACGACAATTAATTATTACCTTGGTTCATCTGTAACAACTAGCAACAAAGATATAAACTTTCAAACAAAAAAAGTCTTTCAAATAATGAAATAATGTTTTCTTAAATTTGCAACATTACATAGGCCAAAAGTATTTCGGATAAAAAAGCCCTGAACTTGCATAAAAACTGCATAATAGGTATGCAATGTGAAAGATCTATAAGAACAAAGCTATCAATGAATAAGAGCGTACGCTAGACAGTTTTTGACATTATGTGTCCATTTATATTTTTCAATATTTTAACGATTTGATCGGTCTACATCCGCCATTAGAGAAACTGAGAAATTTATTGTAATCTCTACTTATTTAAAATTTTCTTCTTTCGTAGCCTTGTAAAAACAGGGGAAGGAACGAGACTGAAAGAGTTTTTGAGATCCCAAAGCTAAGCCGACGAGGATTAGGAACATATTTTTGGAAATTTCCCCCATTAAGGCTGATAATAGCGTGTAGAGCTATCAGCACTTACATCCGTCATACAATGTCTGGAAAAATCATTTTGGCTGTCGGTATCGACAGCGTAACCTCATAACCCACCTCATGTAGTCTTTATTTAAGTTCCATTTATGCAGTAGGGATGACGGTATTTTACTTCAATGATCGTCAGGTAGGTTAACGAATAAAATACGTATTTTTTTTTGTAAATTGGTACAGTAAATAGAACTCATGCGCATGAAGTCAATTTTATGTTCATATTTTGCTTTATCGTAACATCACAAATTACACATATCCTATACTTTTTTTATTATCACGCGATTTATTTATCACCAATTTAAAGGCAAATCATGACCAAAACACCAGGGGTCCAAGATAACACGTTTACCAACTTTTTTATTTTGGAAATATTCCAAATGTTTGCCAGGAAGATCAGTTTTAATATTTAGAGGACAATCAAACATAACGTGTTTCAGGAAACCGTTTATCTGGGCGCAATTTTGCAAAATCTTATATCTTATGACACTATGTAAAATCCATAGTTACCGAGCCCGACTCTCACTTCACCAGCTCCGTCCACAAAAATAATTTGACATCTTCTTTATATCGTCAGAAAACATCGTGTGTGAAAATAACAACTGTCTGGCTATCACAGTTCCTGAGAAACAGCCAGGTAACAGACAGACGAACGGACACCGGGGCCTCAGTAATATGGTTCTGGTTTACCTCTTTGGTTACAGTACGCGGTAGGCGGGCCAAAGAACAGATGTGGACACCCAATTGGAAAATGGAAAACCCTCGACAGTAAAACATTTTTGTTTCAGTTTTGTCTGTTATTTTTTCCTACTTGCATCCCCCACCCCATTTTTAAACGGCTCGATTTGTCAAACATGTTTAAACGAACACTCGCACATAATTCACGTTTAAAATAAAATAGTTCAATTCGTTCGGAAGCTATGATGTCACAGACAGACAGACAGGCAGGCAGATATGTCAAAGTTTTAAATCCCTCTTTTTGGGATTAAATAAGAAAAAGTCATTAAAACAGCTGTGAAATATTTGACACCAGGATAGTATCGTAAACGATGAAATCTGTTTGATTCAAACATTTGATAGTCTTTGGGCCGCTCAAGATTCATTATAATTTAGAAATAAAAAATCAAGCTTAAAATGTAAAAAAAAGTGTTTCATTTTCAATATTGCATTACATTTTTGCGATGACCGTTATTATTAAACTTCATAGTTTTTTATATCTTGAAAATCACGCAGACAAAGTCGCGGGCAACAGCTAGTTTTTCAATAAAACTTAAAAATATTGTAGAACGCCTTTGTCATACTGCAGTAAAATAAATGCGTTTATACAAAATAAAATACTTGCATTAAACATACCTAAAAGCACACACGTATACAAACGTCAAGTGCCAAGTTAGTGTCACAGTTAGCTTCAAGACAGTAACTTAGACTTAAGTTATGTCAAGTCATGCATAAGCAATTCTCTCACCCATCCCCTAGCACAGGAATTTTAATACAAGTCAAATATTAAATCTCATATGGTCACGTCAATTACAAATTTACGAGCGAACGGACAAAGTAGGGGGAGATTATCTGTATGTACGTAAGAAAATTGCATCGAGCGTAACGTCGGAAATGACGCTGTGAATTTATTTCGGTGTTATATGGGAGCAAACAGTGGTGAGTACATAAGGTGAGGGGACTTGGAGAGTATGTGGAAGGGAATGGTTTTGGAAAAGCTATTGTTATCAGATTTCAATTGTTCTAAAGAATTAAGCATGGGAAAAGCATTACGGACTCGTTTTAGAGGTAAAGTTAACACAAATTGTAATGTCCTGAGGGATGAAAAAAAATAGATTATATTTCCCGTTTCTTTTAAAGAGAGAAACATTAAAAATATTTTAAAGTTTACAGTTTCATTAAATGTGCCTAGTTAAATTAATAAAATCTCCAAATCCCAATGAGTCCAAATCCCATCTGAATCCGTGTTCAGTATGAACGCTTATTACGAGAAATTAAATATTCAGTAAAACCCAAGTAATTTGCGACAAGGTCGTCCTTAAACTTCCTGAACAAACTTTAAGAAGAATAAAGTCTTTACGACCAAATCTCGCACCAATTTTTCAGGCCATAAAAAAATTCTCTTTCAAATTGACGGAACATTCTCACGGCCTGCCCAATGAGCTCGTATTGTAAGCTATGAAACCGGCCTACAATTCCACAATCTACCTGTACACCACTCAGATATTAATGAGATTTCTTGTTTCCACACCGATTTAAATATTTTATAACGCCACGTGCAGCCAGGGGAAGACATATGTATGTTTTATACAGCAATAACCCGAAGTTAGGGGAGAATTTGTTGGAATACTTCGCTAGTTTTTCAAAGATGTTCGCAGCGATGAAATATTTTCGCTTTTGTTTCTTTTTATTTCTTTTTCTAGTTTGGCTTGCTTTATATTTATGAACCAAATATTATGAAATAGGAAACATTAAACATATTTAATGTATTTTTACTACTTACTAGAGAAACCTTAACTAGTACCTTAAATAAATTAGTACTAAAACTGAAATTTCAAGATATGTTATATGTATTTTAAACTAAAATAATAAATTGAAGGCAGTGAACTATTCTAAACTACAAACCAAACCGCAAATTTAAACTTTTACACTTATCGAACGAGACAAACTTTCGAAACGTGATTCAAAACTTGTTGAAACAGCGCCATCTCTTAGGAAAATTGTGTAACGCCTGCAAAACATTCTAAGTATTCTAAGCGAAGCCGGATTAGAGCGATATATGCAAGTGTAGAGATAAGATGTAGCTCAGTTTAAGATATCCGTCCTTTGTGTGCTGGAGAGGATTTGTGTACGTGCGGTCGTGCGCATCCTTGACGCGAAGTCGCGAGGAATGGGAACAAGGCAAAGGCGAAAGCGGACGGACGTCTGTGTCAAAGAGCGTGTAAGTGTATTGAACATCGCAAAAAGCAAAGTAAGAGACGAGACATTGCAATAAGTGTTTTTCTTCTAGAACAAAACATAATTTTGCCTCCTCAAAAAGACTTAGTGTTAATCAATATGCGAATGCATCGGGATTTCATAACTAGTTTTTGCACCAAAATCACCTCAATCGGAACTCGGAACTCTAAGACATCGACAATTCGGGATTACCCGACTAACATATAAATAATAACATCATACCCTTACTAGTTATTACAATATTACCGTCAATCGCTTTACTTTGAATTTTGGGCCGATCAGCAGCAACTTTCCGAGTTGCAAGAGTTGAGCACGTTGAGAGTGTTCGCGGAGTCGGCTCGTCGACTGTCGAGCCTCTCACCTTGAAGCCATACTTACTGGGTTACCTCCAACTCTCCAGCACAACTATAGGGAAGACTTTCGAGGTCAAACAGTGGTATCTAGTAGATGTACGTAGAACCTGGTGTACCTGATACTCTAAGTAAATGACTTATGTTTTATGGGTTGATAAAGCAACACAAAGCAAAACTTAGTAGTTGTAGATCTTATTCGCTTGTAGTAGCAGTTATTGTAGACCTCAACTGTTTTTTAAACTTTCAAAATTCGATAGTTTCTTAAGACTTAACAGCCTTGCGGTCCAATGTGTGAAATTTTCTATATAACTACTTACTACTCTCTCTTACTATTCTCGAAATATGTATGTAATTCACCAGCATCTTACGCGCAAAAAGCTAACCAAGAATTCAAAACAATACTTAACTTTAAGAAAATGTGAATCGATCGTTTATGATGTAGATGGGACTGGACTTCTTTCTTAATATAAGCAAATGCTGCAACGACAGCAACATACATACATCACATATTTTACAATCTTTTCTGCCCACAATGGACTAGCTCGACATACAAGACGGCACGCAGCCTCGCTCGCAGTCTCAGGGAATATTGCTGCATATCTCGGCTAGCTAAAACCGGATTTAACCAGTTTCGTATGCACCGCTACTTCATAAAGGCAGTTACGGGATAATCTGTAGAATAAGCGTGCTACCCAGCCACTGTTTGCCTCCAGAATTCTAATATTTGGTAGTGTGAAATTGCTGGTATTTTTAAGTAGAGTTACTTACCTATCGTATTTTTAATATTTTGCGGTTCTTGTTACCTGGTTTCGTTACACTAAACATCTTTTTTATTTTATCTTTTTTGTGCTTGCT
This sequence comes from Trichoplusia ni, assembly GCF_003590095.1. Taxonomy (NCBI): domain Eukaryota; kingdom Metazoa; phylum Arthropoda; class Insecta; order Lepidoptera; family Noctuidae; genus Trichoplusia; species Trichoplusia ni. Next base: position 9,952,400 of record NC_039486.1, read on the forward strand.
TTATATGTTTTCAAACTTTTAGTTTTAAAATGAATACAAAGAATTAAAGAAAAATCTTTCAATACAGAATTATTATGTGAATCGTAAAAAAGAACATTATTATATCAAGATATTTTTTAAACTGAAGACGTTAAATTTCAAAGTTTTCCGAGTTTCAAATTCAGTCCAATCGTTTCGAACCCGCATCGTAGAAACAAGTGATGATAAAAAAATCCACAATGAAAGAAAGTAATATCATTGTAAAACCTCCAATCGTTACCCATTCCCACACAACAAAGTTGATTATAAAATACTCAGCATTACTCGCCTCAATAATTTGGTGGAAAAAAATAAATTACCCCAAAATTGGAATAACAAGATAGGCACGAGAATAATTCCCATTGTCAGGGGACTTGAACTTATTGAGGGAAACCAATTTGCTCCAGAAAAAAAATCCAGTTTTTTCCGGTTCGGTCCGGATAGATCGAGTCCTATCCAGAACGAACTGGTAAAAACAAAGATTTAGATCCGCACCGGTTGAAGGTGGAATTTGTTTTCACTGCAAATTGTAAATGGATTTGTAATGTTGTTTGGCTGAATTATTACTTTTTCAGGGAGGGGTGACGTGTTATCGGCGGGGAAAATTTTTATTGTTTACTTCAAAAGTATATTAATTTAATCGAAAAATATGAATCGATAAACCTAATATTCTGATAGATGTTTGTTTAACAAAATATGTATTTAGTACTACTTAGACATTCAAAATGCTAAGTTGGGTTAACTATTGATTTTGAGTTGCATGTAAACTATCTTACCTAAAGACTAACTATTGACCACATCTTGTCTTCCAAATATTTCCTATATTCTGGAAACCGAACCCGTAGCCCTTGAGCAGAACTACCATGCTAACCTCAACGGACAAAGTTTTGATTAAGTGAACGTTGGACGTGATCGTCCAACATCCACTTAGTCAAAACTTGTGCTTCTTGGGCTATTCCGTAACAATAGCAGACATACAACTTGCAGTTTCGTACTCCTGCAAGCTAGTTTTTGGCTAACAACCTGAGCATTACCCAAGTCTGAAACTTCTGTCAAAGGCTCCGTGTTAAAATAATTGTAAATTATGATAATTACTTTAGTCAATACAAATGTAATAGGTCACCAATCAAAACAAAGAAGAAGTAAACGAAATTTCCTCAAACTCAAACTCCACTTGAAATATGTGTCTATATTAATATTCGAACATATCTGACCGTCTGTCCTTTTACTGAAAATAACTCGCACTTGACCTTTAAAGGACAGAGTAAATAACTTTAAAGAACAGACCAAAATAGTCGACCTGTTTAATTTAATCCAATACCTATAAATACATGAAAGAGTTTCCAAAACTTCTCACACATAATCCATATTTTTAAACTTGTACGTGTGGAGATCGCAGACGTATTCCCAAAGGGACGGTATCAATAAATTAACACGCGATGGTTTTCTTTTCCCCTCTTGGAAGGTGGCGCTCTAGCGGCCGTATCGCGAACTATCGCTGCACCAAGTTTGCTCTATGCAAATTTAAACGCCTGCATTTTATGGCCGAGATTCGCTATAAGTTACGAGCTGTTATTATAGTTTTTAGGGTTGGGTATTTCTCTTATTATGGTTATGGTAGAATTAAATATGTATGGAAATTTGACTGCCTGAATGCAATGGCCGCAGTGCATATTCGAAGTTATTAAGGTTGGTGATAGGAAGATCTTATATTCACCAGTTCAAAAAAAATAGAATTATTATATTCGTTAAGTCTGCTTATTTTTTTTGTTTCCAGCAATCTAGTAGTTCATTTAATAACTTAAAACTGAATATCGGATCGAACGCAACTCTCCAAATTTAGAGAAAGGGCCTAAAAAATCAGTGTGCTCAATATACGCAAGTAAACATTTTAAATATTCAGTAAAACGAGGTATAAAGTCATCTGTGTAAATGAGAAACTGGGTGCACAGAATAAAATCATAAACTCCAATTCCACGCCACAGTGTAGCGAAGTAAGTGAGATAATGTTAAATAAAATGCCAGTACGATTGTAACTAACTGCTTCCTTCGTAGAATAGTTGATGCGATTCGATTACACTGTAAAGCTAAGATATTGGGTGGTGTAGCATTGGCTGTGGTACGTCTTGTAGTTGTTACTTATTTATAAGACGCTTTTTCTGTTGGGAATAGAAATGTACTGGATAAATGCTTTAGTAGTGATTGCTTTAGGAATAAGAAGCCAATTGTGTTTAAGGTTGGAAATAAAATTCGCTTAGCTTTGAAAATAGTCGATAAATTAGGTCTTAAGAAGGTTTAGATTGCAGTTTTCAGAAAAAAAAGTAAAGTGAAAATCTTAATCAACTAAATAAATAGTGGTTTCTTAGGTTTACGCGAATGTTAGACATTGAAATGAAACTACTTTTACGGATTTTATCGCGGTTTAATTTTAGATTTTAGTTCCCGACGTTTCGAAACCTTTGCAGGTATCATGGTCACGGGCAGACTGAACGAAGTCTGCAGTCGCCGAACATGCTGAAGGTTCCAGCCATTATATTAGATTTGACCAACCACAGATCCTCGCTAAAGAATCCAAATTCCTACCTAGGATGTTTCGCGAGGCTATTGAGATTAAAAAACACCCTAATTTCAATAGAGAAGATGGCTGGAAGATATCACCTACTTGGGATCCAATAATAAATAAACTCAAGGCCAAACCCAAGAGCACCGCTGCAAGACATCAAGACACAGTGAGCTCATACTGCGTAGGTCGGACCACAAATAATTAATTAAAATATGAAGGTAGAACGAGCAACATCTTCTGTCAAGACGAACGCCATCTCAGTCTGCCCGTGACCATGATACCTGCAAATGTTTCGAAACGTCGGGAACTAAAATTTAAAATTAAACCGCGATAAAATCCGTAAAAGTAGTTTCATTTCAACAACTAAATAAAGTATGAACTTTAGTGACCCAAATCTACCAACTCATAAAAACAGTGTAATGTTTACTCAAGTAAAAATTCTGTTAGCCTACCGATGTTGCTACTCTGTGCTCCTAAAAGACGGGTCATACAGTGCAGTTTGGTAAAATTTTAATTAGCCCCACGCTTGGGTCGTTTTGTTAGAATTTTTAATGCGGAACGCTAAATGAAAATTATTATTGGGCTGTGTTTAGCTTAAGCTGGGTTTTGGCCATCTGGTCTCCGGAAGTCGTAGCGAGAGGAGTCTGTTAGGATACACGTGTACTGCGTAATATGTGAATACATACATACTAATGTGGGTATTTATGTGTGTTGGGTATAGTCTTAAAAGTAAATGAGACATTTAGTACACAACATTTTTTTGGGTTATATAATATATACTTAAAATGTTGGAATTTACGGAAGAAGATTCTGTTTACTTTTCGTGTTTGTATTTATTACGATAAGAGTGATTGAATAAAAAATATTTCTTTGTAACTTCAGTAATCGTTTACCACAGTGGAATTTTACAGTATTAAAATGTTAATAAAATGAGAAATAAAATACAACAGTATGCCACTCGTTTTGTCACTTCATATAAGTTACGGTCCTTAGCAGCAGTACCTCGCCCTGGCTATCAACTATTCAAGCTAAACTGTCACAATTCCCAGACATTGACAGAAGCACGTAACAGTACTCAGTGGTAGTAAACATTAAATTCAACCAATTGCTAGAATCCCCACGAGATAATAAAACACACGTACTTTTTTAATCACACAATTTCAAGCGATCCAAGGTAGTATTCTCATAGTACAGAGTATAAGCAGAAGGCAAATTTCTTTATTATCATACAAAAGTCCTTTTCTAGTTGATCAATACTAGTACGTAATCATTGTATTTTTGAACTACTATTTGTAGCAGTGTCAAAGTAACTGGGGTTTTGCTACATATTTCTTAATGACATCAATATGTAACTTACTACGAATATCTCATTGCTACGATGTATGATGTCCCATTTGCTATGAATATGAAGTGTACTTCAAAAGTTAAATGTGCTACGATTTTTCCAGTTGACTTTTATACGATACATCAAATGTGTTACAAATTTCACGCTCGATCTAAATGAAAACAGATTTTCTAGAAATTATTGCATTTGCTCAACGACTTTATAATTTATTTGGAAAAATTGATAATATTTTAGAAGTAAGCAATACTGAGGTAGGAATGGCACTTCTAAGAAATTTCCTCGAATGCAAGTCTTCTGGTTGAACATGTGTTTTTATGCAGCGTGCAACACTAGCTGATTTATTGCCTGTAAAACGAGATGATGTTGCCGTCTCTGTTGCACTCACGGCTGCACCGGTATATTAGAAAAGGTAGCAATGTGCAAGTGATAATAAAAGGGGAATAAAGTTAAACGTGAAACATTTGTAGCAAACTGTGTTAAAGAACTTGTCTAACATTATGTAGCTGTTTAGGTATTGTGGCCTCTGGGGCATAGAAAAATCATTTTTGTGTTATCGTGGGTTACTCGGTTTTAAGGTCATGTTGTTGTTTCAATTAAGCCATCATTTACCAACTGCTATGAAAGTTTGTAATACTTTATATAAGGAATAGATTCAACAGAATCAATTATATAATTGATGTTTTAGATGGTATTACATATTTCTTTTGTATTTTTTATTATTCTGTTTCCTAACTTTTCGCAAGCCTTTCAGGTGTAAATGGTCACCAGTCAACCCTCGTCACGTCCCGCGAGTTACTTAACTGATGTAATAGAAATCTGTTTCATGACAATATATTTTTAATAATCGTCATTTTCTCCTTAACTTTCGTTATATCTTATGATATCAAGACTTTGTTATAAGACCTTTATAGTTCACCATGATAAAACTTCTTCTTAGTTTAGTCACGTAACTTAAAAAGGGATAAGAAGCTAATTACCACAAGGCATTAACATGAAAAACGGCCAAAATTCTGTGACTCTGAGTGTTAGGAGCCTGAACCGGTGCCAAGCTTGGGATGTCAGTTCCACTATTAGGATAAAGGGTAATACATTTGATTAAGAAAAGCAATTTAAAGAGACATGGATTGCTAATTAGTAACGTTATATTTCAATATTTTGTCTGAAATGATAAAATTTTCAAAAACACTGATTGGTGTAATTTAAGCCTCGTTTTTTCTGTAAACTTAATAAATTTTATTAATAAAGATGTTTCTTAAACGTTGACAGACAATATGTTTTTAATTCATCAAAATTAATATACAACTCATTGGTAAAACTTAAACATGAATAAATCTAATCAAGGAAAACTTTAAACTGTACTAATAGATCATTTTAAGTGCTTATTTAAAATTTCCGTCCAAAAACTGCATTCCTCGCTGTAGTACCGTTTGGTTCAAAGTTTGCATAACTCATTTAGTTAATTTATTCGTCCTGGGGGCTACCACGACCTCTTCAAGTAAGACTGTTGTAATTGTGTAAGGGAGATAACGCGCTACACAGTGTAGAGCGTTATCCCTCTTACACATTATGCAAAATTATGATTTTAAGTTATAGTGGTAGGGGCCTGCTCGTTCGGGGAATTTGTGGCCTCTAACCACTTACGGGGCTCCGTGGTAGCGTCTTCTTTCTCCTCGTTAAAGACATCGTTAGTTTTCGTGGATGGATGTAGGATGAAAATAGAATTTAGTAGTTCAGAACGGGTTTTACAAAGATTGCATTAAGAAGTCCTCGGTTCAACGTTTTAAAAATATTTTCTAAAAAAATTATCCCAAATTACAATTTTGCTATCACGTAGTAAATTATTTCAGTAAAGAATCAAGTAATTTAATAAATAAACCTCTTTATAAAATAACGCATAAACTTTGAAGTTAAAATCAATTTAATAAGAAATGTCTCTTCTTCCCCTAAAATAAAAAATATATTTATATTCGAATAGTTTGTAGTCTCAATTCCCCTTCGTATGGACAGACATTAAACAGATTTTGCGCTCATAAAATGCGTAATTTGAATTCCTTAAGACCTTCGGAGGGTAGCTAGCGTCTACTAACATAAGGGAGGGTTGTGTGTCTGTTTGTATCATAATTTTAAGGCTTACCACAGTTGCTTGTAATATTCATTTGTATAGTAATTATGAGAAATAGTTGTGAATATTTCAGCTGGAGTTGGGGGGCTATAGGGTTGATTGGATATGTTATAAAGTATGTGATGTTTCTTTTCATACAAACATATCTTTTAAATTATTGTTTATTTAATAAGCAGATATGGGCTTAAATGATTTAAATAAAATCAACTTCGATAGTAAACTAGTAAAGAAAAATAGATTAAATAATCAGTTTCTTATCCCATCAAAAACAATTTCCCAAGCAACGCCCGGAGGCATACACTATACATCTGCAAGGGCCGATAGTAAGAGTACGATGGAGGGGAAATTTTATTTATGACGTCATCAAAGGCGACGCAGCGTAAGTAATATATGTCTGAAAGTTTTCTTTTACCGTCGCATAATTATTAGCGAAACTCGAAACTTCGCGCAGCCACCAAAGTTTCCAAATAGGGTTTATAACTTCGATATTTAGTGGTCTTATATTATATTATGAATATTCTGAGTTCCTTCAAACTTCAGTGGGCGAAACATTTTCTTAATTATGACAAAATTAACAAGGTTTATTTAGTTATGCCAGTAGTAGACCAGTATAATATTTTTTATTTAGCACTTACACACAATAATTGTAGACTGCAGTAAAACATAAATTATAATTTATTTGTGCCAGTAAATACGATCAGAAAGTGATATGCTATTTTGTACAGTAACTCTTAGTATTGTTCCCAATTAACAGATTCCAATATCATTTACAAAATCCATTAACATAAATTCACACATTATCCAACAATTTTATTACTATAAATACAATTTAATCTTTAAAAAGACGGAAAACTATTTAAATAATCAACTACATATAAACAAGTTAGCATGAATTGCACTGTCACTGGTAATGAGATACCGATGCGTGCCAGCCCTAGCGTCATGCGGCGTGCAATAACACGCGTTCAGACTTTTTAATTTGTTCCCGTTATTTATGTGCGAGCCTATTGTGGGTGGCACAGTCTTGGATTAATATGGATGACTGTTGATTGTATTAGCGACATCTGTAGGTAGTATAAGATATTGGGTTGGAGGATTAATTTTCTTTTGGGGATTGGAGATTCTTTTTCTGGTGATTAAAAGTTATGGTGGAATATGGGAGATATCTTATAAACTTGTTGTCTAGCAGCGGACCGCAATAAGCGGGGTCGTACAAAAAAATCATCTTATTTTTTAGGGTTCCTTACTTTAATGATAAAAACGGATCCCTATTACTAACCTTCCTCTGTATTTTCATCCGTATGTCCGTCTGTCACTTATTTAGGTCTCATAAGCCGTGATAGTTAGACAGTTTAAGTTTTGAGAGATTAGATATATCCGTCGCCGCTCTAACAGCAAAATATCGAAAGGGTCATCAATTTGATTATGAATCAACATTTTTCTTATGCCTCAGAGTAACGAGGACTTGAACTGATGGGTATTGAAATTATAAATTAATCCTAAAATAAACCTAAAATCAATCTCATATCTCTCTCAATCTATAACAATAAAATCTAATTATTTACTTCTATAAAACAAGAAACAACGAAGTTGTTTATAAAAACAATAATAAGTAACATAAAAAAATAAGTATCTATAAAATTACAGTTGAATTATCAAATAAGTTTATGTCTGACCTTCAGACGGAAGTTTCTCAGTTGGCAGACTTCCTACACGGAATAAGTGAGTTGAACCAAACAACTTGGTAATACAATAATGGTAAGTTGACCTTCATCCACAAGTTTGTGACTCAACATAACTAAATTAACAAAATATATTTATCAAAACTAACTTCTGATATTAGAGGTTAGATAAAGTTTATCAAATACTTAATTTACTTTAACTTGTGACTAGACATTCATTAAAAATTAAAAAACCCTTTTCGAAAATTGCTTCTTGCATTTTTTTGTGAGTAACTTTGGATTATATCAAGAATTTAAAAGTATTCCATTGCAATAGGGTTCAGGCATATAGGTAGGCATACAGGCATATAGGTTTCAAAGACATAGACAAAGGTGATACCTGAAAAAATAGAGCTTTTTTGAAACAGTGGCCAAAAAAAGTTTTTCTACTGTATTCCTGTTACAACTCTGACAATACCAACTAGTTTAATGAATTAATCAACGTAATAGCGCTTTACAAAATTGTTGGTTAAGTAAAAGCCGGTTCACCTTGCTTAACCTCGATGTTTACTGCCATTATTTTTTTGGTTTGACGGCAACAAAGATATCTATGTCTTTCATGGATTTGAGATGTAGCCGGGTGACAGACGGAAAGACAGGATTCCGCTTTTACCCTTTGAGTACAGACGAATAAAAATAAAATAATGGCATAAAAAATACCATGATAGTCGTTATTATAGAACTGCATAATTAACTATAAGGTAACAGCAAAATACAGTTGCAGAAAATGAGCTTACAAGTGCGCTAATTGAGGTGCCATGTTTAGCTATAATTGAATGCGCTACATACGTGTGGGGCCCTCACTGAATAGGCAATACATCACACAGTTAAATACACGGTGGACTTTTTAATTAGATTGTTATTTATGTGACTCAGCCAAGTCAAGGGGAAACAGACTTGACTTGTTTAAGACTTACTCTCTATCTAGTCTGCATTTATGTTTAAATATAAGTGTGTTATTTAAAGGAGTTGTGTTTTCGCATTACTCTTTATAAGCGGCTGTAAATATATTGAAGCTATTTTGTTTTGATTATCGTTGCCAGTCTTAAGGCATTACAATCGTCTCTGGTTGAATTCGGCACAGGGTTAAAGAAAATACAAGAAAGATAGCCCTAAACACAGTAATGCTGTAGTAATAAAGGTGTAACGACCGCAACTGCTGGTTGTCTCAAAGTCCTAAAATTCAACACCCTTAAACTAGCCTATCCTTTCCCTTCAAGTTCGTATCATGCAGTGACTAATCCCGCTATCACGGAACTCCATTATAATTATTGCTTAATTAAGACCCCTGAACAACAACTTTAATCACCAAAACATTTTTCAAACTCTCACCAACTTGACAAATCTCGAAACGGGACTTTAAATAGCGCATAAATAACGCGTCGAATACCATTCTAACAGTAATTAACGCGACAATCACTACAATAGTTAGTAAACGTAAAACAAAGCACAGTATAACTGATTTAATCTATCAAGCGGTAACCCTAACAAATGACAATTAGCACGAATGTTTTTAACCCCTGCCTGCAGGAGTTTCACCGAAACTGGTAATATTTCATGAAAAAATTGTTCTCTATCGCTGTGGGCTGAGCTCGCGTTTGGTGTTTGTTACAAATGAGCTGCGATTTGTGATTGTGACTGGTGCCGCACTTGAAGGCTCTGTAGCGAGAGTAGCATTTGTCATTTAGGAGTATTCTTATCGATTTTTGGAATCATTTTATTTCTTTTTTACTTTTCAAGCTATAGGCATAAAGACAACATTGCGGCATTTCATTTAGAAAGTGCCTTTAAAAGTTTCGTACTCAAAGGGTAAAAGCAAACCCTTTTAATATGGCCTATCTGTAAGCGTGCATGCTGCTTAAGCCTAGTCACCAAGCTGTATCCCATGAACCTCAATAGCTGGACAGATGTAATTTGCGTAATGACGTATTTTTGTTGCCGCTATCATTGGTGTAGAGCACGGTTTTTATTATCGACTAATATATTTGAGGGGAACTGCAAGTCTCTTTGTCATCGAACGGTTTTATTTTTCCTTTCGCTCATCAGTACGGACCTCTTTTTGTCTCGAGTCTGACTAATTTTTACCGGCATCTGGTTAATGGCAAAAAATGCATTTGTCCTATAAGTCCAAACCCAGCTTGTATCTTATAACTTGCGCTGTGCACTCGTTATCTCCCCTCGATCGCAGCCGTCTGCCTAACACGAAGTCTTAATGTTACTTAAATACGGAACTTAAATTACGGCACTCCGGGTTCCGTTACAACGCTCCGGTCAGCGCGGTCATTAATATTGTAGTGCCAAGGACAACTAAGTGCTGCTTAGGTACTTGTATTTCATAAAAAAGTCGCATGCAAAGTTTAAAAGTTAAACATTACTTAAATAGACCGTATTATATTTCACAGCTTTTCTTAGTTTTTTAGGTAATACCAAGAGTGTAAAAATGTGAGAAATCATCTTGTCCCAAAGTATGCTACTCAGTATACCAGGACTAATATTAATAACTAGCTGTTGCCCGCGACTTCGTCCCCGTGGTTATGATTTATACCTGCCCTGTTTTTTTTACATTTTCCATTGTATCTTCGCTCCTATTAGTCGCAGCGTGATGGTTTATAGAATAAAGCCTTCCTCGATGAATGGTCTATTCAACACAAACATAATTTTTCAATTTGGACCAGTAGTTCCTGAGATTAGCGCGTTCAAACAAACAAACAAACAAACAAACTCTTCAGCTTTATATATTAGTATAGAAGTATAGATAATAACTAATACGACAGTCATCAAATTTTCTTGTATTTGTCTTTCTCTGCTTTGTTTTTGATAATATATTCATTTAGATACAAACAATAACTAGCACAAATAAAAATATTTTGTATTAATGTCGTAACGTCCATGTATGTCCGATTATAAGGCGTAGGAATAGATTATAATGAAGGCTATTATAATAACACATATAAGTTAAGATTTGTTGGAAGAAATAGAATAATGGTGGTATAGTGTCTAATATTGGTTAAAGAATTATTTCACAATTATTGAGGTCTGCTTAATTATACCAGACCGAAATTATTTATCATAGTAATGTAGGCTAAGAAAAAATATGTTCACACAATATTTTATTGTTATATATATTGTAACGGTAGTGTCTAAGGTCGTTTTGCTTTGTCGCAGCTTCGAAACGAAAGACCTTTTTGTCTCTAATTACTGTTTTCTTTTAATCTCCAGGCGAGTGTGTCTTGGAGAAAATGTCAAGTTATTTCTTAGAAAATACTGTAGGTTATTTTTGTTCCTGGTTTTTTATTGACGAGGAATTGTAATGGCGTTGATGATGAAAGAGGATTCTTGTGCGAATGAATACATACGGAAAATAAATAATATAAAGTTTATCAAAAAATAAAGAAAGACACATCACGTTATGCGTTAATTTATAAAAATCAAAATAGAAAAGACTTTCCTCCTTTTTCTACTTCTGAATCTATCTCTATTGCAATTGCTGTTTCTAGATAGCACACTCTAAAGTCCGTCCAATTTTGTAACAACCTTGCGTACATAGATTCATTCGCAATACACTCAAGATTATTAAAAAGCGTTGCCTTACCTGCTGCTGGAGATAGTTTCGTGACGACGCCCCACCGCGATTTCCACTGTAACAAACAAAAGAATTTTAAAATGGCGGACAGCGACAAGAGTCGTCTAATTAGCTAAAAGATAGCGCAGTTTTGTTATAACACCTTAACATCTACAATACCTTTATACTGGATTTGATTAACAGATTTACTTAAAGCAAATACCTTTTCTATTTAAAAATAAAACCAATTAATTAATCAAATATAAAAATAAAACCGACGCTTTAAAAATCGCATATAAAAACTTCGAATACCAATAAAAATAAATGAATTTAACAGCTCCAATTTATTAGTTAAGTGCTTACTGGATATGGCTGTTAACGGCGATATATTTGATGATCAAACTAAATATTTTTAGATCAATCAAAGCAGAGTCATCGCGTGGACTCGCTGATTTTGAAAAATACGCCCATCCCCACATTCTGTTTTGTAAATATTCAGGGTACATTTAGCTCTGGACATCATGTGGTACAAGTGTTGAGCGAAAAGCGAATTTAATGTGTAAGTTAATGTTGTAAGTAAGGAATAATTGTCTTTTTAACTGACTCCACGGTAGCAAGGACATTTCAGACAGATTTGTGATTGAATTATTTTGCCTACCTACATGAAATACTTTACAACCAGTATCGTATAAAACTATTACTTAATATTATAAGATTTGTCAATCACTTCAATAAATAACAATCTTTTTTTTAAACTTCTTTTTCTAACCTTGTTTCGCAATCGCACCCAGACTCAGATCCAGCATTCAGCTGTCTCAAAATTCTCTCGACTTTACCATACAATACATCAATTGCACAACGATAACACCTGAAGAAATCATATATCAGGAAGCTTACAATACTAGGGATGATCACTGACTTCGACCCCCGTCCATCCCTTACCCCACAGGCCGGAGAGCCGATGCAATAGACAAATAGCCGTCAGCGAGCAAGCCGGCAATAAAATCCACTATTTTACCGCGCACCAACACGCTCGCCGCCTCTTTATCGCTTTTTACTCACTAAACTTACTTCTGCTATTATTTCAAGAGCTTAACGTTATAAAAGAGCGTTGGGAATAGAAAAAAACAATCACCTGCATTGAAAATGGGTTTTCAATAAGGAAGATAATTACTAAATACAGTTTAAATCTTTAACGATTTAAATTTAAATACTTTTGTTTAACAAAAATATTCTATGATTGGTACAAATTAAATAAGTTGTAGTGATACATCATAATAAATCTTTGTAACGTCTGTTGCACATGTTTCTATTTCAGAACAGTGAAGTGGCAAGAACATTTGAGAATTTCTTATTACGATACAAAACACTTTGAAAAAATATAGTAATTATATTTCCTAATACTTATGCACAAAGAGACAGCACCAGAAAGAAACATTTTAAGGCACACGGTAATTGATACTAAAAATATATATATTTCACAATCCCACATAAACTTGAATTACAATAATTAAGAGTTTCACAACAAAGCTTTAAATTGCAACATTCATCTCAAACTTAGTACCTACACAAAAGGTATATTTGTACGCCCAAATAATATGTGAAATTATTAAGCAGGCACTAAAGGTGGTAGTAAAACGGTTTACGACTGAAAAATAAAATGGCGTACGGTCCCGTATATTTTATGTGAGCATTTAATGGTTACACGAGTTTTACAGGGAGCGCTATTTTTCTACTTAATGTAGTCCATGTGGAGGCGTTGTAATGAAAATCTAGAAAATCATGAGGTAGGAGAAATTTAATAAATGTTCATAGGTATAATAAATCGAGCTCGTGGCTAAGCTATACCGCATAAGTGAAACGATCACAGGTTTAGCTACGCTTGACGAGGTTGCTCCGTAGATCAGTGGCCATCTTTGTCATAACGAGTTCCTCCGTGTTTCGGAAGGCACGTTAAATTGTGGGTACCGGCTGTTCCTACATCTTTGACAGTCGTCTAACCAAGGGGCACCGTGTTGCCCAGGTAACTGGGTTGCGGAGGTCAGATAGGCAGTCGCTCCTTGTGAAAAACTGGTACTTAGCTGAAACCGGTTAGATTGGTAGCCGACCCCAATATAGTTAAGAAAATGCTAGGCCAATGAGGTATAATCAATATTCTGTCAACTCTAAAAGATGAGTGATTTCTTTTGTTTTATTCTGTTTCAGTTACAAAATCTGCGATGCGGGGTTAAATTATATCGCTGCAATGCAAATGAGTGTCGAATGAATCTTAATTGATCGAAATCGGAACAAAGTATTACTGTTTTTTTTTTAATTATTTTCGTGAGGCAGATTCATATTTGTCATTACAATTTCTGTTGTTTGCGTTGTTGTATCGCGACAGCTGATGATTGAAGTAGTTAAGGATTCGAGAGAAATACACATGAGTGATAAATAAATTTGAATTTTCTACTATTTTAATAAAAATCTTAAAGTTAATTAAGTTGGCCCTATCGTCAAACGAATGTCTTGGATGTTATAATATATTCTTAAAAACTTTTTCGCTAGTCAACATGGTTACTCCCGAGACTAACAGGATATTTCAATATTTCATAACCCCAAACCCATAAAACCTTACTTCAGTGACTTTCAAAAATATCAGTTTCGTAACTAGTTGTAAAGAATGACGTCACACTTTCAATCCTATGATTGATCATTCGCTACAAAGTTACTACTTGTGTCAGATCCCGATTCATTTTTACTTCACACTCAATTGGAAGGGGTTCATTCACACCCAACACTATACAAAAGATAACCTTATAGCCCTTGTTTTAAGGTATAAATTTTTTTTTTGTATCAGGGAGTATTTTGCATCATGATGCTGCGATAAATTCCGCTATGCTTCATCAGACTTGGGAACGACAAGTCCTAACGTGATTTTTAAGGTAATATTTTAAAGATTTTCAATGTATTGGAAACTCGGAGGATGTCAAAGAAAGGTTTAACAGTAACGACTTAATTGCTGAATATCGCTCTTGTTTAAAAAATGGCAGGTACCGCTTCAAGACAGGTGATGTTTTTTAAATAAATTGTCTTCAATGTGTTTCTATAGAAACCTATACCATCAACAACCATTGAAAACTACAATCTTCTTCTTCTTTTCATAGTTAGAACACATTCTTGAAGAATTCTCAGGTATTCCCATTTTCTCACATTCCCCCCCCCCCCATAATAATTACGTCTAAATACACCATAAATTCGAAAAAAAATGCTGCGTGCCGGGATTCAACTCCACGACCCTTGACTTTCTAGTACTAGAACCACTAGATGGCACTACGAAGAACAGCTGACGAATCAAGTACCTACAAACATATGTATCGTAAATAGGTGAATTTTACGTAAATGAACCCATTTCCTTTCGTACATTCGAATAAACATTTTTCCGTTAGACTCATCTAATCTCTCCATACAAACAAGTCTCTGTTGGTAAGCAACAATGGGGTTATCAAGCTGCGGGTCCCATTGTCTCATTGTATATTCACGCCGACGCCGCGCGGGGTTAGCACGCCTATCTGCGAAGATGTCACCGCCAGAAGTTTTCAACATTTTTGTGACGTTTCAAAAGAATTTAGGTTTTGTTTTTTTCTTTGTTTTTGTTGTAGCTAATGATTAAGGTTTGGAAGGGGAAATAAGGAGTGGATCTGAAATGTCTCTAATTTGTATCATTAATATTTTCTACTTCGTTTTTCGAAATAATTAATCTTGTTCAATTCCACTCGAATTTTCTAGTAGGTTTATTATTTTATCTATTTGCTATTACGTATCTTAAAAATGATGGCATTCGGTATATTTGAAAAAGGACGCATTACCCAACGCCAAAGGGACGGTTAGAAAAAGAACCGAATAAAAATTGAACGCAGACGATAAACAAAATTTAAACACTTGCATAGTCTTTGTTAGGTTGACCTCAAACATACAAAGCCTGTCAAAGAAATAGTAATCCCAAAAAGGCGAGCAACCACAGAAATGACCAACAACACAGCAATGCGAAAATCTCAATGTATTTGAAGAGTGAAAACAAACAATTGTTTAAATTAAGTCTCGTCTCAGTGTTAAGCCGACGCCTCCGCTCGCAATGCGGGGATAAACGTCAGTTAATCCCTCCCAAGCCCTCTCTGTCCCTCCGAGGGCAAGTTAATATTTTATTGAAAAACCTTCTTAGCAACCGTTCGGATATGTTGGAGACAATGGACGCTAGTGATGCTCAAAGTTTTATGACGTTCGGATATAGTATCACTTTCATGATAGACGTTATACGAGACTGGCTCATGCTGCTACGAATTTATATTATTTCACTAATTTATGGGACTAGAAAGTAAAAACTTATTTTTAACAATACATGTATGAAGATAAATGTAGCATATTGATCTAACTGACAGTTTAGCTTTAAAGGTACTTTATTTCCTGAAAAGCTATCTGGCCAAATGTTTTGTTTAATAAATTAATTTTTAAAACATATATTTTTTTTTAACTTGAATACACGTATTTTAAAAGTTTAAAATAAAATAAAACCAGCAAAATGTTGAGCACCAGAGCTCTGGCTTAACCAGTGTTAGGTTTAATTGTATGTATGGCTTTCCGATAAGAAGATTACGGTTCGTAGAGAATGGACGGGTACATCTGTGCGAATTGTAAGGGTGCCCCCGCTCCAAGAGAATTGCACCTTTTCGGTTTAGGGGTGTATCGGATTGGCAGTTGTCTCAATATTGTACACTAATAATTACTTTAAAGAATTGTTGTAAAACATTCCACACTATGTTTATGTTTTACTTTTCATTTTAATTGCCAAAAAAACAAAAAAATAAATGTCTTAAAAAAAGTTAGGGAAATAAACAATTATATCACATAAAAAGTACTGTTATTCATAACCCTCTAAACCAATATATTATTTCCCAGACATCCATCATTCAGTAAATCAGAGCCTCCTTTAAACCATGCCAAAACTTTACGACCCCATCGATGCGGCCCGTCGGGGTCATAAAAGGGACCTCCAACACTTGCACCCCCCATAAATCCTATAGGCCATATAGAGCAGGACCAGATATTATAGACTGTTGGCAGAAACGAAAATGAGGTAGGCTTTTATTGGGTTAGTGGTCAGATACGACCCGCAGTAGCCATCTTCAGCAAAGCAGTTGTCTAAAACCTTTTTTACTCTTCGCCCACTGGTAAAAATAAATCAAATTCAGCGGTGAAGTTATGCAAAGACAAAAATCTTGTACTTCGCCATTACCATTCTGTGATTGTGGATA
The DNA here is from genome assembly GCF_003590095.1 of Trichoplusia ni. Taxonomy (NCBI): domain Eukaryota; kingdom Metazoa; phylum Arthropoda; class Insecta; order Lepidoptera; family Noctuidae; genus Trichoplusia; species Trichoplusia ni. Next base: position 9,969,022 of record NC_039486.1, read on the forward strand.
TATAGGTAAGTATAATAGTTCAGAAAGAAACTTGATCATCTTCGATCAATGCTGTATTACCATCCCCCTTTAGGGTAAATCGGAACAAACAAAAATAATGTAACTTTTCTTCACAAGATCTTGGCACGAGTTTTTTTTTCTTATCTTGAAGTTGCAAGAGGGAGACATGATTTAGGAGTGTTTGCAAGACGATAACTATTTGTGCAAGAAACACTGATCCTTAAGAATGGCTTTTTGAAAAGTTTATGGCTGAGCAAAGAGCCATGCTAGATAAACAATAGCCAACAGAGAGGAAATTAATAAAAACTTGAACTACACTTGCAATATTGTGATAAATATGTTTTTAAATTTAATATGGCCTACTGTCCCAAGATTGTCATTACAACATTCGATATACGGTTACTCAGAGACGATCTTGGTTGACACAAAACTTGTACCTCCTGCCATAAACGGTTGGACAGCCTTGCACTAGACATCCCACTTGCATACCAAACATAGAACAATGTTTACCCACTTCTCAAGTGCACATACATTCAGTGAATACAAAATACAAGTAGCGGGGCTTATTCTGAGCGCGAAAGGTGTTCACAAAACAGCCTGCGGTTCTATTTTGTTTCGCTCCTGAGTGCTTGGAATCTGATTTATTGAGCTTTGCTTCAAATGGAACTATCTAGAAAGGTTTCTGAAATATTTCACCTTTTGTCGTGTTATGAGCAGGTGTTTGATCGTGTCTAGTTGTCGAATTTAGAATTCTATTAAAAAAGAAAGGGGTTTCCTTGTTTTTGGGGTTCCTACCTAACGTGTAACAACGATGCCCTATTATAATAATTATGCTCTCATTATATTTTCCACTTTAACACAAAAAATAATAGAAAATAATAAAAGTTATGCAATCAAAAAGAAAATCAAAAAGTTTTTATTTCAAATATCTCAGGCACTTTTAAAACGTTATATTACTGACTCTAGTTGCACGGTTCCAAAGTGTCATTCTTATGGAGAAGAACCGGCAAGAAACTCCATAAGTTACTCTTTTCAATGCAACGGTTTTCAAGGTCATTCGATGATTCAAATTTGATGGGTGACATTTTCATTTCAAAATTGTATTTAGCCTGTTTGTACCCATCTCATCGCACTAGACAGGTTTTTTTTTACAGATTTTTATCGAAAATTCCAACGAAGTCGTTTTGCTTCTGTGAACTTAATCTGGGGCATGTAGGTATTTGCAGAAAATATAAACCCAAACCAGTTGTTGCACTGTAAGCAACGTGGTGCAGTATTGGATTGTGTCTTATAATTGCCAATATTTGGAGAGCATGCACTGCAGTGCTTATAGAACATTTGTGGTTGCTTCTGTTATCAGAGAATGCAGTGCTAGAGTAAACATGGCAAAGAATACTATGTAACTGATCGTGACCTCACTGGTTCTGTCTCGTAATTTATGAGCAAAAATAGTAATTATCTCTTTCTCATTTAATCTACTATTTTCCTACATGAATGTCATCTATGGTTTCTTAAATCTTTATCTGTAGACGAAAGGAAATAAAATAGCTATGACTTTCCTCAAAATCCCCTTCCACTTCTCAAAAAGACTTTCAGAAACCACGAACCCCATCCTTCTTGAAATACAGTTTTCAGGTCATTCAGCCACCGGCTTAAAGTCTGGTGGTATAACTATTTTATAGTAGTCGTATCCCATGCACCCCATAGCCAGTATATAGGCACGTAACGGCCCGCACTGCCGCAGTCGCCCTCCAATTTATTGGAGTTGTCCGTCTCGCGAAAAGGGTCTTAAACTTCCGCACCGTCTTACACTTCGAGAAGCTGGGAATTATATAGAGCTGATATAACCGTAAACGGTTTATACCTGTTTAACGGAGACCTGGGTTTAAAATAAATGAGTATTGGTTCAGGTAAGTTGTAGAACATTTACTTTTCTACTGCGCTAGTGGAGTACGTGGAAATAGTTATTATTCAAAAAAAGTTGTCAGTGGATCACTTTCGACCAAGAAAATTAATTCGATAACAACTGAGAAAAAGTAATGATATTGAGTTTTTAATTTTAAAGACGGTAGTTTTTTTTTATATCTAAATGATCAGAACCAGTTTTGAGTTAGTTTCGCTTTATACGAAACCCAGCTGTCGCCACAAAAAATCGCTGACAATATGTATCTATGAAACGGTTATGCACAAATACCAGCTCCTTAGAGTTACCCGGCGGTCACTCGGCCCTCAATCAAATACTATCAACGCGCGGCATTAAGCCCGCACTTCTTCCGTCTCCACTTATCTGCTCTCCCTCTTGTTTATTGCTACATGAAGCCATTATCTACCAACATCGAGGTAGCACGGATCCAATGGCGAGCTAATTTTACGAGATTTACAGGGGGATCCGGAAAAATCCCGTATCTTACACCGTGATCGAAAGCGTGACGATAAAATTTTATTGTAAATTCGACTTCCCTGCGGTTTTTGGACGTTCAAATGGATTTATTTAAAGGTTTGAGATCGGGGAAATGGTTCAAGGTACTGTTGTTTCGTGCTACGTGCCAAATGTACAAACAAATTATTTAAAATACCTATGTATTAAGTGTGACATCGAATAGAAATATTTTTAGTCAAACAAGTAAAGTGGTATCTAAATGTTTTTGTACAATCAGCTGCTCACTCTATTTACACATGAGAAGCGTGCGGTTATCTGTACAGGTACGTATTATGTATAATCAACATCTTAACCGATCCGACTACTCAGAGGGCAGCACAATTCGTAAATTCACCACACATGTACATTAAGCGAGGCTCGGTCATATATTCGCGGTATCTCTGGATGGGGGCAGCATACATTAGTCAGGAGCGACTGACATCTCTGCCACTCCCTCCTACAGATACGTGCTTCTTTGTTTGCGTCATTTGTGGAAATGCTCTTTTTTCGGCACTTTGGGGTTGGATGTAAGACTGAAAAGAAATGACTGAACAATTCGTTATAAGTAAAAGTAAGTTAAAGAGTATTCCCTTGAAAATTGTAGAACCGAACAGTGTCAAAATAAGAGAAAGCCAAAATAAAGCTCATATGGCGAACGTAATATAGATATTTAACAAACCCAGATATGTAATTGAGAAAGGCTGCTAGAACAATATTTTTGCCAGATGAAGGCCGAGGAAGGCTTAAGTTGTTTTTGTAGTGAGGAACGGCTTTTAATATTGTGGCCTACATAGGGATATATGTCTTAGTAAAGTCCAAGGTCCGTGTATTCTATCAAAAACCAAAATTATAGACTTAGCAGATGCCATGTACTTAAAACCTGTTCCTTCTGTGTATGAAAGTGGTTTCGCCAAAATTGGAATTCTGGTAAATATCGAAAAATATCCCAGAATTTATCAGACTTAGGAATAATTCGAGAACAAAATAATTACCTCTCACAATAGCTATTACTTGAGTAAATTATATCATGAGTGTGGAGTGACAATGGCAGTGACAGGAGGAGAGGCGGGAAAATTGCGCGCTTTTCTTTGTGCAAATAATACGGTTTATGGACGATGGTAATTTTAGCTCTCCTTTAATATTATTGTTCTTTGAGTTTTCGTTGCGATTATATTCCTTGTTGTTCGGGTTAGTAAACCCAAAACGCTAATTAGGTAGAAGAATTATATTAGAATGTAGTCTGCTATCAATATTATTTGTGAAATAAAGTATATTTCATATTACAAGCAATGATTTTTCTGTAATACTCATAGAAAAAAAAACAATACAATTTTATTATTCACCAATAAAAAACCTCGTGAAAATTCATACAAGCACAAGTATATTCTATGATTCTGTATCCAAACAAACTTATAATGTATTGACAGTGGCAGCAGCACAAACGCCATGTTTTCCTTTCATTCTCAGACCATAAAGGCTAGCTCTAAATAAACTTACTTTGTACAATCAACAACAGACCGACGACACAACACTCATTCATACGTGTATCATGTGTATACTTGCAGATGTATGAGTAACTTGAATGTGTACCTTTTCAGAACTCTGCTTTTTCACTTACATGTAGTTTTCCCCCGATCTGCTGAATAAAATGATGCATTTGCTCAACTTGATTCCTGCAAAGCGCATGATACCAATTTCATAACGCTAAATTCAGGCTGTCCCGCCTTCTCTGATTGCGCCTAAAGGCTGGAATGACCACAATTCTTCAAATCTATAGGTCGTGTAAGCAGAACTTAAACATATTCTAATACTATAGTTGCTCGACCTAATGCTAATCAGTTGTCTTTGTGTAGTTCACGAGCAAAAACAAACGGAGCAGAGTAGGGTGTCCGCAAAGTGCGGGCTAATCCGGACACACCAACAGTTGGTCCCGATTGATAAACATAGGGGAAACAAGGGCTTAAATTCTTACTTATGTTGTTTGGTTTGTTCTAAGTTAATTTAAGTAGTGAGTGTGAGAGGTGGCAACGTCGCTTTACTGTGGAGTTTAGCAATGATAACATTCAAGTTCGAGATTATGATGAATGAGATTTATTTTGCTCACAAAACTTTAAACGCCATGAACACAATGATTTTTGAACCGACTTTCAAAATGAGGTTTTTTATTGTTCTGTATTTTGATGTTTGTTACCTCATAACTTGATACTGGATTAACCGATTTTGTACCTTTTTTTTCATTTAATACGAAATAGCTGTCATTAAATCCAAAATACCATGAGTTTGGCTCAGTCATTTTTATATAAAGTCGGTCGTGCGTTTTTGTTCTTACAAAATTGAATACTTCTCATACTAGGCACAGGATTTAAGCTTTGATCTAGCTCACTGCGAGTTGGCGATTTCAGTACTAAAATTATGAATGTAGGTGTGAATTAGGTGTCCTCAAGAGTTTTCTGTCTTTCGTTTTCACAGGGGTTGGTAAAAAAGTTGAAAAGCTACATTGCTATTTTGCATGCATTTTTATCGAACTTGAACGTAGCGTCTTCAAATGCATGCTTAGAACTGCGAAGTCACCAAGACATTTCGATACGACGAAGACAGTAAGGTGTGACATTACGTCATTTCGTCGTAAGAAACCAGTGTTACAGTGAAAATTACTTCATGACAGTTGCACTTTTTCTTTTGTTTTCTAAAACCTACGCAAGGGTAACCACAGAGTGCCAACGTAATCCGGACAGGCTAGCAGTCGGTTGGTCTCGATTGATAACATTTTTATTTGCCACTTAAATAGTGGGGAAACAAGGGTTGCGGATGAAGGGGATAATATCGGATCTTAGGACGAGAGTTAAAAGGCGAGCGTGTGGAAAAAAACAAGGGATTTTTTATTTGTTTTTCTCTTTTTGCGGTTTGTAGTGAGTTGTTTTTAAGGAGCCCCTTTTGTATTGCCGTCAATTTATTGATGTCTTGAGTGTGTCGTAAAACAAAGAATTTTTGTGTAAAACGTTTTTTTATCTCGTCTACAAGTAAGTTCATTTGCGCATTGCGTGTATATTTATATCAAATTTGTTAGTATTTCAACTTTCGAAGTTCCTAAAAATATACTAACAATCAAAAGATTGTCTTAAAAAAATGGAATCACATTTGGGTACTTGATAACGTCTATAAAATGATGGTTGATACCAAAATTTTATATTTATTTAGAAATCATTTACACGAACACCAAGACCATTCGAATTCATCCACAACTTAATTATGATTCAATTAACAACAAAAAGGAAAAATAATCTCATTTTTTCCTGTAATCATTACATTTAATTACCTCAGTTGTCTGGCGGTGCGTGAGCACATAATCAATCTCCCCTCCCCTGTACCCCCCCCCCTCCGACACCCATCGGCGGGGAAATAAAGACGAGCTCAGAAAAGAGTTTTGATATTTTTTTAAATTCAAGTAAACTATGGTCCGTCTAGTTTTTTTGAAAGAAGAAAGTTTGAAATTAGCAAAGTAGGTCGTATTACTTTTATTTATTTACTAGACAGATATTGATTTGATACAAGATAGACCAAGGTCTTCGATATTTCATGAACTCATTTTCGCTGTGTAGCCTCGAAATTGTTTGACAGTTACTAAAACAACTGCGTAATTTAGAAATATAACTTTTGAATTCTCTTGAATCAGATACTTTAAGTCTACTTTTAAAACACCTGTTTTTGTTGCCAAAGATCAAATTCTGACGAAATAATATTTCACTTTGCCCCTTTTCAAAGTTACTGAACGTAGCAACTTTTTCAATTTCCAAAACACTTTAATTACTTAAAAGCTATCTCCTAAAAGGCTATGAACATCGAATTTATATTTTACAAAGGCTCTAGCGTCCATTCCACCCGTGTATGTGGAACTTATCCAAAAACACCAACATACAGGCATTTAACGATACCTCACATTTGTAACGTATAGATTGCTTGCTGAGTTAGACCGTTGTACGTTTTATCACCGGTTAAAGGAGACTTGGATGCGAAATGTTAAAGGAATGTTGCTTTTCATGAGTTTGTTTGTAAGAACTACGTGAATGGATTGCGAAACGGCACCAACATTTATTTCTGCGCTCAGACAAGCCGATACTTTATGATAAATCAATGTGTTATTTAAAATTAAAAGACTATGTTTATTTTGCTTGGTTTTCTTGTTTATCGCGTCTGCGTCCCCGAGGAAATAAAATCTATGTGTCTGGGTCCCGGTATTAAGCTGGATTCGATACATTTTTGTCTATTATTTACGTTCCGATTTCAGAGAGATTTAAAATTTTGATTTTCAGGTGCTTTTGTTATTGAAGTATCGGATGTTGATCTGCTAACGTTTTACGCATATAGCTTATTTCAAAGTTTATTTATTTCTGAAGGATGTCAGCAGAATATAGTAAGCGACAGCTTTTTAACACAAAGTATTGTTTGAACTTTGAATAGGTGATTATCATTGCTTTAAATGCACAACCAAATAAAGATAGGTTATGGCGTTATTAAAAATTTTACTATGTCAAAAACGATTTCTGGGAAAGATCAGCCTGAGCACTGCAAATAGCACATTTTAATTTATTTGCATGTTTGCTTTTCTTGCGAGTACTCGACCACGAATCCGTACCCCTCAGCACTGCGCACATGTGACCGTCCCCTACCTCAGATCAGTTCACCTCAATACGATCGCAGTGTTTAATCTGAAGCGACACACTAAAGGACGTACCCCGCGAACATTTGTCAGCCATGCCTGTTAGCCAATTTACATCACATACAAGCAATTTTCTATCATAAACCTATACCCATAAAGTGCGGTTTGGCGCATACCGTTTCCTTCAAGTTATAATTTGGAGTGCTAACTGTACGCTTAGAACATCTGTTGTATGTAAATGGTATATGAGTTGGAATTATTATACTTATGTTAGGCTTGATATGGTTTTAGGTAAACGGATGAACGTAAAAACTTATGAGCTTACATTTCCAGACGCATTAAGGAGGAAATTGTTTTTATAAGTTGTGTAATCACCGAACAATTTTATTTGTGACTGAAAGTTGAATGATGGTATCAATAGAAAAAACAGTCGTCTGGTCCTTCGTACGTATGTTTTGATATTTGAATTATAATAAAAAAGCTAAAAAATACTATTTACTTACGGTACTCAATGTGATTTTTTTGCATCTGATAATCTGTTTTTTGATTTTTGGATCAATTTATATTTTTATTTACAAAGAATTAAAGATTGAATCTTAAAGTCGTAATAGCTTGAATCTAAGATTTAATATTGTATACCTTTAAAACAATACACCACGACGCATGTAAAATACAACAAAGTATCAATATCTATTCCCGCGCGATATACGGAGACACCGGTGACTTTGGAACTGTGCCCGATAAGCTCGCTCCTGTTATGTGGGACTTATATCATCTTGCGGAATGTGTAGCCTATTGCCTACATATCTAGTTATTCTGTCACATAATGTTCACTAAAGCTTTCAATGTACGGGGTAAATGTTTATGAAAATTCCTTACGTAACTTGTCTTAGATTCATAATTTCAACACTTCTTACAACTTTTTGCAGGTCTCCTTTGGTTATAGAGCAAGAGCCCGTGAACCCCAGACCTTCGTTATTTTATAAAAGCTGAAAGTTTGTCAGCGCATACTCCCAACCCAGGTAAGAACGATGGACCATTATGAAGTTTGGGTTATAGTGGCTTAGGCAGGTAAACGGTACTAAAGGTCTGAAAATACCGATCTAAATTCGTCAAATAATAAAGTGCGATTTTTTGATATTATCTTCAGAATATTATAAAAAAACCCCCTTTTTCATTGCCAGACACTTCACATCGTGGCAACCCCTTGCCAGACACCCTTAATGTTCATGAAATTATAGTTTAACTTACGTTATAGTATAAAAGCTGATTTTTATATATAATACTTGGGTAATAAGTAGATGATGTTTCGTCATTAGCCAGACATTTTTTATAGTTCCAACCCCTTGCCAGACAAGCATGTAGGGTAGCTGTAGGAGCGAGCGCGAGGCAGTATGTATATGAGTGAGTGCGAGTGAGATGGCGAGTTAAGTCTACCGCGATACCTCACTGCGCAGTTGTTATTTCTACTTTTTTTTTATTTATTTATTCAGTTAACACAGGTACACGTTATACTTATGACATAGTACAGTGTCTCACAAAACAGTACACACTGTTTGTCTGCGAGATCAAAAGTATATAAACTTATAAAAAAAACTTAAATTATACGTATTATTATATAAACTTATAAAAAAACTTAAATTATACATATTATTATATCAACTTATACTGCGCATGTATTGTTTAGTACTCAGTACATGTTTACATCAGCTAAAATAATATAATATAGTATGATACGTAGATTATATGTTTACAATTTGTTTATGTGACTTTTTAAATAAAAGTGATTTTGTATTAAAAATAAGTCATGGGTGATACATTAATTTGTGTTATTTGCAACAAAAGAAGTGGCAAAATAACATTATTTTCTGACGAGACATTGAAAAAATGTGAATTAATTTTAAAATTGCGAAAAAAACATAACCTTAAGTACAATGACATCATTTTTCCACGTGAATACACAGAGGGTGGCTATCACAGGGAATGTTACAAATCATTCACAGGGCTAATGAAAAAATATTTTACCTCAGAACCAAAAAAATCTCAAATTTTTAACAATTTAAGGTAATTGTAGCATCGAATGTCTTTCCTTAAGATGTTTTTAAAATTTACATAGATTATTAGTTAAATAAATCTGCGCCAAAAAGTTTATTTGCATGAGTCATTCTAATCACAAATCTCTTCTTAAGACATACAATGTTTGTCTGGCAAGGGGTTAGAACTATAAAAAATGTCTGGCTAATAAGGAAACATCATCTAATTATTACCCAAATATTATATATAGAAATCAGCTATTACACTTTAACGTAAGTAATGATATAATTAATATCATTCTTATCATTTATAACGAATATTTAATTAATAATAATTGAAGATAGCACATATTATTGTTTTAGTTGATGTAAGCATGTATTAAATACTAAACAATACAAACGCATCTCACTCGCACCCACTTATATACATACTGCCTCGCGCTCGCTCCTACAGCTACCCTACATGCTTGTCTGGCAAGGGGTTGGAACTATAAAAAATGTCTGGCTAATGACGAAACATCATCTACTTATTACCCAAGTATTATATATAAAAATCAGCTTTTATACTATAACGTAAGTTAAACTATAATTTCATGAACATTAAGGGTGTCTGGCAAGGGGTTGCCACGATGTGAAGTGTCTGGCAATGAAAAAGGGGGTTTTTTATAATATTCTGAAGATAATATCAAAAAATCGCACTTTATTATTTGACGAATTTAGATCGGTATTTTACACACCTTTAGTACCGTTTACCTGCCTAAGCCACTATAACCCAAACTTCATAATGGTCCATCGTTCTTACCTGGGTTGGGAGTATGCGCTGACAAACTTTCAGCTTTTATAAAATAACGAAGGTCTGGGGTTCACGGGCTCTTAGACCATTATACCGACTAACCTTTTTTATTTCATTGATTAAAACCATACACACTTATTGTGACCCACCGGCTGATCAAAGCTAGATGCAAGTTTCACAAACTCACAAAGGATATTTCGTCTTTTAAGCTGTTAATTTAAATATAATAATGTCCGGAGTTTCGACTACGGCGACTACTGAAGCAAGTTCTTTCTGTTTCCCTCACTCTCTTAGTCCGAAGGGATGGCAATCCAACACAACAAGAGAGGCACCAATAGCAGGTACCACATACTGAATTGCCTTCCGAAACACGGAAGCTGTAATACTTATTACTCAAACGCACACAACATTCGCAAAGTCGTCGGTACTTGTTTTAGGATCGATTTCGAGATCTCTGACTTGGTGGTCTATCACAGCTTTAAATAGAGTTACAAATAAAACTCAATGCTAACTAAAAGTAGGTACACTATACACATTACAAATCTGAGCTTACAAATCTCAACATTTCGCTCCGACACAGATACAGAGATACTATTCAAGAAAACCCAAGCATACACGTTTAGAATTTATGGTTAAAATGTGGCGATATTATCATGTACCTAACTATGCTGGAGAAGTTCACCTGGAGTATATATGTTAGTTTATGGTCTCACTTGTGTTATAACTGAGTAGATTTACTGCAACGTGACTAGGACTACCAGTCATTTACTGGGTTCGAAAATAAATTGTCGTGATTAAAGAAAGGTAGTCAAGTGCGAGTGGTAGTCGAGGCCATTGAGGGTTCTGTACAAATATGTAAAAATAAATTTGCAACAGTATTTCTTACATTCTTACATCTTTTCATTAAATACTTGTAGGTATAGCAGCAATTGAAAAACATCGGTTGTCACCTTATATATAGGTATAACGGTTAATGAAATATATCCTGTTGACATACGGACAGACAGACAGCGGAGCCCAAGTAATAGTGTTCCGTTTCCACCCTTTATGTACGTAGCCCTAAGAAGCTATGATTCATCTAGAATTCTCTTTCAAAAGTTGTATGACGTCGTTAACTATTCTTTTCGTTCAAGCTGCAAATAATCAATTCAAGACGCTATTTTTATTAGCCTATTTACTGAAATGGCAAGCTATTACGTAGTTCCTTTAAATTATGTTATAAACATTAAATCTATTCTTATTCTAATTTAGTGAATGCTCGACGATCGAATAATTCTGAACAATAACATTTGAGGTAAGTCTTAGAACAATGGTAGGAATCTATAATACACCATTGTAGAACTAAAATAGAATATTCATTACGACTTTACCTTTAAAATGGTGTCTGAAGGGAAATCATTAGCATTTCCCTACAGAAGGACGGGCCTCTAAAGTCAAGTGTTGGGACATAGTCGATATTTATTGTTATCGTTACTAAAATCATTAAAAAAAAAACAATATTTAAATATAAAATTTATTCATGTACAATGTTCAGACAGTAAGGCAGTAGCTATATCGTCCCAGCTTCGCAATAACTCTTTGTTCCAATCAAGATAAATGACGTGACGTAACGATGATATATACCCATTTCAAAATCGGAATTAAAATTCAAGTCATAAAATCAACCAATTAATTTCCCTTCTAAAATTTTAATAACCCAATCTATCGACATCGTTTCCCCTCCCTAGCTGACTCCATACAGTCTGTAATTGCGCGGCAACATTCGGGGGTAGAAACACATAAATTACACCTTTTATTCATTCCCGATTGGTAGTGTTATAGCTGTCATTAACCACCCCACATTGCCTATATTATAGTATCACTATATATTGAAATATTACCTTTATTAATGAAGCATGTTATATCATGGACTCGGTCGCTATTTCTGTAATAACATAGCATTAATATGTTCAGGTTATTTTTGTACGTAACATGTTTTGATAACCGTTGGTTACCCTTAAATTGTCTTTAGCATTTAGGCCGAAAGTAAATTATTTGGCTTTTATATGCCACTAACGTAGGTAAGTTAAATATCAGTTGAAGCTATCTTTTTACTTAGAGCAGATATTTTACTGATTACAATAAGCGATCAAGTGTGCGTTAGACTTGCGATACTGAAGGTTGCGGAAAAAAAGAAAATTGAAGAAAGAAATATTTTTTTTGTCACCTATCAAATTATTTAACAATAACAGTTACTAAAGCTGCAGTTAAATATATCATCTGTGAACATTTTGTCGGTCTTGCTATCATGGTTCATGACGTACCGCCTGGTGACACAAGGACAGATGGAGACACACCTAATGCAAAAAAGTCGCTTGTTACAGTTTTATGGCAACGTAGTTTTAATTTAATTAAACTTTGAGCGTGTATTTATTACTTCAATTTAAATGTTTTCAGTATCGTCTTAAGACAGTGACATTATTATTTTACCGCCTACACCTTAACGCGTTACCTCGAGTCTTAAACAGCTCCCGTGTGACGTCATGCGGATATCACACACTGTTTTTGTTTCATTATCTGTAACGGAATTAATTTCTCGATAGGTACCTTTGTTTACAAGATGTAGAAAACCACTTGGCAACTGATGTTAAAACGAAGTTTAAGGTTTAAATTACGTTTATCAGTGAATCCAAATTAAATATAAGAAAAAAATATTACAGACAGAAAGACAATGTGCTATATTTATTCTCTCGCAGTAAAAACACAGTCAGCAGTAAAGCATCAAGGCATAATCCATTGTATTTTGACATTTAAAGAGAACTACGAGTACTTAGTCACCTTATTCGAAAGATTTTATTTTTAGATTGTAAAGATAAATATGAAATGTTCGTTGGAATTAACCTTGGCTTTGGCTAAGCTACTGCAATGGTTTCTCTATCCTTTTGTCTTTTTTTTTTACTTTGGGCTACATTAAGCTACATCCTCTACCATACTAAACGAAATATTTGAATTCATAAAAATCATTCAACAACAAAACACTGACCCATATTTCGATCTCGAGCTTCGGTTATAAGAGTTCCACCGAAACTAGATAATCAAAATTACCCAGTTCTCTTCCCCCAGATTGACGTGTACCCAGATTGTTCGTTCACTCCAGAATATAAATGCCGGTGAACATTCCAGCCCTCTCGGAGGGTGAGTAAGTAACCGTGAACGGGGTAAGGGTGCACTGTCCGTTAATGCGGTTTTTGACGAACTTACCCATTCAAATAAACCTTGTTTTCACTAGTTTTACGTGGCCTATTTAACCTGAATACATTATTGACGCCTTTCGCCTTTTATTATTCAGATTTGCTTTTTGTATCAATGTCGTTAAATGTACGCCTAGGAAACATGGGCAAAGGATGTCGTTTTTTAACAATTAACATTATGTTATAATTATGAATTTTAAAACGAAATTAGCAGAATGAGCACGAACTTATAACGTGGATTATTTTTAGCAAGACCCAACACCAAAAAACATGTTTTATCGATATCGACTCAAAATTAAAGGAACTCGTTGGACATCCCTAATAAAATATAAAGCTATATAGCACGCTTCGTTACCCCATAATCGTGTTGCGCAGACACTGAGCGTTTCGCTAATTCTTGTGTGTTTTCCTAAATACAGCTTAATTTCATTTTCTTGCCGTCGGCCTGTAGCAAAGGACATTTTAATTTTACAAAATTGAAACACTTAGTAGAGCTTGAAGTGTTTAATTGAAAGTAAAGCCTGTGCTAACTGTAGGCATTAAAAAAGACATTACTTTACTCTCATGAAACTAAAGTTGTTGAAATTTCGCTTTAGAAACGTTTCCGCGAAGTTGAGTAAGGCTCGACAATTTCAATAAAAATGTAATTCTATTTTTCTCTATGAAGGTGCGACTTGGGAAGTGAACTACCTATGAAAAATAATGGTGATTAAAACGATACTTAACGGGATTTGGTGTAAATATAACAATTACTTATTTACATTTTATGAATACGAACCATTCCTCCCAAATATAATTGACGTCGATATCGATATATTTCATCGATTCCCCTCCCTAGCGATATAAAGCTGTACTACACTACACGCTTCGTTACCCCACAATCGCGTTACGTAGACAGCGAGCGTTTTGCTAATTCTTGTGTGCGTTTACCTTAGCCCTATGCAGGTATTGACTGTATGTTCTTAATATATCTTAAGATATCTTATAACGTGCCTTACAATTTAAAAGATTTTTTAGAAATCAGTTTACGAATTTTTTGAAATAAATGAGATTTTTAAAAGTGAGAATGTCGTAACTCTTAGAACTAAAAGCCAATATATTAAACAAAGTAACTATTTAATATGTAGGCTTGATAGAAATTATACTAGTTACTGGTACATCACTTGGTGCTAAATACGACAGTTGGAACAATCACTAAACAATACATAACTACACCTTTCATCGCTAACCAAATATTTACGTAAAAGAGTGACGTCACAAATTCACAAAGCAGCAATTCTTCCAGTGCAAACTAACAAGGCGGCATCAAAGTTGTGATAACCGCACGCTTCGTTAGCTCTGCACCACGTACGCGGTACGACCCTGCTTTGCGTGCGGCGGGTAAACTAACCTAACCATTGCTAGCTCTAACCTTTTTTAAAAAGAATGCTTGTTCTTTTAAAGCGCAATGGGTGACGTGTATTTTTTTGATCACGCTGCTCTTTGAAATTGAAACGTTGACTCAATTTGAGTTTAGATTTGAAAGTGTTCTACGCAAAGGAACTAAATTTTAAATTGTTATTAGTTACTGGTTCCTGTTTTATTGTCTGACGTCATTATTAACATCCGTACATAAGGTATTAAATTAAATTATTAAAATTAAAACACGCTACAGTAAGAATCACTGCTGCAATTCCATGGTGAACAATAAAGAATATTATAATCTAATCTAATTTTAAAGTTCTACGGTAAGGTATATCATTGCAATGTTACCCACGTCTTTGCAAAAATATTACATACATTCCCATAAAATACACCAACTGAGCTTTCCTATTTGAAGTCGCTTCACAATCATACTCAAAATAAAACACAAAAACCCGCCGAAACAAAAGAAAATTGAATTCCATATTCATAAATCTCATTTGATAATTTGATAATGCGTTTTTATTGCATAATCTCGTCTGAGTCTGCGTATCAATTGACGAGGTCCCTGGGCGCGAGAGACTTGCAGTAGATACTCGTGACGTGGTGGGGGGTACCAACGGTAACAGACAACGATAGGGTTCTGATTTCACTGACGTTCTGTTCTTGTTTATTTACGTTTTAGGGCTGTAGCGCGCTCTTTTGTTTTTGTAGACATGTGACTCACAGAGAGATGCGTGGTGTTGATGTTTGTAGAATACTGGCATGACAACTAGATGACAAATTGAAATAACTCTTCCGAATTTGTAAAAACATAAAATAAAATAAACAAACATTCTCCAATATTTCTGAAGTTGGAAATTATGTTCAACAGAATAATAAAAATAAATTCGCTCTCTATTTTTCGAACTCACAGTAATTTAACTTTCGTTTCTAATCCACTTCCAAAAATGCATGAACAAGCAATACAGTAGTAAAAAGTCTTGCAAAGCAATATCAAGAGCAGATGCTACGAATGTGTTGATAGCGAAACTACAAAACGTTATGGACACTACGCTCCGTAATTGGTAACAGGTACACGAGTCCTAGTTTAAACCAATAATGGTCGATACCGGTCCGTACCCGAGGAATTGTTGCCAGCGACCGAAGGACCACAAGTTTTTGACGTATATGTATATATGATTTCTATGTGAATGTATTTGTATGCAGTTATATTGGATTTGATATCATTTTAGTATGATAGCGTGACCGTGTATTGGTCTAACTAATAAAATGCTTTTAATGGACATGCTAATAAAATATTTGTGACATAATAATCTTTAAGGATATTTTTATTGAATTACCTATTTGGTATTTCGTGTATCACCGCATGAAACGTCAGTTATTCAAACATGAAGTTTTCAGGTAGAACCTAACTGATATATATTTAAAGACAAACAATTAGTATGATGACATTATTAATATATTGATCACAGAGAAAATTTACAGTCACAATCACAATTTTTTACGACAGTCTAAAAATATGACCGAATGGAAACTCACGAATAAAAATCGAATCGTACCAATAGCGTCTAGTAGCAAATACTAGTAGGACCAGCCTACAGGCAGATCTGCAGTAATCCAATCAGGGTCCGTTACAGACAATTTGCGGGAAACTGATGGCTGCACTCCAAAGTGGGTATTGAATGTGTTCCGTTTTGATATTCTGGTCTTTAGATACGTACGTACATATTGTTATGTGGATATGAAAGTCTGACTGTCGTTACTATTGATTTACACCAGCTAGGTTTTCATTTCTGCTTTCCATGTACCTGCGTCAAAAGTTTTATAATTTGCGAAAATTTCAAATGCCTTCCATGCTCAAATAATAAGACCATTGATTCACAAAAAAGTCAAAGATTATATAAATATTTTTCTTACTTGTGGTTGTTTGTCAATCTGGTAAATACTGTGAATGTCAAAAGTAGTATTAATCTTATAAGGAAAGTAAGTAAATAAAATGCTAATGCGATACCTTATTTTAGTCTGGTGCTACTTATTACTCAAAAGACCAGTCCTGTTTGACACCAAAAATCGATTCACCTTTAAATTACCTCTTACAACATACGCCTTCACCACGAAACACTGCGCACAGCCTATAGGTTGAGTACAACAATGCGAGCGGCACACGATACCAATTTGCGCCGCGACGCAACATTGTCGCGCGACTAATAGATCGCAATCTAGACGAACAACGCCAAATTAATCGTTTTATACATTAAGCCCTACTGCAATGGATAAGGATTTATTGTTTTGATCAACGAAGTCTGTTAACTTTTTTAGTATAATGATTTCGAATATGATTTTGGGCACGAGATGATGGCATTTTTGCTGTGCATCTTTCTCAATAAACCTTTTTGGCTTTACTTTTAAAACCTCTAGACGAACATATATATGCCACTCGGCTATCCATGCAATCATTTGGGAACTGCATGAATTTTTCAAATTGTTACGTTCAATGCAAACAAATTGAATTGTAGACCTGAGAGCAAATGTTAGTTGTCAGTAACCCGATAACTAAGTTACTATTGAAAATCTAAAACCGGACGCAGTAGCGTCAGTTCTGTGGTCTACTAATCATGGACCGACATGTTGTTTTTAATGACTTGTCACTGTCAAAACACAGGATTTTTTTACGCTAAAAGTAACTAAATCCTTACCAAAAAAGAAAAAATAATAAGCTCGTATTTGTTGATGAAGCCGGTGACTTGTCTAGCTTTTATATAGGTTTTTTTTTATTTGGACATGATTAAAATATATGAAACTAGTTCTATAAGCCCTGCCCAACACGAAAATTATAGCAGAAGAAAATAACAAAAAATAAACTTTTTCATCATATTACCGTATCCAAAACATAGTATTGGATGTGCCCACCGCAGCACGGCGGCTCTACAGAGGGCTACAGTAATTAGGACTCTGTCCCGAGGCCTCCAGTCAATTCGCTAAGTACAGACAACTTTTGATATTTGACGAATATTCCAAGTTTCCCTCTGAAGGCTCGCTAAGTTGCTCAAAAGTAGTATTAAGTTATTGAAGACGATTAAGTGTTTCGCGTTGATAAGTTTGTTCGGCGATTTTGTGAAAACTGTTGGCAGCGGCTTAATGTTTGTCTTATGTTATATCATCCTCTCTTATTTCTGGTTTTGGGTTATCATAGTTATGTGAGGGATTTGGGCATGCTAGGCTAATCATTAAGTCAAAAGAATATCATTATAAATGACGTAAAAATGATTGTTAAAACTACCTTAATCCACAAACAACACCAGTTAATAATTGTTCCCGTTTAAAGTCAAAAACATTGACTTATAAAAGCTCATATCTCAAACAAAATCAGACAATACAGCCACAAATGTTGACTTAATAATAACTGACACATCACGCGCAGACATTCTGTGGAACATAATCTCGTCATAATGAGTGGCTCGAACGTTTGGCGCGATTGTGAATACACCCGTCACAAAGTCTGCCGGCTCCCCTATCACACCGAACCAAATGACTTAACTCTCAAACCCATCACTCAATTATCAACTCTCCACAAACATAATACAGTACAAAATTAATTGATCAATCGAACCGATATGTTTGAATTACATAATCGATTTCTATTTTGCCTGCGTTTAACGACTTTTTAAATGCGTTCGAAATCGTACTCTAGTTTATGATTGTTAGGGTTGGATTTCGTTTGATTTGTATGATCGATGAGTTGATTCGTTATTGAACTAGATCTGTAAGACAATGAGGCGTATGCACAATGAACGACAATATTGTGTGAAACCTGTGATGCTATAACTATCGGCTGTTTAAGCGCTTTGTAAGCCAAAGCTTCGTACCTCATCAGCTACGAAGTGGCGAGGCAATCGATGAATCGTTCGACTCTCGTGATAGAATCGACTTTTTGCATAAAGACAAACCTATTTCAATTAACTTAACCTATTTAAATTAGCTAACGTAGTTTATTTTTCGTCGACTTTGAATTTAAACGACACTTTTCTGAATCAGATCTATTTTTCAATTTCTTGTATAAGGTCATATTTCACATATTATCTTTCATTTATACTTTGATTATTTATTTAAAACCTTGTTATTAAGCAGTCTGAACTGGTTGAAATAAAGTAGTTGAGACTGTTTAATTTTAACCTTATGAACAAAAAAACAAGTAAGTATTGAAACACATCATTAAAGAACCAAAATTATTAATTCCTTTAGCCAAAAGAAACAATACAGATTGCTGAATAAAAATATCATTGTAACAAAAAAGAGAGGCACAGGAGAGCCGCGACACCCACCCGGAGGGATCCGCCTTTTTATACCCGGGTCCTTAGTCCGGTCCGGTTACAAACCTTTTTATTTGGACCGTGACGCAAATGTGAGCGGGATCCGGGCAAAGTTCCCCGAGTTTTTCAACTTACTCAGTCACTGATGATTAATTAGTAAAAACTTTTTAAAGGTTACGTTATAAATGGCTTTTGTTGAAGATAATGTAATTGTTGTGTCGCGACAATGAACTGTTTTATTTTGTTCGTTTTGGTCCTATTGAAACGGACACGTATTGTGTACGTGCTTTATAATACCGAAACAAAGTTGTAACATATTTACAACATAATAGATACATCGCCTAAATGACCAAGGGGTTATGTATAATACGAACTGAAACTCAGATTAGTGCACTATCACATTTAGATTGGTCTCGTGTAAAAGCAAGTAATTCTACGGAGAAGTTCTCTTACTTTTTAATCTTCTTTTCTTAGAAAAGTTTGAGGAACGTTTGCTTTTCAGACATTACTTAATTTTAAGCGTTTATCATGAAGTTTAACGTTTCTCTTTTGGGCATAGGGCTCTTCACCTATAAGAAAGGCTGTCGGATTACCACACTCTGCGGGTTTGCGATTACTGAATTATATATGTTTCCCTTCACCGTTCGTTCATCTTTTGTCATTAGAATAATTAACAAAGTACATTTTTTTAAAGACTCGTTGCTACTTGTCCTGCCTTAATATCGCACCTCGGCCGCCAAGCCCCTTTATTTATAAACAGTAAAATACTCGTAAGTATGTAGGATTTCGTTCAACACCACATTATTTAACCAAATATTATCAATAACCAATATTCACTCATTACTCAACGATTATTACATAAGTACATGCAATTTCTGTCTTACCACTAACACGTATTGCCTATTGATACTCAGGCACGAAAACCACAAACAATTGAATTGTGGTTATAAATCAGTGCTGACCACAATTACCTAAAATTACCTGCGCTACTGAGTAAACTACTGTTTTGATTACATTGCCTATGTGTGCCTACGGCTGCTTATGTTGGTGGTTCGTGCCAAAGTATAGGCGAACATAGCACCCACCATGCGGTTCTGTGTACGTATGTGTTTGTAGGAAGGTGCAAGTTCGATACTCAACGCTGGCTTATAAAAATGTGGCTTTCAAAGTCAGAATTTGTACTTTCTTCTTTATTCTAAGACACCACACTTACAGACGTGAAGGAAAACATAGTCAGGAAACCTAAAAAAATATTGGAATCTTAAATCGCCAACTGGCTGTGATCGAGCGTGGAGACCAATGCCCAAACTTCTGCTCTGTGCCCAGAGTGGGACGATGATGGAAATTATTACGAATTTCTATATAATTATGTCTCTTGATTAAGTCCAAGTCATATTTCTAGAATCGTTTATAACGCTTAGTTTTATGAAAATACTCGTAAAATAAAAACAAGCTTTTTTCAGTACTATAACTGTAACAAGAGTTATTTAATATAAATATTAAAAATGTACCACAATGCTACAAGCACAATGCTTATCATTATAGATTTTATTTATACTTTTACATTAAATTAGGATTGGAAAGACCTACTGAGAAAAAAAAGAAACATTTACCAATGTCTTATTTAGGATCTTATAACAACTGGCCCTGTGGCGCAATGGATAACGCGTCTGACTACGGATCAGAAGATTCCAGGTTCGAATCCTGGCAGGGTCGCTCACACTTTTTGAATATTTTACCCTGTTGTTTACGAGGAATTGCTTGAAGTTATTTATTCCACTTTTAAATTACTGTTTGAAATAGTTCAAAATAATTTGGCGCAAATAATTTTGTCATCTAGTTTAATTATTTATTAATATTTTACACATACTTTTGACGTTTAGAATACAAGAGAATAAAATAAATCTGTGACTATCAAACAACAGAAACCCGATATTTATCTAGACCCCCGCTAAGAACTAACCAGATTATAACTCCATACATTCACTTAAAACATCCCGAGAAAATTAATTCGCATACCCCATTCATAATCCATTTATAGAGCGCCCCCTAGTGCCGGAATCAAACACTAATTGTACCACTGGCATCACAAAGGCAGCAATCGAATCACGCGATTATCAAATTATATATTTTTGTGGTCTTTTATTGAATTCTCTTTGTGGTTTCGATGGGGTCCCACCCTTATTTTGACGTGGACACATGTCATTTTGTTATTTTACATGTGTCAAGTTTAGTTAAGGGTTTTGTTACGTACAATTGTGATCAAATTTATAATAAATAGTTACTAGAATACTCGCGACTTGAAGACGCCATACGAAATACAAAAAATATACAGAATCAAGTCAAGAGGAACAGACTCTTATCAAAATAGTGAAAAGCGGAAATTTGTATGTAGGATCTTTTACTCTCTATTTAGACGCATCCCTACACGTGTCAAAATGGCTACAAAGACACGTGCCGAAAGTCATCTAGATTGACAATACGGCAATCAAGTGTGAGACAGTGAAGGCAATTTGCGGCAGCTCGGCCGGCGGTCTGAGGGCGCGTGTAATTGTTGTGTGTTCGTTTGTTTTGATAAAGCGCTCCGTTACGAGCAATAGATGGCTTGAATTGAAACCACACGGTCGAGATTGGACCTAGCATAGTTTATATAGGCGAGTGAATGTCTTGTGGTGTGAGACATCTTGTATTGTGAGAGGAATAATCGTTCAGCATGTCTCCAAGATAAAGATAGAAATGTCTAATAAATGAAAAAGGACTCCCCCATTGAGGACTTGTATCCTACATGTTTAATTTCATTACTCATTTTCAACTACCTGAAACATATCATATTCATGTTTTTATTTACCTATTTAATAAAATATTAAATTGCGCACTATCTTGTAAAATCATATACCCAACAAAACGGAAAGCTTTGTTGGGTTATATGACAACAACACGGTATGACGGTAACGGCAACGGCAACATATGACGGTAACAACACACACAACAACAAAGCTACCATAACGAGTTCGAGTCAAAAGTGAATGAGAACAATAAAGTCATTCTGCGTCATCGATTCATCTCATGTAAAGTAGGACTCCTATCGTGCCTGAGAGCAGATGATCAAATAATTAAAAGACGTTTCACAAAAAAACGCTCCAATCAGTCACTAAGGACCTTCACAAATCGTGCACTATTGTGTACAAAGACAGTCTTAACAGTTTAGCTCATTCACAAGTAAGCGAGACAAAACGCCAGTAACTTAGTTAAACTTAGTTGCTAGGTACAGCGAAATACTCACAATGTCGCTTTGTCTGTCCGTCCGTCCTTTCTTCAGTATAATTGGGAACGGTACATTACGGGATTTAATTCAAGAATTTCAATGTAATGTTTTGAGCCTTATTTTGTTCGTGAGATCGGACGCGATTTGATGTACTCAGGGATTATATGGCTTTTGTTTTTTTCTGTTAATTAAGATTTTCTGGAAGAAAGTGTGCTCTAACGTGCAAGAGTTTGTACTATTGTACAGCGATAGCTGTATTTATTAAAACTTTATAATTTAATTTTTAATTTCCCTATTACATTTAAAATCATTCTGGACGTTCGGTAAAAATCAAATAACTTGTACAAAACCGCATAAAACAGAAAGCACAGTAGGTATATAAAATAACGTTAATTTGTAACAAAACTTAAACAGCCGAACTAAACAAACCTCGTGGCACAAAAACAGGCACATTAACATAAAAGGTAATAATCCCCTGAAACACGTTACCATTCACATTAATACAACGCGGAGCAAGTTTTTGTGGACAGAATATAATACTAAATCACACCGGACCGTTAAACGTTACAAAAGGTCATACCGTAATTAGTTTTTTTCGGGCCCACTGTGCAATATTTCAACCTTCCCAACCGCATCCGTAATAATTTTTCAATTAAAATTCATTTTTGTCATAAAATATTCTGCACTCGTGTTGAAAATTAAAATGTATGTGTTTTTGTATGGGTGATTACTTGAAATAACGTTGTTGTTACATTCTTTACGTTTTATTGTGTTAACGTTTTTATGTTTAAAATAAGAAAGTATTTTGTGTATCTTTTGAATGAACTTTGACGATATAAGCAATAGTCTGTTTTGCTTGTAAAATGTATTTTAGAACCTCGTTTTTTGAAGAAATCTTCACAAGACTAGATATACAGGAACTTACCTGAAAATAAAAGAAAAAATCCGTTAGTTTATTAGGTTCACAATTACTCTTAATTTAATAACGCATTTAAAACTGTGCTAATTTAAGAAACTATCCGCTTTATAATACCGGCAAGTTAGGTTAAATAAAAATGCCGCGCATTATTAAATCGTAAACTTAAATGCATGGCCGTTAATTACTCTCATACAGTTTTTTTAGCAGCTGCCTTGATTTTCTACTAGTTATTAAATTTAATATGTAGGTACCTAGCGTATTGTTTAAATCAGACAAAAAGAGTAACTTATGTATATTCTTGTCGGATCTTCTCAATAGGAATTACATTTTGGAATTGTAACGTTATAAAAGTATCGGAAAACGGCCCATTTAAAAACTTGAACTTGAAATTGTATACCGAATACGATAGTATAAACACCTACATTTCGCGACACACTCAACTAAAATAGATTCAGACAATTTATTTACTTGGATCTTTGAAGGAAAACCTCTTGGCAAAGAGTATGACACACAGTCATGAAAGCTAACCTAGGCTCTGTTTCTAAAAAACACATTAACCTACAAACTTTATAAAAATACGAACAGATGATGGCTAAAAAGATGGATGGAGTGAAAGATGTTATGAGAAAGAAAGAAAATAGGTAATGCTTTGACTCGTGAAAGAACTTAATGGCAGGAAAATACTCTTAATGCGAACATGAAATGATTAAGAACAAGACAAGCAGACAAGAGTAGCGTGTTAGGTTAACTTGAAGACTCATAACTAATAACTTATGAACATTACATAGTTATAACAATAAAAACTGATACAGGGGCGACAAATAGGTTCGAAAAACTAAATTTGATGAACAAAAAATAGGTCACTCATCGAATTGCGACAGGAGTAACTTTTGCTTTGTCTCAATGTTTATTTTGATTATGTTTTATTATATCAGCAACAGCAATGTATCATTTGTGAACATTTTATGACGGACTGACGGTCCAACAGCAGTGCCTCAGTATCTAATAGGATTCCGTTTTTACCCTCTGGGCACAAAACCCCAAAAAGTGACACAATTTCTGCATCAACCGAATGTTACACAACACACAACACAATTATACACTGAAATAAAATAACATTTGTGTTACTAAGTCACGAAATACTTTGCGTTTTCAGAGCACATCGCTGCGGCCTGCGAACTGCGAAGTAATAGCGTGGTCGCGTGTAATACGGCTGCGAGCGATCAGCGCGCGTTCGACTCGCGCCAAACTCGTTGCAGTTACTGTAGCCGATGCACTCTGGACGCTTAGTTAAAGGGTGTTCCTTTGTTTGTAATAAACGTATACGGTGTTGGTTTAAAAAATATATCCATCAAACTCTGACGTGTTGTGTTGTTGATTTTTTTTCTCTTGTTGTGGCAGATAGTGTCAAGTGGCCATTTTGTAGAATTGTCGCTGTTATTTGAAAATTATTCATCACAACTTTGCTATGGGTGTAAATGTAGGTGTGTGGGATCATAAAATTTGGAGTAGATACGTTATTCAGCAATATATGTACAAAATCTCAATCTGTTTATATTAATAGGCATCGGAACTACTACGTTAAGCAATCCAAATGAGATATGTGTCAAACGATATCACCGACAAAATTCACAATCGAATAGTCACAACTTGACATTAAATATTCGTACATTAAAATTATAATAATGTGACAGATTTTTCAGCTAAACATACAGCTGTGCCATTAATTTGGCGCCGAGTCTGGCGTCAGCGACACGCGTCTAACCGCAGCCGCACTCTCTAAACTGTGCTACGTTTTATTATTTGACAAATTCAATTGTTTTAAATGTTATCGTCATAATTCCGATTATAGAAAATCTGTACAGAAATCATATTTTACCAAGCGTTAACGAATGGCTCGAATTCGAATGTATTAAAATGACGAACCAAAGTATAGCCACTTGTCGGTTGAAATATCATCGCCATAAATTTGAAGAATAGTATCTAATAAAACGTGATTTAGACTTTCTGGTCTGTATTAACTAAGCTGAAAACGTTCTTTTTTTTTCATTTCATTTCGTGTTTGCTATTATAGATTAGCTAACGTTTTCAGAGGCTGTAATAAATATTGCAAAGTTTAAACAGACGATCTTTCTTTAGTTTTGAATGTAGCTAGTCTGTGTATAGTCTATTTATTAAAAGATATCTTTTTAAACAGGAGGAAGGTATTTATGAAATTAAAACTTATCATTTTTTCTAATACTTTCTATCCGAATTCAAATAAGAAACCAAACCTCCCGTTCCACATTCAGATACTCTTAAACATTTATATTTCAGTTGGGATTTCTCAATCAGCATTTAAACCAATAGTCTGTAGGAGAGGCAATTAAGCAAAGCGTCCCGTGCCATCTGTCTGACTGGAAGTGGCATTAGTCCTGCCGAGAGGAGCGCTACACCTAGGTATGTGCTTGACAAATACTGAGGGCTAGACAGGCGGCGATCATTCCGATATTGGGCTTAGAACTTACTATTAATCATTGGTAATTTAACTGTAGCTAAACGTCTAAAATTTATTGATCTTTGTTTTCCTCGAACAGTTTTTTAGATTGGTATTTTCATTTATTTAGATCGAATCATAATTTTAAATACTCTCGTTCGTAGGATAAAATATAATTGGGAAGTATAATCATTGTTACGTTACTCTAGCAACAGATGCCGTGCTAAAGAACCGTGAAAGGCCACTAAACTCTTTCCCAAAAAACTCGTAAAACAGCCCATACAGAGTCAAAGCTGCGAATGCAAATCTGACTTCATTTGACTAATAGCACGCAGTAATGGCGGAGCACAGTGTTAAAAATTTGCATTTAACAAGCCATAAAATAGATTAAAGTAGTAACGTTAAATTATTTCGTGGCGTGCCTCTCGTTGCAAACGTATTAAAGTTTTATCCGGCCTGTGTGGTGGATCGAGTTAGAAGTTGTTCCGACATTATGTCCACGGCGCAGTGGCGTGCACACTGTGCAACCCTGATTCAATTTATTGTTGCAAAGAATTACTGTAATTGCTTTAAAATTTTCTATCGGACGCACTGTCGTTTAAAGTTCGAGTCAGATTAAATGATTTCGAAGTTGAAATTAAATTAGCTGTGAGTTCCCTGGGCGATACGTACGAGCCAGTTACAGTTCTAACCTCTATAAAGTTATGACGGGTAAAGTTTAGGTCATTTTCATTTCGTGTTTAAACGATTTAGGTCTCGTTAAAAGTTTCAATTAGGCTGCTGTGCTAGTTGTGGGTTTGAATCAATTATCATTTAGAGTTACGACACCTTGTTCTCTAATAGTACCATGGTCTATGTTACAGAACTTGAGTTTGACTTTCGAGTTAAAAATAAATATCTTCCAACATTTTTTTTTGTGTCTTGCAGCGAGTTCAATTGACTAATGTACTTTTGGGCAAACTGTCTTATTGAACTCTCAAGTAATAAATGTTAAATAAAAATGTTAAACAATAATACAAATGTTGAAAAACTTTTCATTGACAAAGATTTCATTTGAAATTATTCAAGTAATTCCCACAATTCATTTTAATGCCAGCGAGCGTAGATATTGCGGCTTAGAGCAAAACTTTGTATAATAAATATTGTATGGTATCCACCGCGTAATTATAATAAGCTCCGGATGTCCCCTTCGAGGCAGGAATGCAAGGCTCTGCTTTGTGGTGTAGATAATCAGGGGGTTCGGTTACAATACGTATAATAGTGAGTACCTAGGTCCTGCAAGGGCGTTTGGTATAGAAGCTTCACGCAATGAAATAAAGGAATCTAAGGAGATTATAACTAAATATTAAAATTATTAGGGGTATTAGCAAATATAAAATGTAATTTTATGGATTTAGCAGACGGCAATGACAATTTAAGGTGATATGACAATTTCCTCTGTGTGATGGCTTTTGTATCTTAAACATGCTGCTGCACAAAATCGCCTTACTTGGTAATCCACGACTCATGTGTAAAACCCAAACATTAATTTAAAAAAAAGACTTTTGTCACTAGGACTACGCTCTTAAAACAGACACTTAAACTTATCACTTAACAAAGTCCCCTTTATTTTAACTTGCAAACCTGGCATCAATTTCGTTAATAAATCCTCGTCGCTCATTCTGTTAATACGCTGACAGTCGGAGATGAATCCGAATTAAAACTTGCTATAATAAATATTTCGTGGTATCCATTCCGCGCGGTATTTGTGTAATTTTAACAATTAAGTTAAAAACTTTGATTGCGGGTGAGTTTCAGCCTCTGTGGAGCTGGTTAATTCATAACGATTCTGCGTACAATTCATTTTGAATAACTTTATCATTTACAACACTTTTTGTTTCGTTATTATGTTAATTGGGTATTTTATTGGGTTGACCCCTTATTATTGGGAAAGCAGCAGGCAATTGGGAAATAATATTCAAAATTCTACTCTGAATCCTATTGCCGTAATTGCTATAAAAAAAAAATGAAAACTTTGGGCACTCCAAACAAATAATTGTGTTAAATAAAATAAGTTCAAGTATCATAGCCGGCCTCGTTTGTTTAACGTTTACCCTCGAACTAAAGGCTCCACTGTAACGAATTGCACTTGAGGTTTTAAACTTGCCAACAATCTAGTCGCGAACATCAAAAGCTTTGTGCCTTCGACGCGAACTTTATATATTTATTGCCATCGTCTTCACTTACCAACTTCCTGCGGTAATTATATGAGATTGGGGCTTCTTCGGCATTAACCTTTTACCAAGAATGCTGCGGTTAGCTACCAGTTTAACCAGATGAGAGAATGTTCATAAGAAATGGGAATATATTTAATTAGGTGAAATTGTTTAGTTTATACTCTCGAGCAGATATTTTCAATGCCTTATTAAGAAAGTTTTGGTACATACTCGTATGTGCGTAATAAAATACGTCGGACATTCGTCCAAAACTTTCTTAATAAAACATTCAACACATCAAGTCTTAGTCAAGGCTCCGTTGCTGGAAAAAACTTACAAAACCAAGTTTTTGTAAAAAAATCATCTCATCGATCGACATCAATTAAAAATATCATCGACGGTCGCAATCAATTACTTATTCATCTCATCCGAACGATAAATTAGATTTCCAATAGTTAACACTCCAGATAAACTCTCGCTCTAAGAAGTTTTAAAATAAAGAAAATTCCAAGTCTGTGAATCCGTAAAAGGACAAACGGTAGCATTTTAATTATCTTGGCAAACGCTAGAGTTTTCTCTATTTTTAAACAAGAAACAAGAGTCGTTTGTGATGTGAATAAAATATTATCAGCTGTAAGTAGTCGGAGGCTTATTGTCTGAATCATAATATTGTTATGAACTACTCTACTTTTGCCGTTTTATGGAGGAATAACTTTGATTTATGAAAATGCGCCGGTTTTCATTTTCTTTTATGTTGATTTAGAATTCATTTCGGTATCATGATTACGTTTTGTTATTATCTTTGGAGATTTATGGATAGTTGTGCAAATCTGTATCTGGTACAGGTTGAAACAAAAAAAAACATCACACTCAGGTTTTCTTCTCGCAACTCTCCTTAATAATAATAATTTAAATACATATCTGAAACGGTAAGTATCATGACGGTTATATTGGCTAAAATCGACAAAAATATAAAAGAGGATGAATAAAAAAGGAATCAACCAAAATTACATCACAATCCGATTCGAATCGTTTAGAAATCTTCTCAAAATTACCAAAATACTTAGTGAGCATATTTAAGACGTAAAGACTATCGTCCCGCGCCATCCGGCTATCAGTCGGATATAAACGGGGACCGGATTAAGTTCTAGTAATCCTCTAGTCGTTACTTTGAACCATTCCTATTTGGGATCCTCCTGGGCTCCCAATATTCCGAAATTCAGATTGATTATAATTTATCGAGGAATTCTTGTGTTTGTAAGAGATTTGGGAGATTGCTCATATATAGCATGTATCTTAATACCTATATTATAAAGAGAGAGTATTTTAAATAACAAATGATTTTTTTAAAGAGTAAGAAGAAACATAACGCATAACGTAATAAGAGTATACGCTATTTGAGCAGGTTTAATTAAAGGATTAATTCCAAATCAAAAATCAAGCTAAAAATATCAAGAGCTTTCGCAAATTAACTTTCAAACTAACACACGAATAATGAAAACATTCACAAACTCTACGGAACCAAAGCGTCAATATCCAAAAGAAACAAACGAACAACGAAATCTCTTTTGAATTTCAACCCCCAATGAGAGTTTTAATCGTTTTTAAATGTCTACCCCGTGAAGGTGAAAATCCAACCAAATATCACACGTAGTCTTTACAAACCAATTTCGACTCTACACCAACAACTTAAGATTCATAACACATGCTCAATGAAATTGGTGTTGTTTTCCTCTTTATATGGACTCATTATAGAGAGAGCGGAATTTCGGTTCTTTGGTAAATGTTAAATAAAATTTTCGGAAAACTTCAAGTTTTCGCGATGGGCTAAAATGTCGGTCTGCCAATCATTTTGGACAGACTGCGGTTTCCGACATGATATTTATTTTAAGAAATGTTTTTTGTCTAAGAAGACATTAAAAGTAGGAATAGTAAACTGTTTAAAAGATTTTTGAATGTTTTTGAAAATTAATGAGATAATAATAGTTTTTTTTATTCCAAATTTTGTAAGTTAAAATATGCCTCTTGTAAGATTACTTAAACATCTTAGAATAGCAAGTTGGTTTCAGGTTTTCTCTAAGCCACTTTGAATTACTACAACACTACCATCAAAAAGTTCAAGGACAGCTTATCAAACTAAACTGACACATCACAGATGATCATTCAGACACAAAGATATAGAGCATTCTGCTGTTCTCTGAATATTTAATAAAGCCTTTAAGATTACAGAAAAACCCTCTCGGAACACACCCCTTGGGAGGCTTTCGATATCTATCGATAAAAGTAAATAATTTAATTCTTGTTTCTAGTTTGGCATCGGTGAGAAATATTCCACGTGTTCACTACAAATGCCGGTGTTTTCTAAATAATTGATCGCCTTTTGTTTTTTACGAAACAATTCTTTTGTTCCGAAAGAGCGGAAAAATTCGACGACCGTCGATTTATTTGACCTGCTGCTGTATATATAAATTAGAGTAGGTCTAGATAAATACTCCGGCATTTTTGGTTTTATTTAGGAAAAAACTTACACTGCTGGCAGTACGGCTATGAATGATGGTATGGTAGATCAGTATGAAAAATATGATCTGTTCTCCTGTGATCTGTTCTCCTGTGATCTGTTCTCCTGATGAAAGTATAATTTGTGAATGACTTCGGCGAAATACAGATGTATAATAGATTTTATGACATCAAAAAGGGTCGACTTTGAATATTAAAACAAGTGAAAACTAATAAATAATCCACAATTACCATCTCCCAATACTTAGTATAACGGAAATAATAAAATTTACACTCTCTTACAATTCTAAATGTTACAAGAAAGATAAATTACGTGACATGAATCTAATCGGGGGTGAGTCGAGGGGGGGGGGTTGGATAATTTCGGTTTTTAGGTGAGAAAAGATTTATTGTGAGGGCGTGCCATTGCCACACAGAATATTCGGTTTCCGACAAAAATACAAAAGATATTGTAGATAATGACTTGTTAGCGTTCATTGTGGAAGTGTAACTCGGGGGCGCAAAATTGTATGTTTTGCGGTTTCAACAAGAAATGTACTGAATACCCAACGAAAGTAAGCGACTTGTGTTAAACAAGCAGTGGAATATAAAAATAAACCCGTTCTATAAAAACAAACATTCCAAAAAAGTATTACGGTTCTTAACATACAGCGTGTAGGTGTACTTATTTTAAGCTTAATCCTATTCCTTTAAGTTCAAACAAAATAATCGTAAATGAAAAAAGTTATGGTTACGGATCGTAAAACACTGCTTCTAGCTATTTCCATCTTCAACAACACTAGTGTTGTTCAACTATCTATAATAACAGTTTACAACTACACGTTCATCGGGCTGATCACTTCATAAAAATGTAAATATAAATCCGATATATTTAACCCTCCAGTGGCGATGTTACTTAATTATGGCTCTCCATATTACCATCGTTAAATGAGAGGCATTAATACGCTGGATCAACGATTAATATGCGTAAATATATCAATATTTTTTATACCTTGAAACGTAAACGATACAAATAGGCGGACATTTAATTTTATTAGGTTTTAACCCGCAAGTGATTACTGATCCTTTCGTCTTCTATGTACATAAAGGGAGTTATTCCCTAGCCATGAGACTATCAGAGGGTGATACATTTCTTTTTCATATTTTATCATATCTTATATTAAAACAAAAAATGTTTATGCTCTCCATTTTTTGCGACGATAAAATATCTTCTTGTCTCAGACCACTTGTTTAAATATAAATAACACAAGCACAGCTGTTGTCGAGATTCAGGGCAAATATCTTCGTTCATGATATAATATTAGTGATAAACAGTTTTGGACTAAATGGACCTAGACCAGCTTCAGCCTTTTGAAGTGGTCAGATCTTAGCCAAGTCAGGTGTTTAGGTGAGGGATCATTGCTCTAATGGCAAAAAAGACTTACTCCCAAGTTTACTACACGATCTAAGTATCACAAAAAAATCACATAGAACACAACACTCTACAATTCCCTGGATCAACGTTAAAAGTAAATGAAAGGAGCTTTCAGAGCAAAAACAATACTTGTACACAACCGATAGTTCTAGAACAAATGATACTGCAAAATAGATTGTCGGAACGAAGTAATTTAGTGAGCGCCGGCCAATGAGCTCGCCAGCGTTTTGAAGTATTACTTTTGCGGCCATCGCTGTAAAATTGTGGGGAAGAAGTGCACGAACACTGGCTGTGTTTCTGTGCGGTAGAATTAAGTAAAGGAAATCAAATTGGAATTGAATGGTTTGTAAATATAGCTTAGAGAACGCTAGTTTTCGAGCTGTTTTATAATAGGTTTCAGTGTGGTATTTTTTATGCATGAAGAAAAAAAAACAGTCGAACAAAGGTGACGCCCGATGTAGTTCGGTCCCTGTAATAATTTATAAGAATAAAAAAGTCGTATACATTTAATTGTAAGCAGTAAACAACATTTTCTATATTTCACGTACCTAATCAACATTCTCATAAAGTTTTGTTTAAGACAGTTCCACGACACTTCTGACGTTACCAACTCGTGTTAGATGCGAAAGTTAAAAAGTTATGAGCGGAACATTAATTAGCAAACCCGTACAACTTGTCTAGTTATTTAGGTCCACTATCAAACGGGAGCGCTCAGTGGGAACCATTCAGCGGGTCCAAAGGTCTGGAGTCTTAGAGGATCCTTAGTAAACATATTTTTCTGTGAAGGGAACTTTTCAGACATCCCTCGAGACAGATCGGCTGTAACGTCCGGCTCTCGTTATTTCTTTGACGTCGACTCTTTGAGAACATCTAATTGAGACGCCCAAAGATCTTACAAAGTTGCATTGTTTTGGTTCGGGCCTTTTTGGGCTTTGAAGGCAAGTTACTTCCCAATTAAAGATGTCATGGAGATGACTTTTTTAATATTTCCGGGATGGTTTACTGTCTCCTGACTGACTGTGCGTACTCGGATAGGATTTGTCAAAATATCAATTTGAGGCTTCCTTGTTTGTGCGTGAATGTACAGAAATAAACTGGTTTGTGTTTTGTTGGATGTATTTTAAAATGTAGCACAATAAAATAAATAGCCGAAAAAATGCAAATAAATTATTTTGTAATATAGGTCACCAGAAGGACAATACTCATAAATAAAAACGATAGAAGTTGTTACTGTTATCAGACCAAAAAACGCAACTCTATAATACCATTTAAAAACAATAAATTAAAAGTGATTTACTATTTGAACATTTCAGTTTAAAAAACGCTATCGCCAACCATTCAAACTTTTGCGAGTATATTGCGATTTTACAGTTTGAATATAGGAAGGCGTTACCATGGAAAACATGGACATTCCCGCGGTTGGAGCGAACAAAAACTGTGACAACTAACCCTGTACAGTCCGTATTTCATGTTTAAATATAGACCGTAAAATATAAAAAAATCCTTTTATTCCGAAAAAATATTTAAAACACACAATACGCGCGCGTATTTCAACTCTAAACACGAATCTAGAAACTAACCTACCTACTAACATAGCACGTATATATGGGACAAAATATATTATTCAATTCGTGGTGCATTTTAACCGGTTCCACCCTCTACAGCTCGCTTCATCGTACATTCGAGCGGGTCTATGAATGCAGCGTTTTTCGCAGAGTTTATTTTACGTGAAGTGTTAAAATAAAATTGGGTAAAAAATACCCCTTGCGTATCGCAGGGTTAACTTTATTCCGTCTAGATTGGATTTTTTAAAGGGATTGCATTGAGTACAAAGGTTCTAACAAATTGGTGAAGGCTCTTGACTGCAGTTATAAAGCGATGGAGTACATTAGTGCGATCCGTTTTCTATTAAAGCATTCTTCGTAGCTTCGAATAGTTTTTCAACTATTTGATAAAGAATTATGTCATTAGCACACATTTCGTGTTCGACGAAAGTCCAATTTTTTGCGTGCTTTACAAATTTTCTGGACGGCACGCAGCTTTCATAGTTATGTATGCATTAATTCGGTTTTTCAATCTCGTTCTATCCACATTTAAATCGAAAAGAAAATTCTCTTTTAGTATACAATCGGATTGCAAATAGCATAATTTTTTTGGGTTATTATTTTGTGGAACACGAAATAATAGTTAACACTAAAACGCTGACCCACAGACATAATCGCATTACTGTTGAAATAAAGGGGGTCTCATTAACCGAGTGTTGTGCCGCCCCTTGCCGCGCCGTGCCGCGCCATGTCGCGTGGACTGACGTAATCTTATTTGTCGCAGATGTGCATTGTTTGTTGTTCTATGTTTGGTGGTTAATTAGATACAGTATAATTGTACATGGGTAGTATTTCTATTGTTAATTTAAATTAATAGCTTAATGAAATTGTCGCAGTTGAATGAGAAAAATACAATGTTTTTGGTAAGTACGTTAAGAGGTTTGCATAGATTATATAAAAAGTGTAGCTATAGGTACTTTATTGTAATAATTCGTTTTGATATATTTTTTATAGAAATCTTAAATTGCAGAAGTGTTTTAAGCAAATAATTTACCTAAAAATCACATGTAAACAAATGTTCCTTTTTGTCTTAATATTGATATTATTCAATTACATGCTAAGTTAGGGTTATTACCAAAAATATACGAATATCGAAGGCAAAACTTTTATTGGCTTTTTAAATTGATAACCCATTACAAACCAGCCAACTCAGCAAATAGAAGCGGACGAAGATAAATACAATTTACAAATTACACGACCGAACAAAAGTCTCTAAAAAAGGAAAAAAACCGCTTTCGTACTCAATAAACGTATATATCAAGAATCAGCAATTTTTTCGCACAAACAAGCATGTCCAATTAACAAGGCGAGCCTTTTTTTTCAGTACTGAAAAGGCTGAAACAGCAGGGCCAGCTGAAAGTCAGGCCCAAGTTTCAGCTCTTTGAATAAATCTGTAAAGGGCTGCTTTGCGATGCGACGCAATTTGTAAGTGAAAGGCGAAAATAAAGAAAATTAAGGTTTAGGAAGCACAAATAGGTATTACGAGCCAAATCCCGATATATTTTTTTTGGCAAAAAGACTTAGAATTTTCAAAAACCAAAGAATTAGGAACTGCTGATTCATCATTGCATACTTACTATGTTCCTCAATTCCAATCATTGTATTGTTACGGTTGAAATAAAGAAGCATAATTAAAAAAAAAAACAAAGTACAGTATATTGGCGAAGTTTTTCCATGCGTTTGGAATTCAGAGCATCCCAAAGAAAACGACCATTCTGTTATATGACGATGTTGAGATTGTTCGGACATTGTTATTTAGTAACTACTCAATATTTGTCAATTAGTCCTTATCCAGTATTCACGAGGTAATTCCCGTTCATAGGCAGTGTAAACGGAATCTCAATACTTGATGATTGATGAATAAGTAACGCCTGGAGTTGGATTGTGTGACGTAATGTGGAACAACTATGCATAACTAATGATATTCCAGTTATAGTGGTATTAATATGAGGAGTAGCTTTGCTCATAATACATTAATGAGAAAATCATGGACTTTTCTTGTGGCCATCTGCTGATAGTTAAAACATTTTTCGCCAGTGTGATTTTGAATGGTCTTGGAACTATCTATGTTTTGATACATGACAGTGTCAGGACTTTTTTTAGGTTTGATGCAAATATTTTTCTTAACCGAGATATTAAAATGTTCGTCGTATAAAAGTTTAGATAGTTTTTTTTTGTATTTTCCAATAATAACTTACGTACCGTGCCATTAACTAGGAGTACCTCTCAACACTTGTTCCACACGAAAACGTTAATATTTCTCTTAATATTTTTCTGAACGTACCGTAAGCCCTTTACCATTACGTATAATTAAATTAATATTTAAGAATTTTTCTGTCGACAGCTTCGCTTCACCATCGCGCTTGTTATTTGAAGAGGCAGGCAGGCAATAAATGATGCTCAGTAATTTCACGAATGGCATTCGAGAATTTTCTGAAGATTTCCTATGGAGAATAATTTATTCATTGTATTTGAGGCCTCTCGATTCGTAAACCGATGGCCGAATAATTTGATGAAACAATTCATCGTCAGCTTGGGGCACACTAAGTATTTGGAAATGTATTTTGAAGGATGTATTTATGTTTACACAGGATGTATTTATGTTAGGAATGTTTTGAAATTTAGATTTATTCTGAATTCCGTTTCCTATTTCCATAGTTTTTAATTGTTCATAGTATTTGCCTTCTGCTGTCAAGTCGAGGATGACATTAAATATAATTATTTTCATATTGACCTTGAAATAGTGTTAATTCTAATGATAGTAGGCGAGCAAACTTCATAAAATCACTACAGTTGCAGCAAATTATTCCTCCTCTAATTTCCATGTGTATCTCCAAGTTTTCTATCGACATCTTACGAAGGGTATTCGGCTCCTTGACGGGAGACGCGTGGGGCGGGAGGGGCGAGGGTCATTCAAATCTGTTATTAAATTTAGAGACAATCGCTAGGATTTTTTCGAAAAAACCTAGGAGGGTCCCAAGTGCTCCACAGATTGGACTAACGAGGTATACTTCTGTATGAACTTAAACGCATTAGAGGCTATTGTTGATGTGATTGGTAAATGTAGTTCCGATTCAAAAGAATTTCGTGTTATCGGGTATGTGTTTGAGAACGTGGAAAATATGGTGAAGTCATATATAAGACTACATAAAAGCTAATGATGCTAATAGTGTAATGCAAGTTTGCAAAAAAAAAGGATTTTGAAAATGGGTTCATAGATGATTGATAACGTTTTTAGTTTGCTCATAAAATACTGGAAAATACAACAGTCGTAAAATTAAAATAAGTATCTCAAATAACTCGAAAATCTGGAAAAGAAAATTGAAAATATTATGAAAGTACACACAGATTCCAAAGTCAAGTATTTCGTAGGTGGCGCTGGTATCGCGGGAGGTGATAGATGGCGACCAAGACGGATGGCACCCTCGCGCTCGCTGATACCTCGCCGGGTTAAAATGCAGGCACCTGGGCATCGCGGCGTCGCGGCGCCATATCGCTCCATCATCAGGTAATGGGGTGCACCAACAAACACTATTAACGTGTTTGATGGAATATTTTCAGAAAGTTTTTCTTCACTGAACTGTTGGATTCTTTTTTATTTTTAGTTATTTACACAAACTTTCAATATTTTAAACAAGATTCTAGTACAAATCAGAGTTCACTGAATTAATGAACTGTGCATTTTGTTAGGTTATGTTAAAAGAAAGTCTTAACTTACACAGGTCTTTTCATAATCACACCACCATGCCCTTCCATATTTAAGCGACTACGTAATGACACACTAACAAGTCTATAGAACCGTCTCCCGCTTGCAGCGGCCGTATATTTACCATAAAATACAATTTCCCATAACAATATGTAAACGCGGGTTTACTTGCACATGATTGCCTGTAGACGGTCAATCTGTAGCGTCTGCATATTCATGAGCTAGTGACGTCACTTAACTGAGGCTTATCATGACACATGGATGCCGAATTGTCATGTGGCTTATTGCGGCAAATGGAGATGTGGTTTCTATGACATGAATGTATTAAGGCATGTCAGGATCCTGTTGGAGATGTGACAATTTCAGGAGGTAAAGACGTTACTGCTAAATGGTAATTGTCTTCTGGTTCTGGGCTCCAACGTCTAATGTCGTGATCATTCACTTGCGTCATGGCTTAATCTGAACTTCTACTTACTGAATCCCTAAAACCTCTCCAAAGAAAATAAAATATTCCAAATTTTATCTCAATCAAAATTATATTTCCGAATGTGAACGAACGAGATTTGCGGACATTAAAATGTATGATGAAACCCGCACTCAAAATAAAATCTCGTCAAATTCTATCGCGTAAGTACAAAACCGGGAAATATCGTTTACAACGGTATAACATTCCGTTACATTGAAAGGGTTGTATCGATAAACATTCACCAAAGATATATAAAAAAGATACACCAAAGTTGTTTTTGAGTTCGAATTTCAATCTGTAAACAAGTCGTACATAAACGGAGCAGGTTAACGTTTTAACAACAAACAGAAAATATCCGAACAAAATCGAAACTCGGTTCTCGAGTCGAGTTATGTATCCGAAGTTTCCGAGTTACGCAAAACACACACGAGTCTTAATCCACGACTTAGTTATTTGGGAAGGGCTAATTAAAATTAATATATTGCGAACTCGCTTTTGCGGTATCACTTACAAGTTTTAGGCGTTTATTTTATAATACAGGGTGTTGGACTGGTGCCAAATTCTGCTTTGTGAGCAGTGACGGGTTATGATTTACGGTTTCGCTAATGCAGGGTCGAATATTAAAATTTTAGTGAATTGTGTTATTAATGTGGTGAGCGAATGCTTTTGGTAATTTATTTATTATGCCTCACGTTGGACCAAGACTGTACTAATATGTCAGTATGTAAAGAATCACCTATGCGGAGAGCTGTCTATTTGTTTGACGTGCCCAAATTCTATAAATAAATTCGTTACCAGTCCTTCCTTGGTGTCAGGTTGTTTACTTTAGTCTTGAAGAAAATCAGAATCAAATCAAAGTCATTTATTGAAATTAGGCTAGCAGCAGTAGTACTTTCTGAAGGTTAAATTATATTAGACAGCACCCAGTTTCGCCCACCCTTCATCGCTTCCTAAGTTTTTTTGCTGTGAGAGAAGAAACGGCGCAACAAACTCCCTAGCAGTACCCAATAAAGAACATGCTGCATAGATTCGTTTCCATAAATCTCTTGACAATAACTAATTGATACATCTAATTTGTCATTTAACTACAACTTTAGCGAATAAAACACCAGCTATAAAACCTATACCGTATAGATTCGGCTGTATATCAAATATTTATCGAAGTGAAACCCCGAACAAACATGTATAGAGCGTGAGACAGTACACGAACACAGCCGAGTGCACACGAATGCTCTCCGAATTAATACGTCTTAAGATCAAGTTACCGGCACTAATGTACGCCTATTTATTTTTACCTTAAGAGGATTGTACACTAAACTGTTCTTTTTTACGTCAAATACTTTTATTATTACAATTGATATAATATGATTATGTGTGGTTTATTGCATAGTACATCTTTTTAATACCGACTTAATTTTCTTGTAGAGAAAGAGTTCAATCCCCAGTTTTTTTAAATACAATGTTAAAATCAGTAACCTTGTATATGAATTTCAATTATTGAAAATTAAAAGTATACCTACTAACTGGTTCTTTAATTCCCAACGGCGGTGAAACCAATAATCGGGAATCCTTTATATCTTTTTTATAGATTTTCTCTTTACCTAAACACCTAACCTTCCACCTATCGAGGTTCAAAAGGCATTACCATTCGATCCGTTACGCCTGACAAGTGAGTAAGCTCCGCTACAGCGGCCGACCCTCAGATTAAGATAGATGACCGCCGACTAAATAAATACCTTTATCTATTGAATCAATAAGATGTATGCGGTGTCGCGTGTCGCGTGCTACTGGCGGTTAATAGCTTTCTGTGTTTCACTTTGCATTACCAAGTAATTGTGTAATGTATTGATAGGTCAGTGTTTTCAGGGTTTCGTTCTCAAAGGAACAGGTAAAACCCTATTCTTAGCATTAGGGTTGAATTTCTTCCTATATGCTTCTATGTCTGTGCTGGCGAATCGTGAAATTTTCAGAGATGCCTTGTGGACTTACCCTAATGTCATCTATAAATAGGAATGAATAACGAAAGATGCGCTCGACTTCTATTGACGACGCGATTTTATGTTTGGTTCCTAAAAGGATGCCTCGACTCGCTCCGAGACACAAAACCTTGGTCTTACTGATGAAAAGCTGGTCGATAACTAAATATATTTACTTGACAATTAATATTGAAGAGCCATGAGCAATAAAAGATTTTATTGATAGTGACTATGCTAAAGAAAACGGGTATACAATAAATCCCACAATGTTCAAATGTACACATATTGACCTATTTTTTGGCCTATATGGCGTCATGTTGTTGAACCATACCATACCGGTCTGGTGGTCAAAGTGATGTTGGGTTCCTCAATTTGGATAATCTTATTAGAAACCTTGCCTTTGAAAATGTATCCGGAATATTGCCATGTACGAAGAAATAGTCCACATAGTAACATATAAGCATATATATCAAACATGCTGATATTTATCTTATTAATGAAGATGGTTACCCTATTAGTTTATAGTTATATTTGCATTGACGAAGTAAATCAAGTATCTTGTTAAATACTTTGAATATTCGAGAAATAGAAACATAAACAAACCCAAAACAAATTGCTAATACGTCGTCAATTCATTAAACAATTTTATCATTAACAAAAAAGTCCAACCAAATTTTCCCTCTAAAAATAAAGATTAATTTCCGCATGAAGTACTTCTTAAGCTTCCAAAAATATATTAAAGAAATAAAGAAGACCCTTTCATTAATTGAGAAAAGATTTGCTTTGATTAAAAGTAGCTTAACTCATTTAGGTGACTAAAGAGGTCGCCCCGGGACGCGAAACTCTATTTATTCGGTCTTCTTCCAGTCAAATTACTGTGAAGTTTTATTAGACTTTACAAGTCTACCTAGGTATTGAAGCTACGTGTATTGAATTTAATGATGAGCTTGAATTTTATTAAATATCTTAGGAAAGTTAACGACTTGATTCGTGGAATGAATAAACGCGGTGAGCGACGAGGGCAAAAAATATTTTGAAATGAAGATATTGGAACTTGAGATTATTTGCATGTGGAAATCGTTTAAGACATTTCTCCCCATTCCAGCTGATCTAAAACGATCAATAGTGGAAGGCAATATGCCAAAAGCTAGTTACAGAATTTGTAATGATAAACCAAATGAAATGCAAAAGTAAATACAATAACCAAATCCGTCAGTTCTTTTATACCAAACAGTCAACCACACTAACAAATCAATCGGCCACAGTACCAATAATATTAATGATGAAACTTGCGTGACCGTATGTACAGTACACACACCACTATTTGTCTTTGTTACCGACTGAATTAATTCGCTCAACGGTTAACTAATTGAGTTATAGCCATGTGTTAATGCTGAATGCTCGACGATCTATTAAGACCAAGTATTGATGTTTGGCCAACGATAATTATTATGGGACCCTAATGTATGTTGAATGGGGAGAAATTGACAGCTTGTGGAGATGGATGAAAAACTACTAGTGCAGGACCACCGGCCCAAACCCATAATGATTTTAGCTATAATTGATACCGTTGAAATTATTAAGGACATTATTTCTGGAATTTTCTGCCATGAATGTCTGGCAATAGAATTTCCTCTTACTCAGGAGATACCATACTCAGGTATGGTATCTCCGAAATTTATTCAGCATAATCTCCTTTAGGGAACAGAAGCGTAACTAACACTAATCTAGCTGCGACAATGTTCCCAATTTATATTCCTCTAGACGTTCTAACTTATAATTATATTTGAGGATACTTCGTCTAGTCTTCGTTAACTTGTTCTATTTTTTCTTCTCATATTCCAAAATTCTCAAAGCTGAATGGAAAATCATTTTGAGTTTTAACATTTAATGTTACTTCTGTAGCATCAGATAAGTCTAATTTTATACCTTTAAAATGCTTGCTCACAATAGATGTTAAAGGTAAAGAAACTTGTTGAATAGTTTCGTCCGCTTGCAATTCCGCTATTTTTATAAAGGCTACTAGCATCTCTATCCCCATTGTTGGGATAGCTTTGCAGACGCATCAATAGTGTGTACTTGTATAGCCTTCTTGTACCTTATTGTTAAGATCTGGAGATATGCCTGTGATGTCGTCTGACTTACACAATGATTTTTCTTCGGTATCGTCTTCGAGGCCGCTTTACTGAGTTTCGTTAGGATAAGCTTCTAGTTTTATTACTACTAAATTCAGCTAATTCAAGCTGAATTTAGTTTTTCGCAATACCTTCAACAACCCAGCAATTGTCTGACTTAATGTTAGTATTATTTCTTTATGACTAAAATAAACTGCATTGATCAGATTTTCAAATGAACACTCAAAGGTTTCTGATTTGTATAGAAATGTCTCAGTCCACCATTAAAGCAATAAAACTGCGTCAGTACCCAATGTGAATACAAGCGACAGTAAAAAAACACTACTCTACTTCACGGGATACAACACCAGTACCGTCAAGTGCACCAGCCCGCGACGGTTTAAAGTTACTAACTAATTCCATTTCATACAGAAGTGCCAACCAAACACTAGCTACTTAGCTCGAGAACCTGTCAAAACACGATTCACTTGAGAAACTACAATTTCCCTACCAAATATCTTAGTGTTTATAGAGAAAATATCGCTGAGGCTGATGCTTCGCCAATTGGCGCTCTGTCGCAGAGAGCATTGTCAATATTGGAGTTCACCCTTCTTTTGGACGGCGGCAAAAGGGTTGAGTTGAAAGCGTTTGTGTGACATGGATAGTTTTTGATTCTTTGAAGAGGAATGTCAGAAAATTAAGTTGATAACCGGTTGGTAGCTGACTAAAAACAAAAAAGAGCATATATTATACATTTAAAACCATTCTGAAAATCAAATGAAAGAATAAAATAATTATGAAGACGATATGAAATTAATGCGAAAATGGAAAACAGATTATTCTAAATTTATAAAGTCTCTGGAGTTAAAATGGTAAAAATAATGTACTAAAGTAGTTTGAGAAACAACACCAACTGCTTCAGTCCCACACAAACAAGCATTACAGAAGTCAAACTCCGCTCAAGTCCGTGCCTTGTTATAAACTACAACTTGAATTGGAATTCTGCAGTATCTTCGTTAAAGTTGGAATTGCTGGCAAGTTTTTATGCCGTTTGAAAGTCTAAAAGTACTGGAAGTGGCAACACTGTCTGAATCGCGAACTGCGGAGTGCAGCAACATAAACAATTTGGGGTTGCCAAGTAAAAATACGAGTAAAATCGATATCTTTAACGATGTGTCGTGAAGTTGTGAAGTGAGGACCGCTGTTACAAGAAAAAAGAATAACTCACTGAAATTAAATTTTGTT
Source organism: Trichoplusia ni (assembly GCF_003590095.1). NCBI lineage: Eukaryota > Metazoa > Arthropoda > Insecta > Lepidoptera > Noctuidae > Trichoplusia > Trichoplusia ni. The sequence goes on from NC_039486.1 coordinate 10,011,765, forward strand.
TGAAACTTGCTTGCCCGTGGCGGCAAATAAAATCATGAAACAAATTAAACGAAATAGTGAATTATTTTCAGTCTACGAAGGGGGTACAGATGGACACTATAAATTCGATTTATTTTATGCAACACCCATGCTTCCGAGTACCTGCCTAACGGAACTGAGTAATTTTATAGACAGGGGACAGAATCCAAAACCGTTCTGCGGTAACAGTTTGGGGCTATTTTAAGGACAAAATACCCAACTATTAGGGTATCAAGAAAACTAAACAACCCTTTTTAACCGTAACCAGGGTGACCCTTGGACGATTTATTTTCCCCTGGTAATAGTGACGTCACGACGTCAATGTTGGGCGCACCTGACGTAATCAGCCCCCGTCAACTTGATGTAGGTTTGGCTTGGAAAATAAATAGTTGATTTTTAGTGGTTTCTTAGGTTTACGCGAATATTAGACATTGAAATGAAACTACTTTTACGGATTTTATCGCGGTTTAATTTTAGATTTTAGTTCCCGACGTTTCGTCGGGAACTAAAATCGGGAACCAAACCTCCCTAAAGCCGAACATCTCGCTTTAAAGAACCTCAAAAACAGACAAGATGTAACTATACTCCGTGCAGATAAGGGAAACGCTACGGTCGTCATGGATACATCGGACTACAATGCTAAAATAGAAGATCTATTGTCGGACGCAAGCACATATAAACCAGTGAAAACTGATCCTACCAAAAAGGTGTTAACAACTACCACCGCCTTGGTTAAGAAACACTCCGAAGCATTAAGTCTAGATGTTACCTACTTAATACCTACATGCGCAAAACCACCTAAACTGTATGGGTTGCCAAAGATACACAAACCAAACGCCCCGCTACGTCCTATTGTAAGCCAAATCGACACACCAACCTACAGATTGGCTCAACACGTCGCGAAAACACTCTCACCACTCAGAGGCAACACTACAGCGTTTGTGAAGGATTCATACCACTTTGTCAATGAGATTAAACATCTACATCTTCATGACAATGAAGTAATGGTTAGTTTTGACGTACAGTCCTTGTTTACATGCCTACCAGTTAAGGATTGTATTGAAATAGTTTCCAAGAAGCTAGCAGAGAACAACCTACCTCTAGAATATGCAGAACTTCTCGAGCACTGCCTCACATCTGGCTACCTACTGTGGAACAATAAATTCTATGTACAAGTAGATGGTGTAGCGATGGGCTCGCCTGTATCCCCTGTAGTCGCCGATATATTTATGGAAGACTTCGAGGAGACAGCCTTAAAAACAGCTCCTTTCACTCCCAGGTTTTACAAACGGTACGTAGATGATACTTTCACAGTTTTACCATCTAGTCAAGTAAATGCATTTTTAAAACATCTCAACTCCATTAATAACAAAATTCAATTCACTATGGAGTTGGAGGATAATAAATCTCTTGCCTTCTTAGACATATTAGTTAAAAGAAATCCTGATCAGACTATAAGTCACACCGTGTATCGAAAGAAGACCCATACAGATAGGTACTTAAACGGTGAATCTCACCACCACCCTAAACAGTTAGCTACCGTGGGAAAATCTTTGTTTCAGAGAGCACACGGACTCTGTGATGACAGACACCTTGCCGCTGAGCTTCAACACGTCAAGCAAGTACTGCGAGACAACAAGCTCCAAGTTCCACGGCCCCGTCACAGAAACCGAGTGAAGCCAGCCACTGTTGATCGTTTGCCTGCTGTACTACCATACGTCAGAGGAGTCACTGACAAGATTGGTTACATCCTGAAGCGAGCTTCAATTAAAACATACTTCAAGCCGCCCAAGAAGATTAGCCAGTCCTTACCATCCGTCAAGTGTCACATACCTCTACAAGATGCAGGAGTATACAAACTAGATTGTGACTGCGGCCTCTCTTACATTGGTCAAACCAAACGAAGCATAGGGACCCGCGTTAAAGAACACATAGCTGACGTGAAACACCGCCGCTCAACGAAGTCTGCAGTCGCCGAACATGCTGAAGGTTCCAGCCATTATATTAGATTTGACCAACCACAGATCCTCGCTAAAGAATCCAAATTCCTACCTAGGATGTTTCGCGAGGCTATTGAGATTAAAAAACACCCTAATTTCAATAGAGAAGATGGCTGGAAGATATCACCTACTTGGGATCCAATAATAAATAAACTCAAGGCCAAACCCAAGAGCAGCGCTGCAAGACATCAAGACACAGTGAGCTCATACTGCGTAGGTCGGACCACAAATAATTAATTAAAATATGAAGGTAGAACGAGCAACATCTCCTGTCAAGACGAACGCCATCTCAGTCTGCCCGTGACCATGATACCTGCAAAGGTTTCGAAACGTCGGGAACTAAAATCTAAAATTAAACCGCGATAAAATCCGTAAAAGTAGTAGTTGATTTTTTTTTGTACTTTCCCGAAGTACAAAAAATCTTGGCGTAAATTAAGATTAAGGTGGTCATTGGTCCTTATTGAAATGACAGTTGTGTTTACCACTTACAATATTCAACAGTAAATGCCGTTTATATTTCCCACGTGAATTGCCCAAAGGAATCTTTTCTAGGATCTGAATAAAGTCAGCTATGGCCTGAAAATGAATCCTGTCATAAAAGAACGCGCCCTGGGGTTTATTGACAAAATTGTAAAACGATTTTAAATTTTGCAGGTTTATACTGCAGAAGAAATGGAAAACGTTATTTAACTATAAACAAGTTTATTACTTACTTACGTAGATGTGGACTGAACGAATTATGACAATTGGCTTATATTATTGTTGCTGATTTAACGAGCAGGATTATAGGATATTTTGCTCTGAGGATATATCTGTTACAGTCTTACATTACCAACTAATACTACACTAGTTTCATACGCCAGACCAAAAATTAGCCTCATAAAAGCTACCGACATAAATTCAAACCTTAAACAACTTTAATCACGGTTACTTGTACGCCTATAAAGCGATTAATATTCCTACTCATATCCTTAATAGTCCTGAATTAACTCAGTAAGCATTACCGACACATTGCTGGGCACGATCGCGTGCACTCCAACATTACTCAAGAAACTACATACCTTGGTACAACTAACCACACAGCCACCACCAACGTCAAAGGAAACTCAATCTTAATCCCTTGGTCAAAAGGCGTTATTAGCATCAAAGTGATATCAGTGACGTTCAGCTGTACTTGAGGTTATTTTTTCTATAAGTATGTGTACAAGAAAGTGACATGCAGTTTTTACCCCATTGTAATTATTTACGAGCGATTGATTAGCTGAAGATGGGAGGGCTGTTTGTTTTTATGTTACTGGTTTCTTTTGAGTGGCCTCCTGGGACGATTAAGCCATAATAGTATACAAAATATAAACATCAATATGACTATATATCATCTCCGCACAATATTAATTTTATCTTCTTTGCTGTTTTAAAGAAAGCAGACTAACTGCTAACAATTACAACTCGGAATCTGGTAACATTTTGAATACATAACCGAGTCCTCAAAACCGATTATAATGAAATCAACTTCCAAGCAGGTTTTCCTCAAAAAAAACATTAACGTCCTTACAACGAACAAAGTATTGGACTGGAACATTATCTTTCGACCTGAGTAAGCCTATTATTAAGGCATTTACACACGAGCGCAGCCGCGCGGAAGCACCGATACACTGTGAGTGATGGCGCTATGAATAGATTTTTTTGTGGCTAACAAACGTGAAAATATATCGACTGATATTGTGGGTAGAGGTGGTCGTAGACGATGCCTTATTTATTTTTAAACGGTAGTATTTTATTATTATTTTTAGTCTACATTATTCAAAGTTGTGTAAACAACTCCTTACTTTGATTTCAATACAATCTAGAGGGCCCGGTTACATATATGTCGAAATATTGCAGTTTTTATTGTTAGCATTGAGTATGTTTTCTTTAAGGCAATCCTTAAAGAAAACTTTATCTATACATGAGCCTAATACCAGTTCGATAGAAGCAATATAAATACATCTATAAACTTATGTGAATAAAAAATAGCATTAAGTGATCATGAAGTATTTGCCCAAACAAAAAAAAACATTCAAATAAAACCCATCATCATAAAGACAACACAGTTATTTGCGCTCCCTAAACGAAGCCAGACCATTGCTATTTTGATTTCAGTCATAACGCGAGCAGATTGTCTGTCTCCCCTTCATAAAACAATGTCCCCTTCAAGGGGTACACGAATCCGTGCTCTTCACTGACAGCCGAGTCAAGCCTAAGTATCTTTAACTTAAGATTATTTCACTAAGACGTTGCTAAAGATGTTTAATGTTTGTGCTCAGTGTTTGTCGGCGTAACGATTTGTTTAACTACTTCGGAGTGAAAAATAAAATGAGAATATTCGAATGCACGTCGGCGTCGGCCTCGGCTCGAGCAGTGCCCGCTCTCGCTACTTTATTATTAGTTGTTCTAGATCTGGAGATGGAAATCATTTCATTCAAGATAGTTTGCTGTTACGGAATAGAAACTTTACTTTAACATAAAAAATCAACAGTGCTTAGTAGTATGTACAAAACCTATGGCTTCTTCTCTGGCATCTTCATTTTTTTTTCCATTTTGCAATTCGCATGCAGGTCTATGTATTGGTCCTTGTCAAGTAGCACTTGTTTGTCAAAAGCGAGTTTTTTTGTCACTTTCTAAGATCCTGGCATAAATATTTCGAGTTAACCTAAATCACATAATATCTGTAACCAACAAGCCTGTCAATTAACATTCACCGCGGACGTAGGGTGAAAAATCCCATTGAACTTCGTTAATAAGACGGAGGCATCGGCAGTGAGGTCACGTCGCCCAATTTCCTCGGTTTTAAACGTTTGAGACAATAATCAACGCTATTACATCGTTTAATATTCATAGCTGGGGTGAACACTTGAAGGATTAACTTTATTTATGACTGCACTTTCTGGATTCTATTTGTTAGGCCGAAGGGTTGTGAAGAGATGTCGGTGTCATTGTGCTGTATACTTGTGAATGTGTTTCGGGGAAGTGAATGCAATTAGCTACTGCTGCTGCTGCTACTAGCCTGATTGCTCCACTTCCTCACACATTTAATTAACAATGATATCCTTACATTTTTGGATTTAGTATGATACAGTCAAAATACTTGATGCCTAATTGCTCAAACAAACAAAGGACTTGACAATTGGCGTCATCCTCGGTCAGATTGAAGTAAAGTTAAAGGGATTTCTTTCGGATACGGAAACGTCAGTCGCTTTTTATTTTGTTCATTAAATAATTGTTTTGGCCTATTCAAATGTGGTTTTCTCACAAAGAATCATATTTGTATGTAAATTAAAAGTAGTTTTGCATTGCAATAAAAATAATACAATTTGTTTTATTGCCTTGTAAAAGTGCAGTTTTATTGTAATTTTATTATGCTGATGAAAATTTAATTGTTTTCTTTATCTTCTTCTTATTTATTTTGAAAAATTTTATAAGAATTGTCAATTTGTTTTTTTAAAACATTTATAACATTACGTATATTTAAATGAAATACGTAATATTTCATCTATGATGGAGTCCGCCCATACCGCGGGGCGAGACTAATGCAATTTATAGGGGATGAGTTATATCCGCCGCTATACAGAATGACTTTATTACGGTGCCCTTACTAGAGCACTTTTAATAACAACCTTACATCAATGGATAGCTTTATTACGTTTTTTTTTTTTTTCAATAAATATTTTTCTACTTTTTGCTTTGGGTAGCGTACAAATATTGTTTGTATTTTTTCACATTTTTTTTAAATAGCTGATATTATCAGTCATGAATGAATTTCTATCTAGCTTTCGTAAGATACACAAGTTTAAATAAGATAGTGTTTATCGATAGTTAAAAAATTTAAAGCCTTGCCAAAAGAATCAAAGCTCCCGATAATATTAAATACATGCGGAGCTTAAGACAAAACGTCGGGTCCTAAAAATTGAACAAAATGTCCAATAATTGAGTATGATGATCGTCGTGTCGGGCCCAAACTGCATCCGTCAGCTTTGGGCATTAGCGTTAACGAACCGAGGGCGCAGGGGCCCCGCGCGGCCCCGCACCGGCGCGGCCCTGGCCCGGTGCGGCCCAGCGAGCTGCAATAAGAGGATTCTGCACCCTTCTTTGTGTTTGGTGCAAGAAATGAACTGAGAGATAGGTGTGTAGTGGCAAAAGATGAAGCGGATTTTTTTAAATTTTGATTCCTGCATAAGACAAGCGTTTGCGTGTTCAACGAATGCTTGTTCTGAGTATGTGTGTCTGTGTGCACATGGGATCTTTTAATCGCCACAACAGATAAAAACTGAGAGAAAAAAAAAGAAAATTGCAAGTTTACTTCTTCCTCTCATCGTCGTGATAAAATCAACATTTAGGTACATTATAAAGTCAGTTTAAGTCTAAAGGTTTTAAATTATTACTGGTATAATAAATTATGATCATTTATGTATCTTTTAAATGATAATAATATGACAGCGACCTTATCGATAAAAACATTATATAACTTTTTAAAGCTAAGCTCACCCGTCCATCAGCGTGTATCTTGCACCACCCACACAAGGCCCGCGCACGCGACCCGCGCTTCCTTACACCACGCAATAAAAGAGGAAATTGCATTAAATTATAAGTCGGCAAGCAATCACGTTTTGTTTCCCGTCTCACAGATTTAACGGTTTGAATAAATCCTCAGTCTTAATTATAGAAATTTAAAAGCTTATGAAGCACGTCGGATTCTTAGGTTCATAGTTACTGTTAATTAAGTTAACTCGACGGTTATTGTTTGTTTGGTATTTAGATTTATTGTTTGTTGTGCTCTTCACTCGCTCGCGCCGGAATAACTGTAAACAATGGACTCTGTTTGACAGACCCGAGTTTGTGCTCTGTTAAATAAGTTGCGGTTAGAATTTCAAACGGTGAGATTTTATTTCGTTATTTGTGCTTTACTTTAGACACATAATACGCACGTTGCCATAAATCCAATTTAAATACATCTACAAAATAAAAATTCGTGCCTAAAAATTTGTTAACAACTTATTAGTGAAACAAAAGATAAAAGGTAAATTCTTCATAATGTGTTAGTTACAGTCCCAATAAATACCTACATATTATAATAATACTAGCCTGTAAATGTCAGTGTCAGTGCTACACATAAGACTAAAAGAGGAACGTTTTAGCAGTGGGTAATCATTACAGCAAGATTTTCAGCAATTTATTGTCATAGGTTCACTTCACTGATATTCATATTCAACATCATAATTCTTTCCTATTTGAAACTGTTATTATTATTTTACCATAAATAGATACTTAAATAAAGCTGGTCGGTGGCGCACAATGTTTGTCGATAACAGCTGATCGCTGATAGGACTTGTTAGCCGCAAATAAACATGGTTACTCCAATAAAATGTAACAACTATGCAATTGTGTTGTTCAAATATTATTCAGCTGTTTTTTAAAACATCAACCTTTAAAGGGGCTTTCGGGGACTAGTCGCACGTAAGTCACGTGTATTTATCGGGATCGTTTGTATAGTTTCAAACCCCACTCGAGCCACCGGCACATCTAGAACTTACAATAATTAGGTAGAAATAACTTTGTCAAAACGAAATAAGTTGTTACTTACACCAGTACCTTTGAACAATATTAAATGCATTGATAAAGTTTCACGAGACAATTTAATAAAAACATTCCATCCCATTACTTTCACATAACAAAACAACTAAAATATAAAATTTATCGTTTATAAAACTATCGCATGAAACAAATGAACAACTCCGTATACTATTCTATACAAGTTTTTCATCAAACTCCGCCCGAGCCCGCCGTGGCCCACCGTGGCGAGCCGTGGCCTGCCGTATAGGCAAAGTTCGGCCGTGATTAAATGTACTTGCTATCTTTCGCCTTAGAACGTCAAACATACGTATATAAGAAGATATGTATCGACTATCTATGCAAAGAAACACACTTAAATACACATCTATGTAGATAGATGAACGGGGTTCATCATCAGGTTTCGCTTTAAGTCACTTACGCAAAGCTCTCAAACTTAGAACAAACATTCGGGGATTACACAAATGTTTGTCCTACGCGGGCATCGAACCTTTGAAATTTCCAGCACATTCTACTTTTCGTGTCCTTTGACCTTTAACACTTAGCTATCCATGCAATCAAAATTATTAATGTAAAGAATCGTGATTTATATCATGACCTGGATCTGTTATAAACGGTTTATATTTACATAGGTATGTATGTGTGTTTCTCGAACCAAACTCGCTAACACAAATTAATGTGAGAATTTTACTTTTAAAAGCAGGCCGTTGTTCGTTAAAGCGGTGATATATACCAAGTTTTCGAGTTAGTAAACTGTAATTATTTTCAATAATAAATGTTAAGTAGCTTCTTCACATACTAAAGGTATATTTTGTCGGTTTCAAGTTGAGTAGTTACTAACATGAAAATAGCACTTAGCTTAGCAAGTGTAATAAAAAAATTGTGGGCCCCCCCAGAATTTATATGTCACACAACAATAAAATCAAATGTGTCTATCACGGGATAATAGTGATAGCTTTATACCTTTTAGATACAAAGCCAAACGATATTATACCCCGATTCAGCATCCACAATTTCAAAATACAACTTCACGATAAATATCTCCAACAAAACATGCCGACAAACATAAACAAGGGAACACGGTAACAACTCTAAACTCAATTATATTTCCATCGCTTAAAACGAGCTGCATAGTTTAAATAAACACTGGTAACTGGCAACTATCAGACAAGAACGCTAAACTTTTCCTATAAAACGAATCGAGACGCGATAACTTTGTGTTTTACTTGTATGTCATTATTATAATGTTAAACGGTACTGTTCCATATTTATTTATGACTCTTGCGTGCTGTTCCGAATGTGCAAGTGCTGGTTATTGGATAATAAATCAATATTCTGTTTTGAAGATGATTTTTTGTTACCGTCATTTAAATGGTATGAAAAGTTGTCATCATTAAGAGTTTTAAGCATGTTCGAAAAAAACTTCGAGAAAATAAAGAATTTTAAGAAAATAGTGGTATATTTATACATCAAGAAAGTTCACTTAATTTAATTTCGAGTTCCTATTTTCCAGATCTGATTCAGAAGTCTAAGTTATTTTATATCGTCTAAAAGTTTTCTAGTATTTCGTATTGCTCAAAATATGTGGTATTCCATCTTTTGTAGAAAACAACTCGAAACTTTCCCCCAACTAGCTACACAAAAGCAAAGAACTAAAACTTGCCTTCTGTCTTACTTCGAGACACAACAATTACCCGAAACTCGAACTTTAAACGGCTCTAAATGGCATAACAATATTCAGTGTTTAAAATACAGCATCAGAATCAGTATCCAAAAGTGTAGGCAGTGGCAGTGCGGTGGGAGGCGTCTGGCGGTAATCAGCCGCGCCCGCCGAACAATGGCCTGCCGACGCCGGATTAAAAGTTTAACGGCAGTGGACAGGTGACGAGAGGGCCGCGGGTAGAGACATGTGGTCCTTTGCGTACTGATGTTCGTCTTGATGTTTATTGTAAGCATATTTAAAGATTTCTTAATTTTACGATGGAATCAGTTTTCAGAAGAAAATATAAAAATAACGATACCATTGTTTCAATGACTTATGTTATTATTTAAACTTCTTTTCGTCCCAAAATACAAAGTTTATAGCTATTATTTTTTAGCAAAATAAAATAAGAAATAAATAATTAGGGTATCTAAACATTTATCAATGAGGACACTTTGTTAGAAGTTAGACAACACAACTGTCTCGATCTTTTAGTATGGATAAAGTGCTCTTAGTAAAGGCTCAGAAGCTCCCCCAGGTCACCGCTGCCGCCTCTCACCGGCACGCAGTCTAACGCCTCCACTGATCTCGACTTTAGAATTTCGCCACTCGTCCGCGAAGGATTTATTGTGTAACAGCATAATATGAAAGTTATTCTGTCTGTTTGTCCTGCTATGTGTTTAAAAGAGCAGGAACTCCAGTGTTTTTAATTAATCGAGCTAACTTCGCTAATGACATTGGATTTTTAGTTTTGTTTTTTTGATGGCTTTACAGTTGTATGATTTGTGGAATGGAAAATACTTTAATATATTTTAGAGATCTAATGCTGAAAGCAGGATACTGATTTGTGTCAAGATTATAAGGATTCAGGTTCTTTTACCGTTTCAATTGCAACGTTTCAACTTCATCATTTTCAATACCAATAAAATATTTTTAAAAAGTGTAACTTCCGGATATTGCTATGTACCGAATAAGGATATTTTCGTTTACCAAATATATTTTGAATCTCCATTTCACATAAAATAATTTCCCCAAAAACTAAAAAAAAAGTCAGAACAAACCCGGACATAAAGACCAGACTCATCCATTACTCACAAACGAAAACATAATAGCAAAAAACACGCAAAACTTTGATTAACTTACCCTTTAGGGATAAAACGTAGGATGTAATGTTTTTATAAATAAGTTAATCGTTACTAATGCACCTCCCGAGGATTGAGACGGACGGAGCAACACAACAATAAAATCGCGACACTTTTTAATTAGAAAATACACAAAGCGCCTTTGTATTGTGAATGTACGATACGACTGCGATACGATTGGATGCTTATCTAGACTAAATGTGGGAATTTGTGATTTACTGACGGTTGTTTATTTTTCTCCATCGGTTGGTAGCTCATTATTTTCCGCTGTTCCTAATATTCGTTTTGCCTTAAAAGTTTCAAAAATATTGTGATTGTAGCAATTTTGAAATTGAAAAAATATGCAGTAGGTAAATTCAAAAAGTAACAGAGAACTAATTTGGATTGAGATTCCTGAAGAAAATTGAGCATTGATACTAACGATAAAATTACAGCTACCTAATGCGATGACACTCTGGTGTCATCCCCTAATTTAGCCGAATGCTAAACCGAAGGACTGATCGTCCCCCGCAATACGCTTGGCAATACCAATCCGATCGGGATCTGTAAGCATCCCCACTCATCACTCCCCTACCATTGTCCCAATAGTGAGACGTTTTTAATTAAGAAAATCGGCAGCCATTCGTCGCAGTCACCAATTTCTTTGATACCCCATTGTTTTTGTCGCGATTGACGGTACTTTTGTCTGAATGCATTAGGAAATGAGGCTGAGTCGTCAGCGGGAGACAAGAGCGAGATTGAACAAACGCTTTGTTGCTAATGGTTTATATTTTTATGTTTTTGGTCCCGTGGGATATTAATAGGAAATAAGGAGATGCTTTGATACACAAAATGATACCTGCTCGAATTTTAATGATTTTCTGATGAACTGTACAGTTTGTGTCTACTGTTGTCACTATAGCTAAAATAGAAACATTAGACATCGTTTAAAGTTGTACTATCAAAGCTATTGAAATTGTTTGGGCATACAAAAAATAAAGTCCATATAACAAACTCCGGTTACAAAAAAGTATTCCGTAAGCATAAAAGATGCAAAGGTAAGATAATGACTCGTTCAAGTTTGTTTCACAACGAACAAAAATTTTCACCAAACTCCTAAATTCTTAGTGAAACATACAATAAATCACAGTCGATTCTATTCGCACCTCCCTTACTCAAAAGCCACCTTTAATCACAAAGTTACTCAAACAAAACGCAAACAGACAATCGCGATATAAATCTTCAAACATTAGGAAATAAAAGCGTGTCGCAGCAAGAGCGCCAAATTGGAAAATTCCCGAAGTGTCCGGGATCCTATTGATTGTGCTACGACAATAGCAGTTCAGAGCACTAATCTTTTCATTAAAAACCGATTATTCGCTGCACGGCCCGTTGCACTAATAGGAGTAAAGAAACCCTCAACTATACCTCAGTAGTAACCACAACCTTACCCCCAGAGCATAAGATATATAATCGTCTGTAACAGGTGCAATTATAAGTTGGTTCGTTTCGAGCCCCTGCAATATGCCACGTTGCCATCTCTGACGGGACGCGATGACATTTCAATTTGAATTCTTGTTGCGAAAAAACGGAGATGTTATTAAAAAAAGTTTGTTTTTTTTTCGAAATATTTGACGGTTGATTAGAATGCCGGGGGAGAGGAAAGTCTGAACAAATTAGTTTTGGAAGTTCTGCTGTTAAGAGTTCGTAATGTTACCTGCGTGAGGTTACCTCCTTTTGAACTCGTTTCTTGAGATGAGGGATATATCGCTCAAGTTCGGGAACTCGATCGCGAGAAGTAGGTTACCGTGATACTTGCGTGCTAACTCATGCCACCCGGTTATATTAATATCACGATATTACTTCTTTTGGATTTGTGAAAGTTGTTACTCAAAGCATTATACTTCTCCTTTAATATCTTCTTTTATTCAAATAAAATAGTGATCTAATTTAAAAAGAACTTACATAGCGAATTCATGTTAGTCAAGACCTAGAAAGACTTACTTCAAATGCTGACCAGGAAGGCAACAAACAACACAGCGTTGACAAAATAGTGTACTCCGCCAAACGTAAATTCTTGGTAGATACATGAATGTCATATGCAGCTGGTAGTGTTTACACCGGACTTCCGGGCTAAGTTTAGAACGGATATCCGGTCAAACTATCCGGCCTAATTTATTCAGCTTGTTGTGTCCGGCTACAAATAGGGACTAGCTTTTGTCTAGTTTTGAAGTTATTTTCCTCGTAACGAAGGGTCTGGATTTTGGCTACGTGGAGCGTTGTAGATGTTTGCAGGAAGTTTGTTAGTGGGGTAACTATGAAGAGCATGCAGATATTACAGGTTAGGTGCATAGATGATATTCTATGGAATTGACAAGATTTTGATAGTTTTTTTAAGCCAGCTTGTATTAAATGTAAATAGTCAAAAACATTACTATAGAGTTCACTTATCCAAACTGTCATGTAGTCAAAATTATCGGCAACAACTCCCGATAAGTTGTACGTATTTGTTTACTCGTTCGATACAACTCCAGCTATTTACTATGTACCACGTTGAAAGCAAAACTATTAAAACGCTAAGTAAATCCATTAGCCAACACACTGGGTACAATCGGAACGAAAATATCTCATTAACAAAAAGCCCACTTACCGAAGTTCGGCACTTAAACCACACATGGCGTAAATATAGCTATATAAATCACAACTCCAACATATATTGGAACCTCCCTCCCTAATATATGTGAGAAAATAGATGTCTTATTACATTGGCCACATGTAGCAGTAACCGTTACGCTTGATACGTGACGCCATAAGATGTGAAAGCTTTTGGGGATCTTCGTGAGCTGGTAGCTACACAGTTATTATTTCAAGTGTTCTCGTCTGCTCAATCTCTTATTTGTTCATACCTCGGTTAGGGAGTATGATTTAGTTCAGGAGCCGGGACAAATAACATTTCTGATCTCTGATTTTATGCAGTGTTTTTGGAGTTGTATTTTTGTTGTTGCATTTTTGTCAGTCATGTTTACTTTTCCCAGAACGGGTTAGGACCCGTTCTAAGATTTAAAAATAATAATAAATAATACCATATCATGGTATTATTTTTAAATCTCATTTTGCTTATCCGCCTAAGTACGATTATTCTCGCATTAAATCTATAGTTTACTTCACTTTTAGAATGTTTCAGCAGACAGCATAGAAATTTTGTGCGAGCGCCAAGGGATATTAGTTATTATGAAATTGCCTATTCCTAATATCAGACCCTTGGCTCCCTTCCTATCACCGCGTGCCGCCAATTATTTGACAATTCCGGGCAACAATGTAGCTTGATTGTCATCGCACCACTCAGAACGCCCGCCGGCCGGCTAACATTATGTGGACAATGTTGCGAACAATGACGCAACTATCACCTATTGGTGGAATTACATTTATTACTATCAACAATATTCCCCCACACTGAGTTAGGTTTGTGATGCAGAGTCTAACTCGCCAATAACTGTTATCTGTTATTTAAATTTCCTTTACGACACCAATCAGAATAATATACACCGATGACGAACAAATAGGTCGTGAAACCTTTTTGTTCAAGTAGTCCTCAGTTTTAGTCAGGGATGTACTTCAAGACTTCTACGGTTACTATTCATCAGATCCCAATTTATGTTTTTTACCACTTCATTACAAATGCAGGACGTTTTGCTGAATTCAGAAAGAGTAAAAACTAAAACAGCGGGCTACCCACCGCTTAAAAATATCGACCGTGATATCGTTAACAAGGACTACAGATATACACATGTAAATAACCCCACAAATGACAGCTACACGTGTTCCCATTAAGTCAACGAAGGCACTTAATTACCCCCAGGCTATGGGTTGAGCTGGTATATTAACCCTCTTCCTGCTGTTGACTCGCATGGGTCGCAAGGACCCCATATTGTGTTTTTTTATTTGTGTTTTAAGCATATCTGCTTAGTCTTTGGTGACTGGGCGTTAGAGCTTATAAAGTTTTGCAAATGATGCAAAGTTTAGAAAAAAATATTTAATAAAATGAAGACACGGTCTCTGATGGAATTTGTAAAAAGGGTTAAAATACATAATTATTGTGTTTAGAAGCATTTTTTTCTCGAAATAGGCAAATTGTTGGAAATCCCGGATACACAATTACGTCGAGAAATCCTTTCACAGCTTCACACAGCCAGGCATCCTCGTCCATAAAGTTGTTTGTTTAGGATGGGCTGTCGACCAAAACACTGAATCAACAATTAATATTCAGCAAATTATAACTTGGAACAAATACTGGTGGGCCATCGACGGATCCGAGTCAAGTGGCTTGTTGTAAACAGTCAATATTGATGGACCAATGTAAATGGAAATACAGGGATCGACTTATTTATATGTGGCTCGTGTCTGTATGTTGAGGCCGCGAATGCTTTAGAAACCTTCAAATCTCGGCGGAAAGGAAAGAATGTCGTTATCTTTTTTAGTTAGTAAGTGCCGACACATCCTACTCCTAATCTGATTGAGCTTACAAGGACACTCTTTTGTACGCTCAATCGGATAATACAAGGACAAAAACTTTAATACGTAGTTTTGGTTTAGTTTACAATTTAGGTCCACTTAAAGGTTCATTAAAACTAGTATAAACCGCCAATGAAATAAAATAAAAACCGGTAATGAAGGATAGTACAATTGAACCACTCTTTTAAACCCAACATATACAATACATGTTGTCCCATCGTATGAACCATCGCATCACATCTGAAAAATTTTGAAATAATCCACCAAGAATATCTCCGTCCTCCTAACCCGTAACTCATTAATGATGATCAGCTAAAGATCAAAGCCCATGTCACTGACAACAATAACGATTATCCACTTATAAAACCCTCAAACTTGAACCCTTAACCACTGTAGTTGGCTATCGCGTCCTTAATCAATGTAATAACAGACGCAGCGAGTGAGGCAACTACTTAATTGTTTAATCTGCATTCTGGACGTACTTGTATTGTTGTAACAGACAGTTTTCGATAGGTCTCGCCTCACTAAATTTAGTGGGTATTGTTAAGGCTGGCGCAAGTTGATAAATATGGAGAGGGTGATACGCTTATGAAGTCAATAGTACAAAGGTCGTGTAAACTATTGGTTTAAGTCTATCTTAGACAATGTTTTAGGTATTTTTTGGGAATTTCTTGAGTTTCTGTAATGATTGGTAATAAAGTATCCGGCATTTTAAGAATAAATAACTGAACTATTTCATTCCTCCTAATTTCGCTTCTTGAGTCACTTAAATTTTATCTCAAACCCCTTTTAGAATTATACTAAATTGCCCAAATTAAAAAAAAATAGCTCACTGAATTGAATTTATTTTAAGTTTGCTACCTTTCTTATAGATACAGTTTGATAGATACCCATCACTCGCTCGCATGCGGAACTTACACCAAGCGCCAACTATTAAATTACACTCCCGAAGCCAAACCCAACTTGAAGTTGAGCTAAGTCACGGCTCCGTTAAGTTAGTTATAGGGTGCCGTTAACTTGAGCTCTAACTTACCTCTGGTCACTGATCCAAGTTGGCACACAAATTAAACTGTTAACTCATAACTTACATTGTGTGACAAACTGTATGATAACGCGTCGGCTCCTTAGGGAGGTCAGCCTTCATCGATACTTAGGATTAATTGTTATGTTAACAGTTCTGTGAGAGATATTGGTCTGTATACACGATGTCATTTAATTTTACATCGATATCTGGGTGTGGTTAAGAGGTTTGGACTGATCTAACTTGTTTAACAGACTTCTTATGTGGTACTTAACATTGCACTCTGGGAAAATGAATGTACCTATATTAATAAGAACAGAAACAAGAGTTGTAAAAGTTTTTGGTAGACAGTGGTCCATAAGCTAACTATTTTCCAATCAAAATTTCTAAAAAATCCTACCAAGTTTTTTAAACGGAAAAATCTTTGTAACCAGAAAATAAATTGATTAATCAATTGACCTATTCATTGAACATTTCACCGAAACTCAACAAAACACAATCACCTAAAACAAAAAGCTGATCTTAACAGCAAATTAAAATCACACAATCCTCTTATCACCGCAACAATTATAAGGGAAATCAAAATAACGAACTCAAAGAGAAACTCAATAAAGCAATCCGTAAACAATTAGTTGCCGAGCTACTGTTGACGAGAATCGTTAAATTTTAATTGTCCTGCTATTGTCCGAAACGCGGGCAAACCGCGGTGCCTACGTCACGCCGACACACATACAGGATTACGCGTCTGTGTGTGTCTGTTTCGCGTGCGTGCTGTATATCTTGTTGCATTTTCAAGTGATAAGGCGAGCAGACGAGCGGTTTTGAAATTATTATTTTTAAGTTGATTTATTGTTGAAAAGATTTTACATTCAATTGAGCTACTCACGATGAAGACTTAAGAGGGATGAAGATGAAAAACTCACCTGAAACAAATACATAGACAGTTTAGTATACTGTTTGTCACTTTAATATACATGATTCATCACTTGTTTTTGCGCCAGAAGCGATAAGGCGACACACTCGCCTCATACTCTGTCCTACTTACAATTAAATTTATGTTCTTAAGTAACTCCTCGTAAGCAACATTCAGTAACCCATTTGAGACAAGTTTTGTCACTTTTACCATTTAAATGATATATACGAAAACTGCTTAGCTTTTGTTCTACATGCAGGAGATTTACTATCAGTAAATTTAAATAACAAGATTAAGCAATAACTCTTGCATTCGTACTAATCATCTATCGCATTTGTCACCCACTCGTCAGCTTGGCATGTCAATTCACACGCGCAATTCACCTAGTATATCCTAGGTAAAAACTGCTTGAACTTTCACCCGCTCATTCGCTTTCCCCACACACTGCAACCATGATTCAGAGAGATACGTGCGACTTTGTGACTTTATCGGATTGTCGCCGATCGGAAGTAGTTGCCAACTAGCCCAAGCACACCCGTCCGTCTGTTCGCCCCCACACACTCCAGCCGCGCGATTCAGCGCCACACTCGCGGCATCCCTCGTTTGTTTTACTAGTCGCAATTAAACCGACTGAGTGACGTGGATTGTCGCCTCTCGGGAACTCCACGAAAAAAAGGATTTTTCCACCACAAAAAGTACTTTTACGCTCCGCATTAGGTGAATGACGCTTTGTCGGGAGGGGAGGAAAGTTTATTGGACTGCGCTAGTGTTGGCTTATTATATGTGGCTTAATGTAAACACCGAGTACATGACGTTGTTATTTATGACATGTCTTTTCACTTTACTTCGCTGTTGGGATGTACGTTTATAAAAACATTCGTGTTTGAATTTACATTTTCATTTTGTATGATCTTATCGTGTTTCTTTTTCGTCATTTGCAGTGCATTCTTTCAATTCACATGTTGTTCCTCTCTATAGGAGTGACATTTTGGAACTGTTCACTTGGGTCATTACTCTAACATAACAAACTTGCAGTCTAAAGTATTTATCAAATCTAAGCCTCAATCTTAATGAAGCTAATAGATTTAAAAAATTAATTACTCATAGCCATACAAAAGTGAAATTATCATGTGTGTAGGTAATATACTTAAGACTTGAGACTAGACCATTGGCTCCTAAAACTAATCTGAATACAAAATTATGTGAAGCCCTAAACAGAAGTAAGCCACATTGTGGTCACTGCTAAGCACCCTCTTGTCGCCTAGTACCAAGATTAGGGTTCTCTACAAAGCTAGGAGAACCATTGGACAAATAACCCTTAAGCGTCCCGTGGGAAATCTCCCGGAGTTCCGTACACCGCAACGAATTTAATCTGTATACGTGTTTAGATAAAACTTTGGAACGCGTTACTACGTGAGATCATATGTTGTGCTAATTTTGTGCTATGTTAGGTTTAACGCGATACAAAAAATACTTGGAGAAGTACTGTAGTCTAGTCCTAGAGAACGTTAGTAATGATTAATATACTTGGATAACAACGATGATATAGAAACAACAACAGTTATAAATGTGAAATGCAATGTTTTCTGAGGTAGTTCACTTGTATCGATCATACGTGTACAACGTACTGTACTTATTACTTTTATTGTAACAGGTAGAGGACTACTAATTGATATTTGCGCTCGTTTTTTATCAAGTCGAATAGCCATTCTATACTTTAAGGGGTTCCGTATAGTATGACATACACAAATCAATTGGTTGACAAATGACACTCACATTTGTGACAGTCACGAGGTTGCTTATTATTATTTATAGTATTTTTTTATAATAGCGGCAGCAGAAATACATTATCTGTGAAAATTTCAACCGTTCATTAGATACCTGGTAACGGAATTTCGAACAAATTGCGGAACCTAATTTTTAAGGTTTCGTTTTCACCTGAGTACGGGACCACAAAAGAGAGAAAAAATCTAGTGGCAAAAAAATTATCAAAAAAGAGCCACAGTTGAAACGTTCGAGAGACACATTTAAACTTCCCCTTAAGTAAAGTGTGTGTCTCCTTTACGTCACGTATTCCCGCGTATTTCCTCGGCTCAAATAAAATGATACATGCCTCCGTCGGTACGTCCGTATTAATATATATTAGCTGACGCGACAAGTATCACGTAATATATGAATTCAACATTAACAATTTAAAATGGCGCTTTATGTTAGGAGTATTGGAAGCTCCGACAGCGATTTTATACGATTTTAAATGGTCACATTTCTCTTTTTACAGAAATAGATATCATCTAGATTTATTATAACCTCATTTTTAATTCTTACGAGATGTTACAGTGACCTCTTTTACGTGCAATACTTAGTGTCTATAGACAGTATTTTTTGGATATATGATTTTGGAAACCGAAGCACTCGTTTTTATATTCTGTATTTTCAATTTTGTCACAGGTGGATCAAAGTTCGTACTTTAAGTTTTATACTCTAGAATGTTTTTTAAGTTCTTTTAACAAAATATGTTTTTTTTGCATTTAAAGCCCATTCATTAGTCTAACATATTCTAACCAATCTCTGTTCAAACAATGACATCGTTCTGGAAGAGGTTCTTAACCTCACTATGAACAAGATACCCCGTAAAGATAATCTCAATGGTCCAGATTGCGAATAAACCACAATCCATGAAACAAAAGGAAAATTACGTCGATGGGCGAAGCAAAAGTAATACTTCAAGCAATTCCGCTATTTGTCACTGCCTGCTCATAAATGTTTCATCACTAGCCTCCTCTCCAGGGGATGTTTTGTCTACAACCACCATTTTACCGCCTCATCCACTCCTATTATTATCGTGACAAAGCTCAATTTATTCTGAATTAGTTGTATAATTTCATGGATCTATGGTTTACAGAACAGGGACTGCGTCAAAGGATTTTGAGTTTTCTTCCTTTTTTTTATTTGCAATATAATTTATAGCAATGCCTGTTATTTTTAGTATTTTTTGTTATACAGGTATCTTTCAATTTTGAAGCGGTGAATCACAACAATTTATGTTACAAAAAGGACACAGGCTGACAGGTGGACAAAGTTTATATTAGTCCTCCCACGATTTACCAGGCTACTATTCCATAAACAATTATAATAATATCTACATAGTTTTTCCATTCTTTTCATATTTTTCTCCGTATCTATTATGGACTTTCCATGCAATATTATGAACATTCATATTCCTTTCCAACTGACACAGTTTTTATTTCAACCTTTCTGAGTCAGAATGTATTACGGTTAAATTACTTTGAAAAGAACCGGTGAATATTCTTAGTTTGCAGCTGAATGGCCCTCGTGAACTATTTCTTGGAAATCCTCAGCTCAAAGGAACTTCTCTTGACGGTATATTACTTTTTCTAGATAGTTCGATTAGTGTTGTATTTATGTGAACGTTACTTGGATCGTTTGTTTGATTTAATTAAAACTATATTATTAAAGTCTGTATGTAAAGATAGGTTATATTCAATTCTTCAGATTTTCAGATTTCAGTTTGAACATTTTGCATACAATCGGCATCATAGTAAAAATTCAAGTAAGGTAAGCAAGTCACATCGGGAAGTTTGATAATCTCGATCAGTCGAGATGGGGTGATGTATGAGGCTCGTATAAAAACCCACACGTTCCACTTCGGAGGTATCAGCGCGCGAATCCGTCACCAATAAACCTTGACTTCCCAAAATATAACTGGGCTCATTTTTTAACAGAACCGATCGGCTCTTTAGCGCGTTTCCGAACGGAAAGCTCGTCGCGTACCATCGCGCTCCGTCACTGTCGTTTCCGGACGCCCGTCAATATGTCCGCCGCCTCCCGCCATCTTGGCTAGGTAGGGCTTCCGGCCGATTTGGCGCGAATTTCACTTTTCACTGCGTCGGTCCCATTGACCGACAGAAGGGTTGATCGTTGCGAGTATTAATTGTGTTTGTTACGGTCTAATTGTCACCTTTTTAGTATCTTTGAGATCTTCCTTTCGGAGTTGGTGGCCTGGACGGACCCTTTTTGTCCTGATCTAGTAATGCGGAATATTAACTGGACATTTTTGGACGGAATTATTTGTTGTTGTCTTTTCGATGTTAATTTACTGTACTTACATTATTTTCAATCAAATTTATAAAGAAAAGTAATTGGTTAAAAAAGTTTAGCGAATTTCATAAACGTTTAGTAAAAAAAGGCAACAGAAAAGAAATCTAACATAAAAATAAAAAGTACAATAATTCTTCTGAAGAAAAACGTTTTAAGCACAGCGTACCCTAATATCTTCATTGCCAAGATAGCTTTCATTTGTACCTAAATTCATTACACCGCAATAAATATGAAACCTCGAAATCCCCGTTGATATTTTGCGTCAAATCTGCGGCGAACAAAGTATAAATCTTAGTTATAAACTCATTTGGTATTACAATGCAAATTGAGCTCTAAATTGTGTGCATTAAGAGTTAATGTTGTTACAGCGTATGGTCTAATTCGCAACAATGCTGAGTGATACGCCTTAACAAATGAATTATTTATTCAGTGAAGAAATTAACATATCAAGAGAGTGCGAGAGAACGCGAATGTACGAATGTGAAGAGAAATGATAATGTAACCAGTTAAAAATTAACAACTGCAGTATGTAGACACTTAGATGTTATCCTATGTAAAATTCAAATGCTTTTGCCGGCGCGTATTCAAATAGTAACTTCAAGTGTTCACTATGTAAAAATGTTGAATATTCTTAATGTTGCCTAATGTACCTTTTGTTATGCTCAGAGCGCTCTTAATAAACATTATTTTTATTTATTTATTTAGTTAAATACATGCAATAATACTATAATCAACCTGGCAAGTTGTAAAATAGTTTTTTTGCAATTATAAGTTATCTGACTCAAAAATAATATGATTATTTATATTAAATTATGTACTTAAATTCTAATTGTATTTCCTAAAAATATACTCCGTGTAATCTACGGAACGACTTTTATAATTTGCCCCAGAAACAAACATAAACAATTTAACATAAAGCTACGATGTATCGCAGAAGGCATGAGTAAAACTTTTTAAGAATTCATGTATATTGTTGGTGTTTACCACATCCATTCTTCTTGCTCCATGTCACAGTCGTGGGCGATGTTAATCCCACCGCTGAGGCACGGTTTTACTAAATTGAAATTTGCTGTTGTCAGTCGTACTCGCAACGCTTAGTATTATGTCATCTGTTCATTCATTGTTATGATTATGTTTGTTAATGCGTTCGGTAGCGTCCTGGGATGGAGATGTAAAACTTGAGAACCAATATTCGAAACTGGAAATAGGTGACGATAGTTTGACAATTAGTAATTAATTCAGTACAGGAAACAATGAAGACGTCAAGTTTTTTGTGCTTTAGAGTAGTTTACGAATCGACAACAATATAATTAAATTCCCAACAATTACTCAATTACAGACAACACAACATCCCTAACGATGAGCGATGCGCGAGAAGAATGGGCCGGCTCACACTTGACCGCTTCTCAAAAGTTTAATCGGCCGTCGTCAAAGCAATTACGCAACCGTATTTCCCATTTAATCCATGGGGTGCAAATACATAAAATCAATGATAATATTAAAAAGTAGTAATTTTCAATCATGGGGAGCGATTACTTCCACTATCCGACGGTAGGGGTCGCAGGGAAAGAAATTATTTCCATCCCCCTCCGGGGTCCATAATGACGTCGATAGTGCGAGCCCTTTATTAGGTTTTTGTGTAAATGATTACTGGGTGTTTGATGATTTTCTTTTGGAAGCGATATTAGGACTATTACTATGAATGGAAGGTAACTAGAGTCAAAAAAGGGACCAAAGGTTCAAAATTTAGACAAAAAGCAACATAATTTAAAATGATGAATCACGATCGTAAAATTTAATAGCTGTCTTCATCCGAACCTTTCAGCTCCATGCCACTTCCGACTTTGATATCACATTGTACAACAACTTATGTTTTCCCCACAGTCAATATTGAAACGACGACTTTAATCCGATTTCAGTCCCTTCATTCCAAATTCGGTCCAAAGCCCTCCAAAACTATTTGATATCCATTAAATCCAACATTTTTCATAGTTAACACATTCACCCTTACTCCTAAACTTATTGCTTGGCGATAAGGCACAATCAATGTAAGAAACTCACCCTTTTGTTAATATCTTATTTGAATTGCATTAGGGGTGAAAATTGAGGAGTCGCAGAATCTTGCGTGTGCTGTCGTGCAGCAGAAATTAAAAGTTAAATCCGGACGTGAAGAGATTCTGGAATTTAAAAGTACCTTAAATGACATTACTGAGCACTCACGACGCTGTTCCATGGAACTGTTTGCCATGAGGATTCTTATATGAGATGAACTCCACGGAGGGGAGATCAATGTGAACTACGAGTTTTAAGATCTGACTAGATTATACCTTGGAGATATATTTCCAAGTATTAAAACAGATCATTGTTTTTTCTTGAATATACACAATGTTTTTTTTTGACTTATGTTTTTTGCTGTTATTGTTTTGACTGCAAGACGACAACTAAAACTTAAAATTTTGAGAGTTTGTTTACAATTATAGAAAAAAGGAATTCGAAAATCGGCCTAACTCAATTGGTATCGGTGATAAAGTCGTGGATCCCCTGACTAACGGCCTCAATGATATGGGCACGTCAAATACCTTTAACGCCAAGCCACTTATCCTGACAGAGTCCAAATATCACACCGGCAGACGAGTGAGCGAGACACCAATACAATTCGATACAGGAATGAAAAGGACAAAAAACAAATGACGCAAACTCAATTGACTTGGGCACCAAAAAGTCCTATAAAAATACGATGGACGTTCGGCTGTGGGAATCAAACCCCATTGTGATACGTTGAGTAATTCTACATCCCATACATTTACATTTATATGAAGAAGTCGCTTTGAAACGAGGATCAAATTGTTTTTAGAATTTGGCGGTTTTCGCGGTTAGATCAAATTCTGTGGTGTCGGAGTTTGATTTAATGTAGTCATGTGATTACTCAATAAAGAAAATCTGCAAGAAAACGTATCAAACCTAATTTAAGATGTTATTCAAAGTACCAGATATAAGGTTTCAATAGATATAAAGAAAAAAAATGTAGAGATAGAGGTAGACAGATGTTTGATGAAACCTATCAATATTATCATGGGTTGCCAGCATTGTATACGCTTGATCAGTTGGTCTTGATAAACTTATTTTGATACATGAATAGAAAGATTTCCATCATTTCATCAGTTTGGCTCATTTCACGAACCATAAAGATAATATTGCCATTAGTTGTCTTCGATGACACCGGCGCGTGGCGGGTGGACAGAGTGATGGCAGTAGTTACGTTGCAACATACGGACAGAATATAAATACCATCATCATTTTCTCACCCTAATCATTTTTACCTTAAGGCTAGTATATTATAATTTCTTTCATTTATATGGTTCAGGAAGACGTGGTATCTTTCTTTTCGAGCTTAGGTATGCCACAAAATACCCTGTCCTAATAATTTCTTTTTTTCTTTTTTTAATATTTGTCAGTCAATCTGATAAATGAACAATTGATACATACCTTGAAAATAGTTTCACTAATAAATAATATTTATTTTTGAGACAATGTTCTATATTTTCAGGTTGTTTAATGTAAAATTCATGTTAAGCGACACGTCTCGAGGAAGGTCGACTTATTCACAATAGACTAGGAAAGCATAGCCTCAGTAAATCACGGCGTAAGAATGTGTTGGAACAAACAGCGAGCCATCAGTAGTTGCGTGCCACGTAATATTATTATAACGCAGCCAATCCAAAGCTTTTGCATAAATTATGTAATACGTACAATTTTCGGCAAATTTCCGATACGACCGTCTTCCACTTAATTTATTCAAATTACCAGCAGTTGGGGCCAACATTATAATTTACTTGGATTATACGTTTTTTTTATTACAAAATGTGTGGAGTTTAATTTTAATGGGAGTCGACACGATTTCGATTTTTGTTTTGCTTTTGATTCTTCGCTAAGTTGAGACTAATTATATTGTATCGTATGCTTTTTAGTCTCCATTTCTTATTTCTCTTGTGTGTGTCAAATGTTAAATGCTTGAATTGAAAACAGCTAAGTAATATCAATAAAAAAACTCAAATAAAGATGACAATATTCTGTCAAACACAAATATAATCAAGAGCGTCATAAATCTTTACATCAATTACACAGCTAAACATGAATCCAACACATCTGCCTACCCCGGAACACATTAAACACATCTTCGTGATATATCCCACATTTCGTAGGAATGATGTACATTGTGCCCACACCGTAATATCCGAAATACCGCCATATTGCGAGCCAACGTCATTATTTAGGGATCTGGTGACGTCACGTAATTAGCTTGACAGTACATCTTATTGGATACTTTCTGTACAAATCTGCGGTTAGTTTGATGTGGGTTTGTCGGTTGCTGTTACTAACTTGTATTTCGTTTTGTAATGGGCAGCTAGAGGTAATATTTTTATGTTTTGACTTATGTAATTCGCACCTATCCCTAATTTTACTTAAATTACGTTCTTATGATATACAAATTCTATCGGACGGTAAATATCTTCTAATACATATAAACTTTTACTAAAACTTAAACATTCAAACGTAATAGAATGAAGATAAAGCGAATGTTATTCTATTTTTTACCGCAAGCCTTTTTTTGATTCGAGCTTAATGTGAGATCCCAAGTCTATCTATATACATACATTTTTAAAACATGGTGTCAATGCACCCGAGACATCAGAACCTAAAACTGTACATCATTTCCACTGCCCGGTAAACTGAGAATATCTGTATTTCTGAATAATTAACAAACCGAAAATTGTTGACCATCCCGTGTTCATTCCTCAAAAAGGCCGCATCAAAACAGTGGCACAAAGGCCCCATTACCGGCCACCTAACGCTAGGCTTGTTCCAATCTCTGGTTTGAACAAAAACAGATATTAAAATCTCACGCAGATGTTCAACGTCATAATTTCGCAAACAAAAATGTCATCGGGCCGAGAGTTGG
This sequence comes from Trichoplusia ni, assembly GCF_003590095.1. NCBI lineage: Eukaryota > Metazoa > Arthropoda > Insecta > Lepidoptera > Noctuidae > Trichoplusia > Trichoplusia ni. Next base: position 10,037,735 of record NC_039486.1, read on the forward strand.
CAACCACAGGTCGCCGAGTAGTGAGGGGACGATTTAATGACGATAATCGATTTGTAATTTAATTTTGGGTAATCAGTATCTGTTTATTGAATTTATGGGTGTCTGCAGCTGTTCGTGTTACCGAAATTGTGGGAATAGCGTTATTAAACAAATAATAGTTTTATGGTTTTATTTAAGTAGTAGTTCGATATAAAATACTACTCGAAATAATTAAAATCTCAATTTAGTTTAGTTTACTAAAACACATAATTTCTGTTTAGTTAAAAGTACTGCTGTGAATATTGCAATATTAAAAAGTTGTAGTTTAATAATTAATAAGAGGTCAAGTTGTAACCAATGATTGATGAAAATAAGGCATTCACAGATCCGAAAAATAACTAGGCTTCTATACCTCACCACGGGAATCAAAACTCGATCGAGAATCGAGCATTTATATCGATCGGCGATCAAGCTGACAATCGTTTTACTTATCGCCTCCCTAGCATCTATTGTTACGTTTGTCGTTCGGACCTCCAGCGCCTTTGTCATACAACGTTCACTCATTGTTCAGACCACAAATTTACATTTACCACAACTTTGAACGTTATCTCAACGACGTAAGAGTGAATTTTAAATGAAAGCTAACGTTCTGGTCAGAAGACTCGAATGAAAATGAAGCGATTCGGACCGTTTGATGCATTCTGAAAGATTCGCGCTATTGTTGTGTTATATTAATTCTATGTTTTGATGTGGGTTGAGGTTTTGCGTTTCAAAGGAGGCGTCTATTCATGTCACTCCTGTGAATAGAGTCGGACGACTCTGATTGTTGAGAATGAGATGTATGGTACAGTTTTGTCGAGTTGAGGTTATGTGAAGTCAACATTTTGCCTTCTAAAGAATCGTTTAACAATGACGAGTAATTTGGGTAAATGAATGCATGTATTATGTTTTACATTCAGAATGGGTCACAACCTTTAATATTTTAACGTTGCCTAAAATGTTATAAATGTTGTCTAATGACATTAGGTCCAATGGAAAGTTTGACAAACACATAGAAAGATTAGTAACATGAGGGTAGTTTTATTTTAACAAGCTTATATAATTCTCACTACATAAAACGTAACAATTTGTGACTAAGCCACGATCACACCTTACAAGGTACTGAAACCGTTTACACGACACCAAAGCGTGTGCATGTTTTATAAGTATTATTTAATGTTGAAAACAAAGACGCTTCCATGTCAGCGGTAACAGGACAAGCTTAAGAGCCGTTTAGGGAGGACTCTTGTGCCGTTCAATGAAAAATTCCTGCGATTCCGCGCCTCGGAACATTTCACAGAGGTGAGGTAAAAATACGTCGCCAACGATTAAGGGACGCGAGTTATGGATTTGTAGCGGTTTAAAATACAACGTGTGTTCCTTGCATCTTGTGTACATTCTGGTGTTTTGAAATGCCCTTCGTGCAGATGACTATTTAATCACTGTTGAAGGAACTCGGGCAGATGGATATAGTTAATTATTTTTCTAACAATCTTAATACAAATTGTCGTGATATCCTATGTACGGATTTATATACACAATGGTAGAGACAAACAGAGAAAACATTTGAATCGTGAGAGAACACGGTGATCAATGCTTAAACCTTTTCTTTATGGTCCCACGCTATCGCCAGCATAGTTGCAGTGGGTTTAATTGTGATAAATAGAATTTTCATTATAAATTAGAATTATCATGATATATAAGAGGTCAGGAAGTAACAAAACTTTATCCATATTGAAAGTTTTAGATAAAAAATAAAATTCTCAAGCAAACAACACTACAGCCTCGCTTTATCCTATGTCTTGGACAGCACTAGTTAAATTATCCGGTTTTCGCCGTGAATTATTGAAATAATCCGTCCGTATGAAGCTGCGTAATGACAACTCATAAATATCGCTAATAAGGAACATTTTGTACCGGTAACCGTACAGTTTAATTTTATTCAATAGGTTTTTGTTTCGGCGCAATTTCGGGCATGCTCGGGTGACATCAGGTAGCCCATTTTGTGGTTGCGTTCGGCGATATTTGTGTTTTAATTTAAAAAAAGAATAATATCAATGTATTTGCTTCTCTCGTATAAGCTCTTCGTGATTTTTTTTGCTTTTAGTTTGATAATTTGAATCTTAAGAAATAAGTACCTACTTTGTATTTTTTTAACATTTAATGTAGTGTCAGTACCTACGAGCATCCGAATATATACTTTATTGGAATATTGTATGGAGAGCGCCTACTTGAACTAAAAATATTGAGTCGTAATATTTCTGTGTAATAGTTTAAACAACACAAGGACCAAATAGTTATTTTCTGAAACCGCGAACCAAAGAAATAAACAAAAGACTTATAGACGTTCAATTGAACAGGCAATTTGGATCGGCGCGTTTGTTAAGCTCTCTTGTGAATGATTGGATGCTGATGTGTGCCTACACAACAGACTGAAGACTCGAGAAAAATCAAACGCCGAAGTTTTTGTGATTCAAACTCTTTGTGGCAAAATGAGCCGTGGATACAAAATTAGCGTAAAGGAGCATTGTTTGAAGACAAAGATATAAACAATTTTTTTTTAACTAGATGTCAAAAATACAAGATTAGAATCTCTAAGTCTGTTATATGAGTAGGCTATAAGTAGTAGGTAGGTGGGTTCAATATTTCGTGGGCGGCGAAGCTCAAAATTAAACCTACCCTGTGCAATGATGGCACATATTTCTATGTAGTTATATAACGCGCAGGATTTCTTATTAAAATTATTATTATATCACATATTACGTTATACTTTTCTTCATAACTCTATAAGCGTTTTTCGTCAGTAAACAACAGACATCTTCCTCTGAACGCAGAAATTCAATCAAGTTAACAGCAAAACATCGAATTCAGTGATCATCGCTCCAATAGCATTGTTTATTGGGGTCGCAATGATTTATGTTGTTCCGCAGGACATGTCCTTGCCAACGATGGCGCAAATTGTCCCGGCATTTGTCCCGGCCTTAGTAAATGTGTGGTGATAATTCACACGGACCACTCAGTGTGTTAATGTCACGAAAAGTCCGGAACAAAACTGAACAAATTGCTGTAGAGAATAAATAGAGCCGCTCTTATACAATTATCTTGGTTGGAATCATTCTGTGTTAAAGGAATATACATTTAACTTTATGTATATTTAAAAGAAATAAAATAGAGTCCTATTACCTGAATTCTAGGTGGGAATTACAACAAACTAGCAAACTATTTATCGCAAAAATAAATTTGATATTTTTTGTGTCTAGTTTGTGTAACATTTGATACTCAATTTGACCATTCATTTCATGTTATAGCAAACTCTCGTATTTTTTACTTCATTTTTATTTCCTTTATGAAAATGCTAGCTATCTAAAACGCCCTTGTATCTATTTTCGTGTGATATTTAATGCGTATAAAACAACCTCTATAAGAGATGACACAACCACCCACATCAATTGATACAAAATAAATACAGACGTCTAACATCACACAGTACTTAGGTACTTCAATATTTCTCTACCAAAAGCGCCTCTAACACTATTTCGCCACTTGTTCCTATTTTCCCTTTCAATTTGGCTCTCAGTCTACAATAGACGTCTACTTGTGATAGACCCCCAACTATTTAAGTAGGCGTTTTACATAATAACGGAGGGCATAAAATATAGCGGGCAAGCTCGTGCTAAACGAGCTATAGTGAGCTAGGTGCAGCCATAGGTATCGTCGCAAGGACTCTACGAGAGCCCCTCCGCAACTGGGGTAAGGGCTTTCTACCTTGCCTTAGTGATGGGACCAGAGGAGTTCTATCGTAGCTACCGAATGGAAAATGGATTTCTTGTGGAAGTTAAGTTGTGATTTAATGAAAGCTTATTGATTTGTATTTGATGTAGATCGGAGTTCACTAATTTGTTAATAAAATATTATAAAAAAAAACTGATAGTCACTATGACTATTCATTTTACATAGTCTGCATATCGTGCATCCATAAAGTTATAATGAATTTCAAGTTCTTCAAATAATTGGCAAACCAAATTGATAACTAAATCATATAGAAAAGAGTCATTTTTTCGGGTGATATTTCTAAACATGTATCGACAAGTCGCTTCGTTCCCAACACTAGAACACATCAAAGTAATAGGTACAAGCATTTTGTGCTCGAAGCAACTCGCGCCAGTACCGCGCCACTAAATTACCCACTCGCCTTATAATACACATAGCTGCGAAACTTAGATGTAAACAATACTGGGATTATTTGCACTGGCCGCATACGCTCCTACCCACTATTATACCACGTAATATCTATTATAACATCCTGTATAGAGCTGGAAGATAGTTTAATTTTGTAACTTTGGGCAGAAAAGGTTTGATCGAGTAACTGCGTTGTTTAATTAAGAGTTTTTGTTTATTTTGAATTCTTTGCTACATAGATTGAAAATAAAATAAAATTTAATCAGAAACAAAAAAACAGAAATCTTAATTAAAAATAGTAAAATGAAGCATTAGTCGTAATTACGAACTTGATTACGTATACAGCTATAAAAATCAAGTCTATATGTTCAGATGGGTTAGATAATGGACTACCGCACTTTACGACCTACGGGCAAGCGTTAAGCCGTAGCGTGCTACGGACTCGTAGCACTGGCGTAGGCCGGACGGCGCAAAACAGTGACCCCATTATACACTTTTGTTAACAGCAATAACTTACACATGTTCTTAATTCTCTCAAAGGAACAAAAACCTATAAAAATACAGTCGACAGGAAAATTCCGACAACCTTCCTTTTAAAATCTGATACGGAGACCGTAATTTTTAAATGTTTCATAAAACGTGACCCCTGTAATGAGAAACTTAATTTGCGTCCGTAATAAACATGAAAGGCGGGATTAAGCATTTTTAATGTTAAAGGATGCCGCTCAAGTTGACCTTGGCTTTGGATTATTTCGGTACTATTAACATCTTTTTGTATTATGTACTAAATTATAATATGTTATGCAAAATATATCCGATGGCTTAGTAAATGGTCGCGCATTTTTAAAAGATTAACCTTTTCAGCAAGAGCAGAATACGTACGTGTTAACAATAAAAAAAGCTAACTTTCAGTAGCAACACTAAGATTAACTTGCAAAGTACTCCAAATTTGTGTTTTCATCTAAATTAATTAGTGCATTCTGTTACAAAATTGTTTGAACTCACCCTTTTGTTGTCCCGGAACTTGAGCCAGCCGCTGATGACACTGTTATCCACATCACTGTCCTCCTCCTCCACGTCCGACCTCCTGGCGAGGAGAGGGGATCCCCCGGGACTGTCCAGGATCTCCCGTCTCCTCATCACAGGAGTGCATTGTTGGGACAACCGCCCCTCGTTGACCAGATCACTCCTCCTGCCCAACACTGGAGTGGCATGTGCTGAGACTCCGCCCAAGAGACCACGACGTGGCGTAAAAGGACTTCCTTCCCACGGTCTTTTCGGGCTGCCTTTGCATTCTGAATGGAGGCAAAGAGCATCGAAGTTGGCCAGTTCCACTGACACCCTGGTTTGAAGACCACTGGGGTGTGTTGTGAGGATCGTCTGCTTGGCTATGCTGCAGCCGTGGCGGTGCACCTCCTCGCGTCTCTCCATTTTGGGAGAGATGTTAGGACATCAGGGCAGGTCAGGTGAGATCCATTTGTCGGTCTTTTGTCCCATCTGGAAGCAAAAACAATACATTAAAATTGTCTCCTTTCGGGACAAACTTCCAAGGGCAACTCTCACAGCATAATAACTTAACTACCTGAACTTTAATAAATTTGATAACTAAAACGACATTGACAATGAACTTTCGGGCCTCAGAGTAATAAAGCGTATATTTATAAACTAATTTAGTATAATCAAATCTTAAGCAAATTTTCATTCCAATTACGTTTAATAAGCAACGAAGTATCTCACATTTAATTTTCTCTGTAATATGAAATGCGATACGACAGAAACTTTGGTTTAGGGACAAATTGGGCCACTACGAACTTAAGTGGGGCAACAGGAGTAATAATTTCATTTAACGAAATTGACACTTTAATTGTACAATTTAAGAACACTTAAAACTTTGAAATGTACCTCCAAAACTGAAATGTTAAGGCACGTAAGAATTGGTAAGGTAAATTTCTTGAAAATTATTTTGCTTTACGGATTCAGTAACATCTATCGATTTTAAGACTTTTTTGAAAATATTCTCACAAATAAATGTTCTAACAGCTAAACATAAAACTAGTTGCAGCAAATCCAATCATTCCATGCTCAAATTGGGTCTCTGTAATTAAACTTCCGTTTCCGTGCTGACTTCCTAAACGGACACACCTTAGGAACTCAGTCACGCAGTATCTGCCGATCCCTCTAATCACAACAATAGGACAAAACAACTCCAGCTCATTGTCTATCAATGAAGTTATTACCAGCATTACCTTTAACCTGCGAGGATACTTCGCAATATTGTCTCCATAAAGCAAAGATTACATCAGCCTGTCTTGCAGCTCGGAGCGCCTCCAAATTGCCGCTTTTAGTTATCAAACAGGCTTTTATTGTAATAATTTGGGAGGTCATAGATCTCAGTCCATTTGTAGGGGCGCCTTAATCTATGGGACCGGTTCTCGAAAAGTCCCTTTAATGAAGTTAAGGAGTCTTCATAATTCTTTGAGGGGTTGAATTTAGATGTCGTGATCATTTATTACGTGTTTTAATGGGATTAGAGAATGCGAAGCTGCCATTAATATGTTTGGAAGTGGGACATTATTTTTTGTTGATTTCCCTCTTATTTATTAGTGGTTTATTGGTCTTTTAAGCTATGTCCTTGAACGAATTTAATAGAACTGTGTGTTTTCCAATTCCGATAGTGGCAAAAACTTACACGGTCTTAATCTATTTTCTTTCTACTAGGCGTATATTTCTTTGTTATTTTAGAGTATTTCTACTGATGCCTAAAAGAGAGCTCAGACGTCTAAGACAAGTCCACGACTGCAGGTAGTATAACAAAACAAGTTCCTTTTACCCGTTCCATTCTACGAACTTGAACAAACAATCCAGAAAGCGATTCTTTGTAATTCTTCAGAACTTCAGCAGTGTAAACAGACGGACGTACCATTAATAATGTATGGAAGCCGTTTAAAAGCCGGTTACCGGTGGCCGGTAAACGATGGTCATTACCATTACTTACCGATGGTAATAATATGCTTACTGTCAGTCAATAATGAACGATTGTCGACTGTTTTGTAGATTTTAAACGAGATACCATTACGCTATTACACCATTATTCATGTTAACCACTTATGGGCACTTTGTTAACGTCTGACTTTCAGTCTAAAATAGAATTTCTGAATAGAATGATAGACAAGAAAATGGTTTGAATTAAAAATAAGAACGGTATGCAGTAATTTTCTACAAATACTTAACACACAGCGGAACAATATATTCAAATCAAAATCTCGTGTCGTTTTTGTCGAGTATTTTCTGTGGTATTTAAAATAATTACGAAAATACGTATATCATTTATGTATAAACCTTTTAAAAATAAAAAATATATTTTTCGAGTATGAGTCGTCACAATACTAATTAAAAAAAGTTCATCAACTTCCACTAAAAAACACAGGTTTTTACAGGTTACTCTTATTAAGTTAGTATTACCAAATGCACCCCAAACAGCTGATCCGCATACATTATGTATGGCATTATACTCACGTACCTGTGCCTCTGTTTGCTACGACATCCGCATAAATCCATCAATGATGGTTTTCAAAAATAAATATATAGTTGATAGAAAACACAGATGTAGATTTGTAGATGTAGATTTGTTTTTCAGTAAATAATATTTTTTTTCTAATGTGCATAATTCTATTATATTCTGAACCCTTTTTTAAACGTCGCTAGACCGATTTAAACTGTTATAGCATTTAATAATAATATGCTTATAATTCTTCAAAGTCAGTAAGTGTATTAAACACATATTCTTTTTATTCAATTTGAAAAAGGTTAAATATTTAAAGCACTCTTAATCTTTGAAATGACAGGCAACGGAAGACGTTACTTAAAAATACTGCAAAAAGTACTCCATACAATTTGAAAGGAATGCGAACAACTGAGAAATTAACATAAACACCAGCAACAAATAAATATATTCTTACAATATTTCATTAGCGTAAATAAATAAATACAAAATTGGGAAGCGCCCCGATCGGATTACACAGCAATCCACTTTGCATGGCGAGAATTCCGCGTTAATTCACACTTGCAGTTTATTTGCACTACACTATACATCTGTTCATTTAATCGTCTGTTTTGATACACGCTTTATTGTAAATGAGTGATTCGATTTCGATTTACAATTCGTGCAAAATAATTGAGCAATTTGAAAATGTATTAAATAATTTGTCAAATCGTGTGAATTATTTAAATTGATACTGATTGGTAATATAACTATATCAAATGGCTATGGATTCCATTTCCGAGATTAGTACATGGGGATTGAATTTGTTACCAACATTTTACATTTGAAAATTTGCCTCTATATTCTAAATTGAGTTCTATTAACATACACAAAAATCTCAAACTACAGTAATAAAATAAGGAACAAACTGAATACAATCCACCTGTCTTTAACAAACAGATCTTCCCCAAGAGAGAAAGAACAAAGATTTTTAAACCGAAAAGCGTGGCGAGAACATCCGAGTCCTCTCACAATTGCGATAGTTGCGACAAAGAAACTGCTGCCAAACACATTACCCAACTTCACGCGGTCGAGTAAATAATGTGGACGGGATCACGTGACTATTAAGCCACTACTAAGTACCTCATTTATTTGGTCGGCAGTGTAATATCGGTGATCTTCGCGGGTTCCATACGGCCGAGAGAAAAGATAAAACGAAGATAATTCTTTACTTATCTTTTTCAATTATCTCCTTCCGTTTGATTGGGCGAATTTATTTGGTACGGGTCAGCTTTGTGGCTAATAGTCGGGAATTCTTTTGGAAAAGCTCGAAATTAGTTTTTGTTGATTCTCTTTTTCGAGGAAGCGGAGTTTTTAATCATGCGAATGTAGTGATGTTTCCTTTGATGTTATTAAAAAATATTCTAGTTGGTATTAATTGAGCTCAAATATCGACCAGCATATTGATAAATATGTATGTAATGAAGAATTAATCTTTAAAATATATAACAATACATTTTCGTGTTAATCTAAAGGCGTAATGTTTGAAAATCAGTTCTACTTCGGACATACGCATAACCCTATACAAACATACAATGCAGAAGACACTTCCATCAACAAGCAAACAGATTCAGAATCTATCAACGTACACCCGAAGAATGAACATTTTCCTAATAGCGGCGTCTTTGAACTGTCGTCTAAATAATCGTTACGGGTCGCTTCGTCCGAATTCAATTTTTATACCAATCCATTCAGAATGACGGGAAGTCTCAAACAACTACCGAATACTTTCCCCTTTTAATTGAAAGCTCCAAAGGAATTATTTAATGTTAAAATATTCTGAAGCAGTGAGTCCGTAATATCTCGGAGTGTAGTAAAGAAAACGTGTTCCGTTCGCGGTTCAGACCGTGCTTTTCTTGCTAGTTGACCTGACCTCGGAATGAGGTGAATTTTTAAACCTGAGAAAATTATTCATATAATTTTCACGTGCTTAAATGAGTGGAAATTTTGCTTACGTATTTTCTACCTGAAGTGAAAGTTTTCATTAATTTTTCAAATATTTTAGTTGTTGGAATTTTTTTTTGCTAAGTGAATGATATTATTCATAGTTTAAGTTCCTAAATCTTATTCAGCAAACTTTATATGTTAGTCATCACAATAGTAATCATTCCATTCACCCTACTTATATTTGAATTATTCCGATTTACAAAAAGTATCAACTTGGCAAAATTCTCATGAAAAAAAAAATCACAACACAAAAAATGACACAGTTTTACATGAAGAACAATTACAATAATAACCTCATCCAACACCATACAATCCATGAAACATTACCCATAACATTGAAACCCCAGCGATTACCCGGCAATTGTTTGGCGACGTCAAATGAACCGGCGCCAATCAAGTATTGGTTTAGGAGCCGTACGGGCGCTCCGCAGAATAAGTTTATATTCAGTTGAGCGTGCCCTACAACCACCATACAGACAGAGCATTTTTAGGGTTCCGTAGACAAACAGTAAAGACGAAACCCTATTAGGAAGACTCAGCAGTCTGTCTGTCCGTCAATGATGGAGTTTCTTGCCGGTTCTTCTCCACAAGAAAGACACTTTGGAACCGCGAAACTACAGCCATCACTGTAACGTTTGAAACTGCCTGTTAAACGGCCTTCTTGAAATAAAAAAACATTTGATTTTGATTTAGAATCACTGGACTTTATCTCATGAAATGTATTTTGTCTCCGTGTACCTACGCGTTTTATAAGTACCAGGTCTCTTCTCATGACGACATCGCGTGAATGAAAAGAGTTACTACTTACACAAAATTCAGGCATTGGCCTCTTTATTAGAAGTCTGAAAAACATACTTTTATTTTGGGAATTAAGATCTGCAACTCATTAACAATAAAAATACAACCAATTAAAGAACGGAGCGAGATATAAAAGATACAATAGCTTTAAAATAGACATCCAAGTTAAGTGCTCAAGAAAATTAAATATCTGTGTATAAGTAGCGAGCTGTTTGAATCAACTTTCTCGTCTGACTCGTCTGCTGTTAAGGCGAAGGCTTGCCAACGATGCTTTAAAATAATAATATATTATGTCATTAGATTAATTGTTGATGAATTTGAGTTAGATAAAAGTTCTTGTTGTACAGTGTTATGATTATTTTGTGAACACTTTTGTAATTTTTTTTTCAGTTAAAGATTAACAGATGAATTACCATTTGGCAAATATTTTCTTTAACAGGTTAATTAAAACATATATCTCACACCTTTAAAAGGGTATGCCTGTGTTTGAGATCTTCGCCTAATTATATCAATACTACTAGCTTAATACCGTGCAGACGTCTTCTAAAAGGTAAAAAAAGTATTTTAAAACCAAAACCAAGTAAGAAGAATAAAATAAGAGTCATTAATAAAAAGCGTTGCCTTAACGAAACTTTATATGAGAAAGTTAAATCCAAATCGTTGCGACATATATATTTAAAGTAACCACCTAAAGAGATATCTTAATATTTTAACACGATTGTTCTTGCTCCGAGTTTGTAAGAATTTATTATGTAAAGCGACCAGGTTTTCCTGCTTTAAAACGTACATTTTTAATGTCGCGTACATGTTTAAAAGGCTATGGTTTCAGTATGTATTGTGGAATTAATGTACATTGGATGAAACAAAAGGTAGAATTCAATGAAACGGGTCTTAAGAATTGTATCCATATTCAAAAGAATTTATGATACACCGAATGTGGAAAGTTCATTGTTTTAACATCTTACGAAATAAATTTTAGAAGTTCACTGGTTTTGCACATTTAAATAAGGATTTTTTTTTAATTATTAATCCTATGAAAAAAGAATACGTCAATTCATCCGTTACAATATAAAGTACTGCTTAAATGAGACACAGATAGAAAGCGAATCGTTTGAACATTTCTGTAGGTGAAAACTAAAAGACCTTAATTTAATTTTTTGTCGTTTTCATGTTTTAAATTATTTTTGTTCAGAATACCAGCATTTATCAAATGGTAAAAGACATTAAGTCCAACAGCTGCTTATTTCGTAGATGTAAAATTTTAAACAACATTAATTTTCAATAACAATATTCATGTCTAGGGAGACATAAGTATGGGTATGAACATCTTTAATGAGGTCTACTGAATACTTCATAAAATGTGACTAGGTTCTTAACTTTTCACCTACAGATTTGAAAATCCCCATGAAAATCAGCGTGCTAGACTTTAATAAACAACAACTTTGAAACATAACAGCATAACGAAATAACACACTTTACAATCGAAGACCATAATTAACATGCCAAACCAACATCAAATTTCGACTACATCACTAATTATTAAACATGCAGAGTTAAATCATCCCAAAATAATCACCAGTCCAGTTGTCCATATTTCAATCAGAGCGTATTGATCGTGTTTAGGTCTCATCTAGTATGCACTGCGTGCCGCCACAACTATACCTAGGTACGTACCTAGCCATGGTAAATATATCCACGAGTGATCATACTGATTTAGGGTAAGGAATTTTTAATTCGATCAATGCTGTGCCAGACTTTGTAATGTGGAGGACTGACTGGTTTGTAAACGTTATTTGGGTTATGAACTGATTAATAAGTAAGTACTGGAAAATTTTAGACAAAATTAACGCGAAACGAAATTGTCCTGTTATCAGCTAATACAATGTGATTTTTTTGTCGTCTTACAAAAGCAGCCCAGTTCATGTATCCAATGTCTAGAACACGTTCATGATAAAAAAATAGTTATTTATGAGATTTGATTCTTATTCAATATTATGATGCAATTCGTAGTTTTAGAAACACAGCTCTGTTGCGAGCGCGGTCCGAGCCTTGTAACAATGGTTTTTATCATTTTTAACAGGATTTTTCAGATTTCTCATGTTTCACTTTTCTTCGTACCTATTATCTTAGTTGAAGATAAAAAATAATCGCGCGGGTATTTTACGTCAGATACATGAACTAGGCTACTTTTGTAAGACGACTAAAAAATCACCGTGTATAGTGTAAAGTGTTATTAAATACAATAATACAAGCCTATGCGATATCCACTTTAGAACAAAAAGTCTTGAAATGAAACTACTTCTACGGATTTTATCGTGGTTTAATTGTAGATTAGTCACGGGCAGACTGTAATGACCATGATATCTGCAAAGGTGTCGAAACGTCGGGAACTAAAATCTAAAATTAAACCGCGAAAAAAATCCATAAAAGTAGTTTCATTTCAATGTCTAACATTCGCTTAAACCTAAGAAACCGCAAAAAGTCTTTTTACATGAAATTTCTGAAACCATGATATCTGCAAAGGTTTCGAAACGTCGGTTACTAAAATCTAAAACTAAACCGCGATAAAATCCATAAAAGTAGTTTCATATCAATGTCTAACATTCGCGTAAACCTAAGAAACCACTATGAAATTTCTGTCAAATTTCTTTAAGTAACGAATTTGAACCCCGCTCCGTTCTGTTCCCTTGGAACAGTCTAAGACAGACCTCCAGATAATAATTCAGGTACACCTCACAAGGCGCTTGTGGCGGCGCTAATCATAAGCCAACATCAAATGGTTGTCACATTATCGTCTCAATATCTAACACGATATGTATTCTAAACTCGTTGCGCGAGACCGACACTGATCCAGAGACCAAGTCATGAAATGTATGCGGGAAGTATGAGGAAGGGAGGTTTATTAACATACATATTACCTTAATTAGGTATGGATATAATAATGAATAGTAATTAATAGTGATTAGATTATAACTGGCTGTTCATTGCGTTGCCTAGTTAGTGTACTACACAGAAACAAAGCGAACAGTATCATGCAAGCATGCTAGTGTTCTAATTTTGTATTTTAATTCAGTCAGGGCTTAATTAAAATACAAAATTAGAACACTCAATTTCATAAGATCGTGACTTTTTTCTCTAAATGATCTTTTTGCAGAAGAGAAGTTATAAAAAAGAAATAAACCATTTAAACTGATCATCGCGGTGACAGAGGGATGGAAAGACATCGTAGCATTCAAACTCAAGCTATTTACATATATATGTATACTTAACACTATCGTATTAAAGTCATTTAAACTCCAAATGAAAGCCTCCATCATCTCCCAGCTTAACCCACACTTGAACCTAAACTGTACAGTTAATACGACGTAGTTAACTCGTACGTCAAAGGAAGCCGTCCTCTGAATACGCAATCACTAACTAATCGCGTCACAGTAAATATGTTGCTTATTTACTTATCTTCAAGTGTTGGCACTTTGAGGATTGGCAGGAGTGCCGCGCGGCTTTGGAGGGGTGTATCAAGCAAATGTTAGTAGATACATTTACAAAATTTAGAGGTGATAATGTTTCTGACATCATCGGTTAGGTACAGATAGGAATTCCTGTATTAAAGAACAAAACCAATACATAAACTTTATTTTTCTCTAAAACTGAAAATAACAATAAACCTGGACTTAAAATTCAGGATTCTGAAATCAGTACCTTTTTTTTTTTTTTGGTTAGGCGGGGGAATCCTCATGGACACCCACCTCCTCGGGGGAGGAAGTGGGTAGTGTCAGACTCTTACTGACTAAACCTTAACCGCCGTACAGCGTCCCCGTATTTAGTGGGTGCGCGGGCATGCATAGCATTTCAACACGCACCGACTGCGGGGCACCGTCGGCTAATAGATGCCGACGGCTTCCTTCGTTTCGGAGGCCGACGTGTAGAGAGCGTTGGCCTCCCCACCTGGTACTAGGACCACATCCACTGCACAAAATGTGGCCTCCCGTCGGGGTCCTATAAACAGACGACAAACACCCCCGTGCATTTCGCCTAGGGCCTTAGTTAGGGCGGGAGAGCGCGCTCATGCGCTGCTCTGCGCCGACCCATCCGACGTCTTCGTATTTGAGGCGCGTTCGGGTCGTCTTCCCGCGCGCGCTCCGCTACCTCCTTCTGGGACATAACGGTCTCGCAGAAGAAGGACAACGCGTCCCACGCTGTGCGTCTGCTGAGGGTAGCAGCGACTACAGCTGACAGCGAGGCGACATCGACGCCTCCCAGCGCCAAGGTGAGCTCGGCGCGAGGCTCCGCAAAGGCGGGACATACGGCTAGTGTATGCAGTGCGGTGTCATCTTGATCACCGCACTGATGGCACGCAGTCGTCACCTCCCTACGTGCAACTCGGTGCAAGTAATGGCCAAAGGCCCCGTGCCCAGTCAGCACCTGCGTGAGGCGGTATGTTAAAACGCCGTACCGCCTCTCCACCCACGGTTGCAAATTTGGGCGGATTGCCTCCACCGTGGCCCGCCCAGCTGTCGGATTCGCTAGCCGGAGCTCCCAAGTCCGCATTGCATCGAGTCGGGCTTCTCTGCACCATATCTCGCGTTCTCTGGGCAAGGGTTCGTCCCCCCGGGACCGGAGCTCGGTGTAGCGGGTGTAAAGGTCCGCCAACACTTTTGCGTCCAGATCCCACGGAAGCGTGCCAGCCAAGACACACGCGGCTTCGTGACCAACGGTCCGATAAGCGCGGGCGATCCTATTGGCGACAGCGCGCTGCGAGCTGAGCAGGACCGCCCGCGTTTTGGAAGTCAGTGCGTCAGACCAAATGGGTGCGCCGTATAGTGCCATTGATCGAATGACCGAGGCGTATAGACGACGACACCCGATATCAGGGCCCCCAATGTTTGGCAGGAGTCTCCCGAGAGCAGCTGCGGCGGACCGAAGTCTCGGTGCCAGCCGTTTGAAGTGCTCTCGGAAACTCAACCCTCTGTCGAGGACCAGTCCCAGGTACTTCATCGTGCCTGACAGTGGGATCCTTGCTTCCTCCACCGCTAGGCACGCCTCCATGTATGTTCGGCCCCGGGGGCCGCGCAGCACCAGTACCTCGGTCTTCTCTATTGCAACTTCCAGCCCGAGAAGACGAATGCGGTCCACGAGAAGATGGACGCCGCAGGCCGCACGCCTTAAACAATCTTCCTGGTTGGCCCCTCTTACCAACAACAGGGTGTCATCTGCATAACAAACGACCTGCATTGCTGGGAGTAGAGTGCCTCGCAATGCCCAGTCGTATCCGATGTTCCACAAGAGAGGTCCTAAGACTGACCCCTGTGGAACACCGGTGAAATCAGTACCTACCAATCCGTCTGAAGCAATACAAAAGTACGAAACCAACATAAATTTTAATTATAATTAAACGTCTCTGAAAATTGCGAAATTGCAATCATGGTGCAAACTATGAGCGTTGCCATCTCATTTTCAAACTCTTATAAAAAAAAACACCAACAATTTTGAACTCCTAAATAGCTTACATAAATAAATACAAGAGATTATCTTAAATGTTAGTGGAACGCACAAGGTAAAGCAGTGCTGTTTACAGAGCGCATTCAACAAAAACACGGTGTATTCTAACGAAGCGAAGCCCTATTTGTTTAATTGTCCGTCTGTTAGTTTTCAGTTAACCGCCAAAATGTTTCAGCGCTCCCGAAATTCAGGAATTCGACTAAATAAACAAAAAATATGTTTTTTCACGCATACGAGACTGTGGCCCGTATTTTAGGGAGTTTAATACATTTGAATATGCTTTTGTACGGTTTAGGATTATTGATATAAATTGCGGCTTTTGTTACGTATGTGGGTTATCGTGTTGATCCCGTATTATTGAACCTTAAAATTGATTTTTGCTTTTTATTATCATGATCATCGGCCTAGCCTTTTCCCAACTACGCTGGAAGGCTGGAAGCCTAACCGGATTCAGCTAAGTACCAGGTAAGTTACAAGGAGCGACTGCCTATCTGACCTTCTTAACCCAGTTACCTGGGCAACACGATACTCCTTGGTTCGACTGGTTGTCAGACTTTCAAGCTTCTGAACGACTGTCAAAGATGTAGAAATAACAGCTGGGACCCACAATTTAATGTGTTTTCCGAAACACGGAAGAACTCGTTATAACAAAGATAAACAAGCGTAGCTTGACCTGTGATCAATTCACTTGTGCGGTTATAGCTTAGCCACGAGCTCCTGCTTTTTGTAATCGTATTTGCAATCATTCTTGTGCTACTATTATCACGTTTTATTAGTAGATATCGTAAAACACAGAAAAGTAGAGTGTTATCATTCATACCACATTTTATTTTCAGAGTCAAACAAACATCAAATAAAACCCAAATAAAATGAATAAGTTGAAACGAAATGGTTCTCAGAGAATATCATCGTGTGGGATGCTAGAGGTGGCATCCGGCGCGCCATCTCCGGTCTTACCCGACGTGGCGGACGGAGGGTTGTGTGTTGTAGGAATACATTATGCTGTTGTATAAAGGTTAAGGGCGACGATTCTGAATGGACGAGTGGAGTAGTTTTTGTGAGAACTGTCTCTCTAGCTAAGAGACGTTTCAATAGAAAACACTAGAACGTATTTAGATGAAAGATCAAAGTCACATAACTTATCGAAACTAAATGTTATTTTTATACATTTGAGCATTATTTATTGACATTTCCCTAGAGGTTGTTCAATTAATTTTCTTGAAATCAGTAAGAAGAGGATAGAAATAATCTGCGTATTATTTTCAAAACGATAATATAAATAGAACAAATGAACAATCTTCATTCATAGTGTCAAATATCAACTACAGGTAACATACGTAAAGATCTCCTCAAACTACTACAGAATGAAGCGTACCCAATTCATTGCTACCGATGGTTACTTTTAGAATCAAAGTCGTTTGATCTGTGTTTTGTCCTGTAAACGTGTGTAAGCTACACACGTTTACAGGACAAAACACAGACTACATTCAGGCAATCCCACTCAGCCAGCGTATAACCCCACGTACAACCAGGTACAAACCCTATCATCGCAATACCAGCATCGTAAGGGTTGCTGTAATAGTTTCCGGTTGGCCGCACAGCCTTATTGCGCCACTTCCGGCCGGACAACGGCCGTAGATGACGATAATCCATTGCCTAAGAGTTAATTGAAAGTATTTCCAATCAATCGGCTCATTAATTGGGTTACATTTGTGTGAGATCAATTTATTGATAACGTTTTCATTTGGTTAACGTGAAATATTGAGATTGCTTTTGACGTAATTTCTATCCCGACTTTTACCATTGGAAGGGGTTCTCAATATTTTTTGTGCTACTATGTTTTGTAAAAATAAAATGTCAAAAAAAAGTATCAAAGACAACTTGTCTGTAACACCATGTACTAAGAAATAAATTATTATTATTAACTAAATGGTGACTGCAAATTGCTTAAAAATATCAATGGCCTATTAACTAGTCCATTGGTATGACTGTTAGACTACCAGTCACAGGCCGCGGGTTCAAATTGAGGCACGCACCAAAACCCTTTCGAATTTATGCTCAATTGCTATAATTGTAAATAAAAACATCGAGAGGAAACCCGGACAACTGAGAAATTCAGAGGAATAATATGTTTTAAGCCACATCTATAAACCTTAATCAGATTTTCACCCTACTATCTATAGACTACTCTGAAAAGACCATACGTGATCACTATGTAGTCCTATTTCCAATGAATTAATACACATAGCAACGCACCACACTTCGAATCGAGCTTCAGGACTGGCTGTTGTAAATCCAATTTCCGCGCCGGATAAACATTTAAGTGACCAACAGGTATTTGCTACATTTTCCTTACATTTACGGCAAACGACAAGTATAAGATAATAGCCACGAAATATGACGTCATTATTATTATTGTTCTATCTCGCTTTATTTTAGGAGAGATACTTGTTTTTTCCGTGTCAAGGAAACAATTTTATTTAGGTGTTTTTCTTAGTAAGGGGTCGGTACATGGGCTGTAGCAAATGGACATCAATATGTTGTGTACCAACCGTTGCTTAACCGTGATTTAAGTTTGATTATTATTTTTTTTACCAGCTTCAGAAATACATGACATAACAGGCAGTGACAAAACCCTAAAAAGATCACGTACACGTCACGACGGGTGCGATCAACTCATTCAATACAATTTGTTTACAATTATATACAAATAAGTATTTGGAAAAGGTAAAACCTCGTTCAGGTAAAAATCTAGGTAACGTTGTTTCCAAAGCACCTCGATGACGTTGTATGTTGTTTTACATTTAAAGGTAAGTGCAAAGTAACATCCAGAGTAAAATGGAAATTCTACTACACAGACCACTTTCTAGCTCTGTTAGCAACCAACCACCAGTGTAAATAATAAATACAATAAGAGTCTGGAAAAGTCTCGGTAACAAATGTCGCCATACATTATCTTAACAAACAAAACAAGAGATATTGCCGCAACACTAACACGTTAATTTCACCAAATCACAACGAGCGCGTGACGCGGGTATTTTGCGTTTTTGCGCTCGCAACACTAGAAAAAGTGTTACCATTATTCATTTTGTGTAATGTTTACCCTTTTTCTTGGGTGTTTAACAATGTTTAGTTGTGATAATGCCTCGAACGAAAATGTTTTGAATGTTAATGTGGGCTGTGAAACCGACTGGCTCATTTGACTTCGGCCATGAATTGTTTATGGAAAATGATGAAGACTGATACAAATGTTATTCGGTAAGTAAATATCTCCTCAACACTGTTACTGCATAAATAGGTACAATATTACATTTGTCGATTTCCTTTTTTTATTCTTAAAAATATTTGATATTCTTGGCAACACCACAGACGATAGAGACTGGCCACCCTTTGGAAGAGCGCCATTTTTCATTTGAACCGCGCAATTTATGCGGCCGCTTAATTAGGTGCTTCGCTTATGTTTTATTTATGGTTCGCTTACAATTATATGCAATGCGAAAAAATGAAGAGAAAATTCACTTTTAAGTGAATATTATCGCCATACAACATTTTCTGATTACGTGAACATAAAATTGGAAAATAAAAGTTAGGATTTTTGATTTCTGATCTGGAAAATGACTACGGACCTGATATAGGAATGAAGTATTTTAGTTAAAACGTGGCTTATTATAATGGCAACTAACGTCTGATAAAAGATTTTCGTACGCAATACTATATTGAGTTGAGGTTAGTTTGATAACACGTTCACAAATAAGTAGACAATGGATTTGATAAAGGGCGAATGAAACACACAACTCCACATAGTACAAGAGCCCTAAATTCTCAAATTACAATCATCTTCAAATCAACCCGTACTTAGAATGCGTTTATAAGTATTCCAGAACATGTAATCCAATGAAGTTAGAATCGATATTATTAATATCTAAAGGCGAAATATTTGGAGAGGCTTCTAAGGAATTATGGGTGCGCATTCCAACCCCTATCTTATTGATGTACTTAGCCGACCAGGATGTATGCTAAAGGATTATGTTGCGTGTTCTAGCAGTGAATTGGATCATTAAATTTCTCATATACTAGCATTAATAAAATAAGAAAAAAATAACAATTTACAATAGTTCTGCAGCTGCCTTGGGCAATCCATGTCTGTTCCTTTATAGAGATATATGATAAATGCTTGATGCCTGCTAGATTCTCCATCACATTTTACATTAAAAATCTTAGCAAGGACCTCCTTAAAAAATGACCGGCTCCCTTCCAATGAAGCGAGCAAATGAATGTAATGAAATTAACACTAAATATAAAATAATAAATCGACACAGTTTACCTCCCTAAATCCATTGTAAACTAACCGCCCAATACTTTCACAGCAAAAAAAACCTTCATCTGTCTTCGTCGTAAGATTGTTCGCTTAATTATTCAGTGTTTAGCCCACAGTGACTGACATCCGATTAATTATTTGTACTTAACCCTAAAATACAGACGTAAACAGAAAACTATCCATCACTGTATACTAAATGTAATTGATGGCTGTTTAGCGCTAGTGATTGAATGGGAATGAGGGACAATTGTACCCCAGTAATGGTTATAGAACATGGCAGGGTTGTGTGTTGACTAGTTGTGTGGAGAATCTATCTAAAGGCATTCAGATAATATAGATAATATGTGCGACAATACAAAGGCAGTCTTGAATTGATTAATTTTCAATGAGTATGATTGTGGCTTGATTATCATACATAATCAATCTGAGGTCAATGTAATAATTTAGCAAAGGTTTCCAGTTGGTATTAAGAGGTTTAAAAACAACCTTGTAGCGTTAGTTGCAATTCTGACTGACTAAAATATAAAAATACACAGCCCTAACCACACACGAGTATCCCTCTCTGAACACAATCGATATCTCGATGCGTGCAGCTAATCGATACAAGGTAATCGAGTGGAAGATCGACGCGACACCGGGGATGCAACTTATACACGACTCTACATATTATCTTAATATTACTTCACGGTTTCTATTCAATTTACCGAAGTCATTAGAAGGTAGTCCTTTGGTCCCGGTCCTTTAATCCTGGCCATTTACACAAATATCGTGAAAATGACAGTTTACCACACTTGAATATTTATACAAATCTTGGTTTGACCTACTTCAATGAAGAATTTATGATGCCTGAGAAAGCTTGACAACCTGTCTTTACTTAAATGGTAAATCTTAAAGTGAGGCTTGGCTATTCCATGCCCTTTTATCTTTAAATACACATATTATAAATGCGAAAGTAACTCTGTCTGTTACTCTTTCACGTCTAAACCACCGAACACCACCGAGATAGAGTTGATCTTGAGAAAGAACATAGGATAGTTTTTATCCCGGACTTTTGAAAAGTTCTCTTGGAAACGCGATATAACCGACCTTGACGCGGGCGAAAAGCTAGTTATTAATAAAATTATATTTTATACTAACTTCCTATTCATAAAAACTGAGAGTGTAAGTGAGATTGTGAAATCGTAACGAAATTTCTTCACCATAAATTACTTTAGTTTTCGTTGCTTTCAGGTAACGATTTTTGTTAAGAACATATTTCTGGCTCAAATTACATAACAATAAGAATGGAGGGTGTAAACCCAAAACCACAGGTCACGTCACGCTACCCCAAAAAGAATCGATATCTCGATGCGTGCAGTTAATCGATATAAAGTAATCGAGTGGAAGACGTGCGTGCGATGCACCCCTGCTTTACATGCAGGGCTGACAGTAATAAGCATTATTGTTTATTGATACAAGTCAATAAGTTGGGTGTAAACTTGGTTTTATAATCGCTTGTGCGTGGCGGCGTTTAGGTATTTGTAGTGTTTCAATATTTGCGGGGGAGGAAAGTAGCTTTCATTTGTACCGTGGGAATATAAGCTAACTGTTCCTGTCTACTCTATGTTCTTACACTTTATAGAATGGTGATAGGGAGGACATATAATTAGTGCAAAATTCTCTCAAAAGCTTTAAACATTATTATACTTTATATGTATTACGTTACACTTCAATTTGCTGCATAACCATTTTAACTAACAAAATAACAAACACGACATTACCTAGCTAACGTCGCAATAACCCAAAACATTGGCACCAATAACACAACCAATGCCAATAACCAAAAAGGACGAAAAACGCTGGTCCTCGGATACGCATACAAAACACAAATTATAATAATCACCGCGAATGTTACGGAGTTGGCCGCGCAGTAGTCTCGCCAATACGGCTTCTGTATCGAGTGTCCGACTGACGGATCTGACGCGATTCCTTCGTTAGTTTGTATTCATCATGCTTAGGCTCGTCTAGTGACGCGATCGATGTCAGCTTAGCTAGTTATGTTGATGAGTTTGCCTACGATACGTTTGTTCACGGATTAGTTGATCGGGAATTTGTTAAATGTATTATTGATTAGTTTGTAATTCAGGTGATTATTAGCTAAGATTTTGAATATAAGAAGTAAGTAATTAGTATCGATAACTAGCTCAAAACTAAAACGGTTTATTTATATACAAAAAAAAACCTCCATAGTGAACAATAAAAGAAAATCTAGATAGATATCAAAAAACAAACTCAGTTCTAAAAAAATTGCGAGCTTAAAAACCAGTTCGTAATCCTGAAATAAAATACAGGATACATTTCATTCTGCAAGCTCCAGGTAAAAATATTAGCTATTTTAATTTCGTTTTACTAAATAAACTAGCGTCTCATCTAGACTCGTGCAATTTTAATAAATGTATGAACTGAATTTATCACTTATACGTACCGGACTGTGGAGGAATGTTCGTGGTCACCGTTAATAATAAATTGTTAATAATATTATGTTACTATGGCAACCAATACACACGTTATAGTATGTGTTAGTTGAAAGGTAATGATTTTACGAATGATTTTTAAGGATTTATGGATTTCCGTAGAATGCAGATCTTTAATTTAATTTTTATTGTTTGATTTTCCTTGCAAATTCCGTAAATCACTTGCTTTTGTTTTGCCTTTCTTTTAACTCATATTTATTAACATGTACTAGAATTTTGTCTCTTTTTTTATTAAAGGAGGTAATGATTTGAGTTTCTGGATTTCTGAGTTTCGAGTCCCAGTTTCTGTGAGAATCACTAATTTTTTAATTTTATGTTTATTTAGCGCCTGTTTAGGCTTTATAGGCCACTAGAAGTAAAAACATTTCGATTCTGTTTATGTTCATTCTTGTCTCATGCCGCTAAGATAGATAAGCCTAGATTTTATTAAATTACCAATTTTTAATCTTAGTTTTGAAGTACGGTTTTTAAACAAAACAAATTATGAATTTTTGACCAAATTAAACTTATAGAAATTTGAGGAAAGAATGTACTCATTCAACCATTCAATATCATCGAAATGTAGGGTAGTTAAAAAATAACTTTATCAAATCGTTGTAACGGTGTGTATAACACACGTATTAATACATTTACTGATTACAACATTATCTTGCTAAATTTGTTAAGACTAAACTAGTATACCTTCTTCTACACACAAACTCACAAACAACACTTTAGACCACCTCGTCCTATCAACCCATATATACAGTATGTTGTAATCTGATACCACTATAACCAGCCTCAGATTACCTTCATTCCCAGTCAATGACCTCCACTAACGTAAATAAAAGTCCCTTAATCATATAGTAGGTAGGTATGTGTGTGGAACACACGGTCTAACGCTGGGAGTTAATTCCAGAGGCGATTCAACTCCCATTAGTGCTCGTAAAATGCTGGAATATTATTACCCTGAAGTTTTCATGAAGGCTGCACGGCACTATACAGGTAGTATTGATAGGTTTATGTTCATAAGGCACTATTATAATCTATACCTAATACTGGAAACCATTAACATGCTTCTTTTTGATAAAAAATATTTTTATACAGGTTATTAAAGTGATAAAGTATTTTCACATTATGTAAAGTTTAGAAAGTGTTAAATCATTTGTTAATGTGATTTTTACATTTGTTTCATAATTAAAAGGGTGTGGGTCGATTAACAATAATTTTGAGTTACTTAAGAAGTCAAAATTAAATGAAACGTATTTGCTAAGATACTTAATATTCTCGTTTACAACCTCATCATACGAAATTCGCTTTAGACACGTTATAATAATTGGTACTATCTAGTACTTCAAAATAACGAAGACTTTAAGGTATCTTATTAATATGATAAATATCTGGATTGTCATAAACCTTTATTAACATTGTAGATACTTACTAAAATAACAATTTTATTGACACTATTCAGTCACTTCACATCACTAAATTCAAAACACACTACTATAATAATATTAAGCACCACTACACAGTTACAAAGTCTAAACAAAATCAAAGGAATATATCAAGTTACAAATATCTCCACAGTTTCAAAACTTACGCACTTCACTATGCAAATACTTCGCGAGTGAAACACGACGGGACAAAATCGCCACCCCACATGCGTCCGCTCGCCGCAACAACGCGACGTAAACTGAGGCATTGGAATCAGCCCTTACAGTTTTCCGCGACAGAAAAGGATGCAAATAAACGGTAAGCGGAAAATTGTGTTAGTGGGATAGAGACGGGGATAGGAAGTTCCGTTTCGCACGTGGTGCGATGCGGTCAATTGCAATGCTACGGTCATTGCCATAGTGTGATCATTTTTAATCTTTTAACAGTAGCCCTTTATTTATGAGGTTTTCCTTATATTACCAGGAAAAGTCACTTAGAGAAGAACAACAAAGGGTGAGATGCGAAAGTAACACATTTTCCTCTGTTAACTTACAGAATTTGCGCGGGATGAGCAGATACTGTACTACTTACTACTGTTGGAATACCCACACTCTATGTTAATGATATTTACTAAAAGACGAGTTGATTGTAACATTCAAATAATAAACAAACAATTTATTTGAATGATAAATATAAAAAGAAAATTAGTTTGTATTTTCCGTGATCTATATTTGAGTTACGTCCCACATTCCTTACCTAACCTGCTCAATTCTTGAAAATTTACTGTTGATAATGATTTAATCATGAAAACAGATTATTTTCATTATTCTAAACGACCTCGATTGCTTTATGAAAACCAGAGTAATTAACACTGGACAGTGCTTGCAACGTGTGTTGCTATTTACAGGAAGTTCAATTACCTTCCCGATGATCACATTGCAGATAGAGTAATTTGTGTCAATGGCTCGCAATCAAAAGGCTAAAGGGTTTGCAATACAAATCGAAAAGCCATTTATCTAAATAACACATTTCTTAATTAAATTGATACTAAAATAGATATCCATTAAAAAAAATATCTCAGAAATGTAATAGTTGCCAACTATATGATTATTATTACTTTCGTCTGGTGAATGTATAATTGTTTATTTTAATAAAGTTTTACTCACGCATATCCCGGAGTCGGCGAGGTGGCGCGGTCACGAGTCGAACTCAGGACCCCGCCGCTGTGTCAGCTCATGATTAAGGACTCTGGTTGGGTCTGAAACTAGTCGGCCATATCGAATAATACGCGTGAGTAAACCGTTATTAAATAATAGATTCCTAAGGTCGATTTAAAAAAATGATTCATCTATTCAACAATAAGTCAATACTTGATTACTTATTTACATACACAATAAAAGCAAGAATTACGCTAATAGTTTGATACAATAGCTTACTTAGTTGAACAAAAATAATATGAAAGAGCTATTATTACACGCTATCAACTTAGTAAAATGTAGGAAATTACTCTAATAAACTATAGGAAATAATCGTTTTATTAAACCGAACTTGTAGCGAGCTTGTAATCTGCCCGCCGGCCATTCAACAAGGGTGTATAGTAAATTATGCAAAACAATAGTTAGTTTTATGAGGGTACCATATGGAGGAGAAAGTTTAAGTGAAATCGTAAAAAGTTTTGTAATACGAAACTAGTTCGTACGTATCGATAGCTTTTGTTTGGTCCTTTGTGTCGCGGAGATCGGGGAAATTGTTCCGCCCGTACACGAGGACCATTCTCATTTGGTTTTAAATATACTACTAACGTCACACACAGACACGTCATTATTTATTCGTAAATTAAATGAAGAATATAAAATTTATTAGGTAGAATAGGTATTTTTATTTCTGTTTTATTTTAGAATAATTTGATTGACTAACTTGTAGATGCGATGATGCATAAAACACTATGTGTTTTAATATGACATGTAAGCTGCACACCGATACAAGCAATATATTAAAGTGCTCGTTGGTTCCATAAATTCTTTAGGTGTCCGTACAAAATATTTTCTCTACAATATTCAAATCTGAGCGACAATATACCGCAGTAGCCACTCGGTGGCTGTGTATGAAACATCGTAGCGTGACGTAGCCGCTGGCTACGAGTGCTACGGTGCTACGTTGTTACGGTGTCCGCTTTAATTTCACTTAGGGCTACAATGTGCGTGCACTTGTTAGTTCAGTTATAGTAAGGTATAAAGCGATTTTTGCCCCGGGACGTGAATAGCCTGGTACAGTGAATGCCCAGCTGTTAATGGACAAAAAAACACTCTTTGAACGATTTCCTTGAATTGAAATTTATTTGCTATGAGTTGCAACTATTAAACTGCACTGAATATAATATATAAATTTAAACTGTTTGGAGTATCGTGTTTGATTTACATTACCAATAATATTCAACGTTTACATGAAAATGTAGCGCCAACATTTGGTTAAAACAAATATTAAACATAAAAATCATTCATTAATTTCAGTAGACAATAGCATATCATTATCATGGCGGCTATAGATTGCTATGTTTATTTCTTCAGGCGTCTGCCATTAGATATGACTCGCGCCTTGTTTGTAATTTCACTCCAGAGTATGATCGTTGAGCGACCACAAGATGTTGCTGTCTTACAGTCTCTTATAAAAAGTTTCATATTACCTTTTGAGACAATTTCGCGGCGAAAGTAAAAGAACCATGACAAAAGAAGCGACATCATAAACATAGTCTTAAAATAAAAGAAAAAACGCCTTCTGTAAGGTAAGCAAAGGTGTTTTCCTGTTGTTTGTTCCTTGCGAAATGTTATCAGGAATTAGGGAAAGAGGTCAGTGAAACACCTTTACTTGAGGAAACTACCAACTTGTTACTTCTGATAAGAGGCACATGCGTGTTTCCGTATCGATTTGGTTTTTTCTTATTAAATTTGGTGTTACTTTGAGGAGGTTTTGGAAGTCGTCGTTGTGTCAAATGAAAAAGGTTTTTATTTTTATTTTCCTTTTGCGTTATTCTCAATATTTAAAATAAAATAGTGTTGTCTGAATGTTTGCATGTGGTATCATAGCTTCCAAACATATTGAGGGATTTTGGAGACAGGTGGACTAGGTCCGAGTGTTCTTAAATGGCTTAGATAAAAATCAGTAGAGAGTTGAGCTGATTAAAGTTGTGGGTGTAAAAGTAGGGAAAAATAACCGAACGTCTGTCAAATGAAAGCTCACTAAAACAGAATATAAAAGACTTAATTCGATTGTCTATTGTGAGAGAATTATTTAGAATATTTTTCAGGTTTGGCAGTTTGCTAAAGATAATGTGTCATGTGGGTTCTTGTTGGAGTTTTTTTTTTGCTTATTTTAAATCAATTGTTAGCACAGTTATTACTCTTAGTGTTTGCATAGTCTATACGACTAAAGCATTGTAGGTAACGTTAATATCGAAAGCAGTAGAACACAGCTAAGTATTCTCAAACTCTCTATACGGTTCTTTCAAACACCAAATACCAATTAATTATATTTTCTTTCGCGAAAATCCCAATAAATTTTCATAACCCGATCAAAGATCCGGTATATTTTTAAAGTATTTACCCTATACTCAATAGGGGTACGAATCATCGGACGAAATGTTGACCGCAGGATTTAAAAGGACCAGATAACTCAATGTGAAGATTCTTTTGATCGGTGAGGCGTTATACTCGTGTATGGGCCCCTACAGGGGATCTCACGAGAGTGAGTCAGCGGTTTCGAGATGTGTGTTTGTGAAGGTAAGTTGGCGTTATGTGTACAGATAATAATGATGCTTGTTTCTTAATGGTCAGCTGTTTATTTTAGAAAATATTTTTTTACACCGTCTTTAGTGCTATCGGGAAAATCTTATTTTGCATTTTTTGTTTCAGGCCATCCAGATATACCGTATGTCTTTGATGAATACGGAATATGATAAAAAAGAAAAAAGAGAGCAGTGCTTGAATACATCACTCCCTAGTCCTTGGGTCCTAGCAACGCCTGCTGTTGCTAAGTACATTTTAAATTCAACTGAGGTTGCCTACAGCGCTCGCAGTTTTTTGGTAAAGCAGAAAAAACCGCCTTAGGCAGAGCTCTCTGCATTCCGTAGAAAAAATGCTAAAAGGAACAAAATACATTAGTGCGGTGTATAACGACAGTTGCCTTGGTTATTTTCTAAAGAGCCTGAGAACATTCCAGGTAAGTAAAAACTTAGAATAAAAAATCTAGATATTTACTATAAACATGTTTTTTGTATAGCTTTTAATTTTAATATCCTCATTATTTTAAATAAAGCTGCCTAAGTACACTTTGTGAGATTCAAAAATATATTGAATATAAAATCTTATATTCACATTTAAAAAATATTGATTTTAAATAATAACAACAACAGAAGCATAATTCAGTTATCTTCATAAATATACTAAACAGAAGAAATCTTACACCGTACTACATCAACACCCATTCATAATACAAAAAAGCAAGGACACCATAAAACGCTTTGAACTCGATGCGATCGGCTATAGGAGCTCCGCTGACCCTATTAGCGCTAGAATTCCCCACTATTATCCCAACGTCGGGCACATCCAGCCTCCGGCTCAAAGGACCAGTGCCCTTTTTACGAGAGTTCATTCCGTAATACAATGAGAGAGTGTGTGGACATTTTAGAGGCTCTACCTACTGATGAGATAGTTTCAAGTTTGTTGTTTACATCAAGACAGTTTAAGAGGTATGTTTTGTTTAGTGACATAAAATGAACGATTGATGTCGTTTCGTCAAGTATCAAACGTCAGAAACTGACATTTTCGTTTTAACTTTTCATACAAGCACCGTTACAGCGCGGAGCCACAACAAAAACACGTTTTATTTTTCACATCAAATTCTATTTGGTACCTGCAACATAAAATTAAATCACAATCTCGCACATAACTTACATTTTCTTTAACCATAAGTGACGTCAACTTGCAAGACAGCGTTCTTGGCAAGAACACGAGCAATAAATCTTGCGAGCCACCATCTTGTTTTTACACAACTTTTGTTGAGGACGCACGCGGACATCCCGGGAATATTTAATGGCTTTATTTAAATAAATTATAATTTGTCAAGTCGTGTTCTGTTGACGAATGACCTCATGCTGGGAACTGGACAAAAGATTTTTTAGGAAATCAAATGTACCATCGCAAAACAATAAACTTAATTGAAAAGATATCAATTTGCTAACGTCTTAAACATAAAATAATGCAACTCAGAGTTTGATCTATGAGACAGTTCCTCTTAAAACTTTATTTTTGTGGTTTGTAAAACTCGTAATTAATAAAATAATATGGTATAAGACTGAAGTGAATCAAGCTCGCTGAAAAATAAATATATTTACTTTCGCTGTGCAGGTCAAGTGAAAGCTAATAAGGAGCTCCCTTTACTTTATATAATATTACAATGCACATTATACAACCACATATTTCTCCTTTTCTCCGACAACCCACAGGATTCGAACTGGCACCCGTCTCTCCGTCCGCTACCCTAAGGCCACTGCCGCTTTAAATTGTAAATTGAACTCCATCCATGCATTGTAGATTGCATCCCATTTCGCCCCCCCCCCCCCCGCCTCACTCCTACCGACCCTGCGGAGGTTGGAGCATAATTGTTTATAAATACAAATGCAAGTTAATCTAAGAGCCGAAGAAATACAATTTATTGCCAGCATTAGCTTTGAGTGTAGGGTTCAGTAATTTCAGTTTGTAAATAAATCTTGTTCTGGCAGTAATGGTATTCTAATTAGACCATTAGATGCTTGGAGGGTCGTGCACGGGCACGCGTCGAAGAAAACTACAGTCGTCGATTAAATTATTGAAGGCTTTAATTACCTTGAGTATGCGTAACTTATTAAATCCACATTATTTCCTTTATTTCATTTAAATACTTACAAATTACATTTTTAAATATATATAAAAAAAACAACATACATTTAAAAATGCAACGGGAACAGGGCCCAAGCTGCCGGTGGTCAGGGCTCCAGAGAGAGGAACCTCCTCACGATGCGCGTCGTGTCCAGAAGTACCGCTCTCTGAATCAAACCCTTGACCCAGACGCCCAACGAGAGCCTCATAAGGTGTTGGTCGAGGCTCTTGGCTATCAAGCCATTGACACTCACGACTATCGGGACAATGATTGCCGAGTCCACCTCCCACAAGTCGACAACCTCGTGAGCTAAATCCAAATATTTCATTTGTTTTTCTTTTTCCGCTTTCACGAGGTTCTCGTCATGGGGGATGGTGACATCGACAATCATTGCTCGACGTTCTGATCGATCTATCACCACTATATCAGGCTTATTGGCTATAATAGTCCTGTCAGAAAAATCCACATTATTATTAAAATTATTTTATTGAACTACACAATTTTTTTTATTTTATGATTCTTTGATTAATAATACCTATTTTACAAAAACACTAAACATAGAAAAAATCGCTTCTATTTTTTCACATCACCACGTTTAAGTACAACTTATAATTAAAATACGCAAACAGTTCACTTTCTCCTGAGCATTTTCCGCCTCGCTCTCGCGCGGGATGCGGGCACCCAAATGAAGCGATCGCGTGTTTCACCATCATTCCTCAATATCCTCTGCTTGCCCTTTGTACCTACAGGGTGCGTGAGGAAGCCCGGGAAGGTCGATGCCCTGGGTCACATCCAGGTATTGTGAAAGGAGGGTAAACATGCTTTCCCTAGGTTTTCTATTCTTAGGCACTCATTACCGAAAGAACAACTTTTTAGTTGTTGAATTGACGGAAAAACCATCATTGCTGAGAACCGTCTGAACACATCGCTTTTTTAACGTTAAAAAAAAGTAAAAATGAAAATAATTGCACATTATTATTTATGTAATATGACTTGTAATCAAGTATATCATTTATAAGCCACGACTCCTCCCAGCGGTCTTAACATCTGATAAGTAAGTCAAAAGTTTCCGTAACTTATAACTCAGACAGTTGTATTGCCCACTTACAAAACTTTCTGCTAGCCCCACGGGGTCTTACAAATATGCAATACGAGAACATGGATAAATATTATACACCCACACATAATTATGTCTAATTGACTTTGGTATGCACCATAATTATCTGCAGGAAATCAGACTTACCTATTTTTATGTTTGCGTTATCTATTGAACGTAATTTGGAGATATACCAGGGTTTTTATTTTTCAGTTTTTGGAGTTTTTTAATTGAAACGAACGAGTTCAAAAACAAAGCACTTCTATTATATCTTTTCATTCTTCTACAACTCTTTTTTTCAACACACATTAATACCTTAAAATGAATCGCAAATCTATCGGCATTGTATTCATGACAAACAACATGAAAGCCACATGACATCAGCCTGTATATAAATTGCGGCAGGTACGCGAGCCGCTGACGTGCGACGGTTAAAAACGAATTATAACGGAGCACCCTGTAGCCGGCCATTTGTCATGAGAGCCAGTGATGTGGCCAGCTATATCGAAATTAGAAATCGTTCGCTGTATTCCGCAAAAACATAGATTTATATCATATTTGCGGTTTATCGTTTCGACATTTAGATATTGTTTCCTCAAAAGAAACCTGATGATTGAAAAGCAATTAGGTCATACAGCACATAGAAATTGCCATACATCCTCGTACGTGCGGAAATGTAAAGTAAACATAAAGCCTCATCACACGACGCTTTGATAATACATATTTATAAACCAATCGGAACTATTTTGATCTCCAACCGGCCTTGCTAATCATGCAGACTACACTTAGATTAGGACTTTGAGTACGACCTTTTTTATAAGAAAATAGTTGACCACATTCAACAATATAAGACCAACTTAATCACGATGCCTTCTCATGGGACTCCGAAATGAAAACCGAAACATTGATATTATCATAGACTTAATTTGCTTCAGTTTCGTATTCAGGATCTATGTTTACGAGATCTAATCCGTGTTCTAAACAACAGTTAGGTCACTAACTGTTGAATGGTGGCTGCAGACGTCTTTATTGCTGGTTTGCATTTCACTTGAACCAGATTTGGAACTTCAAATGCCATTAATTTTCACGTTTTAGTTAAAGGCGATGTTATGACTGTGTAGATTATATAAGTCAAATATATTATAATTCTAAGGCTTTTATACATCTCACATGAAGAACAGATTTAAATTAAATATTTGGATGAATACATGGATTTTCCAGCCTGAAAGAACAAAAAAAATCTTTCAGGCTTTTGAAATCCGTGTCCGTGACGGGCCTGTTGGTCTAGTGGTTAGTGACCCTGAC
Organism: Trichoplusia ni; assembly: GCF_003590095.1. Classification (NCBI taxonomy): domain Eukaryota; kingdom Metazoa; phylum Arthropoda; class Insecta; order Lepidoptera; family Noctuidae; genus Trichoplusia; species Trichoplusia ni. The sequence continues at coordinate 10,070,275 of NC_039486.1, forward strand.
TGCTATACCGGAGGTCGAGGGTTCGATTCCCGCCCAGGACAAATGTTGTGTGATGAGCATGATCATTTTGTTCTGGTGTCTGGATGTAATTTATCTATAATATGTATGTATTTAGAAATATATAAGTAAGTTTATCAGTTGTCTGGTTACCATAACACAAGCTCTGCTTAGCTTGGGATCAGATAACCGTGTGTGAGTTGTCCCATGATATTATTATTATTTAACAGGAAAACAGCAAAATACAAGCACACGTGTGCAAACTTCATATCAAATATTTAGATATTACGAATTCGCTAGGTTACGTTCCATCTACTCGCCGAAGGAATCATAAAAATAAAATCGATTCGCACAGACTGCATTCGTGAAAACTGGCAATTCATTTTGATTTCATTCCACTTGTTACACCTAGATATCAAAATTTTCCATAAAACAGAAGCACTATGAAATAGAACAAAGTTTGTTCCCTACCTCGTCCGAGTTTGTAATCCAATATTAAAATTTATAGTTTCGAACATTCATCGAATATATTAGTGCGTTCAGTTTCATCTAGTAACGAGGCTTGTTGATGTGTAGATTGGGTTAGCTTTCGTATAATGCGACCTGAATTATTGTTTGCAATAATTAAGTACTATATATCATTTGACACATTTATACATTATGATAAATGACCTAATTTCCGATCGTTCTAATCCATTCCATAAAAAAATAATATTTATACTGAAACCATAAATTTTCCGCAGCATTACACACATTACACCTACTCGAATACACTCAAGCCATTCGATTACTTCTTCTCGATTTGTCCCATCACTATAGTACGAGCGACTGCGCCGCATAGGCCAAGAGACAGCGAACTATTAATTCACAGAATAGTGAAACAAAGAACGGCTCTGATGGAATCATTAATTGTACAAACGATTGATGATGGCTGAATGAAATAACTGTAAATGATATGCGCGCGTTAATTTTGATTCGTTTTGATTGATTGATTCAAATTAATCAGAGTTTGTTAGGGAAATAAGTTTTACTGATTTTATTTAAATGTAATTTTTATATGTTCTTACTATCAGAAAAAATATTGCAGGCAAGAATATTCTTTTTTGAAACAAATGCGATCATTTGGAGTGGCCATTTAGTTACTTTAAATTTAAAGTTGTACCTAGTTTTTGATTACTGTCCACTAAAATATATACCTAATTCCAAAATTGCCGTGACATTTATGCACTCACTGGCACTGGCACTGGAGCTGGCACTGGCACTGGAGCTGGCACTGGCACTGCATATGCGGCATCGTTTACTGTCACCATATTTTAGAAGTGAAATTCGACTTTCCATTCTCGTCACTCGTCGCACAAAACGCGGTAACTCAATTTCGGTACTTCACTCGGCAGTTTTCTGTGAGAGCAGTACTTTTACCGCTCGAGTCCGGCTACAAAGCTAGCTAGGGGCACAACACACATGGACTTTTTGTATTGATTAGTAGAACATTACGATCCTTTTTTAAATTTTGTTTACGATAATCGACATCGCATACCATTTTGCAAGTTTCAAAATTAATGATAAAATTAAAAGCAAAGAAATTGACCGATGGAGATTAGGTCCGTATGCCATTTATTTCAATTCATACAATGCGATTCATTTGAAACATGGATCTAAAACAAGGTGCCCTAGCTCCTAGCCTACAATGTAATCCAGATGAAAACACATTTTTTCCAGTTAGCGTGGACTTAAACAAATAAAGTTAGTGTGGTTATCTGCGCCAACTATCAGCTAAGTCATTTTTAATTACCACCTTAATTGGTTTGTGTTTGTCGGTCAGTCAACAATCTGGAGGGTTATGCGACAACGATTGATGTTGGAATAAATTAAGATTTTAATAACATGTTGTAATTGTTTTTTTTTCTTTGTTTACTTGTGAGGTGAATGGAGCTTTTTCCTTTATTAACTTACAAGTCGGTGATTCTTGAAGCAATGCATATTAGATAGGTTTATTAAATTATTTTAAATGGATTATCTAGAGATAGGGATATACTGTAAAATATGAAAAAAAAACATCTCTCATTTTCTTATTACATTTGGACAAATCTATAAATGGAAACTGATTTTCGTAACACTAGTAAAGTTAAGTTCTCTAACTCAATCCGTAATGTAAATAAGTCGTCTATACGCCACAGAATACTAAAAATAGCCTGAAAACAAATCGAAACTAATTACGTTCTTGGCAAAAAGTTACAAAAGGCCGGCAATTCGGTTCGATTCGGGAGTCTTCGCTACAGATCTGGATCCGTTCGGATAGTAAATCTCAATACAAGCGAACGCGTTTACCCTTCTGGCCAGACGCCAGCTCTTGGATTATGTTAATACTGGATACGGTAATAATTGGCTCAAACGAAGAATTGAGACCTTTTTTAGTGGCGCGCTCGGAAGGATTATCGTTAATTACTTTATTCTAAATAAGAATTTGGAGACTTTGAACTGTGAGTATTTATTTGTGTTTTGGATACCATCGGCTACTATATATATATTATACTATAGCTGAACATGCTACAGATGTTTATGAAAATCATACACGTTTTTAAAAATTAAATGATGGTTTCTAAATTCATTTTTGATTATAACGGTTACATAGAGTAGGAGGCATACGAACAATACTTTACCAAGGACTAGAGTGAATAAAACTGTTCCTTAAATTTAAAATCTACGATCAAATCCAAGTCTGTGCTCAAACAACGATGAAATCCTTACAACACCACGGACGGCCAATAGAGAGCAATCCTTCATCCACACAATGAAAAATAAACCCAAACTACTATCTCTAAAGCTCAAATTACTTTAACTTTTGATGGATGAACACAATCGAATAGAGTTAATGAGATAAATGGATTATATGGCAATTGTGGACACTTACAATGCAGTTTTTATTACGTTTGTTCAAGTTTATGATTCTCTTCGCAATCAAGCGTTTTATTGGAGCTTAGGGTTGAGTTCTATTGTTATTGGTTCCAACTTAAATGACCAGTTTTTATAGAACGAAACAGTATAAAGTCGTTCAGTCTTTTTTAAGTTTACATTGATTGGTTTCTGTCAAAAAACAAAATTCAAATACTGAATTTTTATTCATTAGATTGAGCTAACGGTCTAACTACCCACTGGCATCGTAAATTAATTTGAAACTTCCACTAACATTTCCATACCACACTTCAAAGAATTTAATATGGCGGCACGCGTGACAGCTGGGGTGGGGGAACCGAGGTTACCTCGTAACCCGCGCGCTGTCACCCGTCAGTCATCATTCGTCACGCGTACGGCGCGCGCGTCAAAGATATTGCGCTCAGATTGCGTTTAATTTCATTGGGGTGCAGTTACATGTGGCGGATGGAAATTTGAGAAGTTTGTTTTGTCAATGTGAAGGGTGAAGGTTACGGTGAACGATTTTCATCTCCGTATTGTAGCTCTATTTTAGAATATAAAACTCTATAAAAAATGCCGCTACTATCTTGACATCCTTTGTCCTTTTCGGAGGGTGCACATTTTGCACAGTTTGGATAGATGTAGGCTGATGTAAAAAGAATCTTAAAATCTAATCTATAAATAGATCGGCAATTCTAAATAACAATAAAATATAACATAGACAATTCGATGTGATCAACATCATCAAATGTACAATTTGAGCATTACAAAAGCTTCTATTTTACTGATCTTCTTTCACTATAGGCTGCTAAATCGATTTACTTTCTCTAGAACAATATTATTCCCAAAAACTGGTTACTATTCGTTCCCGAATCAATCGGAGAAGAGAAACAAAAGACTGTTTCTAAAGCGGCATTCGATTAAATTGAGCCCCTTCAAACCATTTGCTAATTGAAAATCTTACGAAATGTAATTTCTTGTCTCTATTTATAAAATTGTTTCCAACTCCATTTGATGAAACGAAAATATAGTAGTAAGAGGTATTCATTAAATTGGTTTGTTTGGTGAAAAATCAATGTTAAAAATTAGACTGTATGTTTCCGGCAAACTATAAGGTTTACTCCTGTATATTTTGCGTTTTTTATATGGGATTAATTTGAAAGATGACGCGAGCAGTTCAGCCCCAGTATTTTCACCGATATGAATGTTGAATGAATGTTTTAACATAACCTCATACTACACATGTAAGTGATATTGACAGTCATGTCTAGTCAGTCTGTCTGAAAAACTGTACTAGCAGTTCAAGTGGTATTATTTCCAGTCCTATAGAAATCCTCCCTAGGCGATACGATCCTAACGTAAGAAGGGTTACACCGAGTAGGTTGAGCTTAACATTGATACAGTGACGCACTTAACCCAGTTCACAGCACGGCCGCGGCGCGCTCGTCGATACCGGCTCGCTATTGGCTACCAGCAGATCACACGACAGATGACTGATTGTTGCAATTTATCTCGACGCTGTGTCGCGCACCGCGTTATTTACTAAGTACGTGGCCATTAGAATAGCGAGCTGGCTGAATAAATATTTTTTTAGATTGATGTTATCTTATTTTATTAATTTATTTCAAAATTTTACATTACTTTTTTGAACCTTATAACTAAAAACGTTCAATTTACGTCATAGGTATCTTCAAACTTGATTCAATATTTATTTTATAAAATGTTTCCACTTAATAAGTCGTTTATTGAAAATAGTACTACTTGCATTTAAAATAATATTTGCTTTTGTCATCATACATTGTCAAGAGGTTTTAACAGCTCTCTGTGAAAAAACTGGTTAATGAAAAAGGCTCAATTGGCTGCTATCGAAAACTCTTATTTCGTAACTCCACCACGTTTTGTATCTGTGTCGCTATAACGTGGCCTGAATAGCTTCACACCTTTGCATAAAAAGTGTAACCATAAAATATTGGCAACCACATAAATAATGAAAATCAAAATAATAGCGATTGTTCGGAAGGGATCGTTGTAAGCGAAAATAAAATGTTTGGGTCATATTACACCTCGCCTCTCGCTCGAAAACGAAACTTCACAAAAAACGTTCCTAATTATAAACTTCAAAATTTTTACACAAATTAAAAATTTTATTCCTTTCTTTAATGGGGGTGACCCAGTTGTGAGTTTTACGGTTTTTTACATTAAAAAGTCCACATCTTTAATTTGTTCGCGGAACTTTAAACATTCAGCAAGAAATGACCCTCTGAATGATTGATAATGAAAACTCCTGATGTCGGGAGGCGACATAAAACTTTCATTGCGAACACGCTGATATTTTTTACCTTGCAATGTCTTATGATTGATATAGGAAAGGGCGTAGTCAGACGTCTGCAGAATCTTTTAATTAGTTCTACTAATAGGTAAGTAACAACTAAGTAATTTAACCAAACTGTCTCTGATAAAAGGCATATAATTATTCGATATGTTTTGTCAAATATACACTTAGTACTTAAACATTTACAACCTAAATATACTAGTATATTATACACTTAAAATAAGTACTTAAAAACAAAGAACTGTCTCTTGACTCTCCAAGGTAAATGAACTTACTCGTCTATACCAAAAAAGTAAATTCTGGAAAATGGAAAAATTACAATTTGAACCTTTCCCTAATTATTTAGGTATGATTTCAACCCCTAAGTTAAGTTACCCTTTTTCACCTCGTTAAAATTGCGAAGACTTATTAAGTGTCAGTTATAAAGGGTGCGCGAATTTTGGGCATACGATTAAATGAGTCAACGAAGAAAATTATCATAAACGGCGGCTGATTCATACATATTTCATGCGAAGATAATAATTGTTTCTTATCTACATCGTGAGTTTCGGCAACATTTTAAACCGAAACAACAGACAGGAAAAACGACGCTTTTTTTAGGAATTTTACTTTTTGCACCGTATCTGAGACACATGACAATCTAAATTAAAAACTTTAATCCTTGTGTCCCGGAGAGTCTCACAAACATTCAGTCACATGCACAAAGACACCCGGACTCATAACAAGCATTCGTAGTTCACACAAATGCTTGTCCTACGCGGTTTTATTTTTTTGCAACTACATACCTAACATGGCCGAACCTCATAGCTTTATATGCATTTAATGTGAAACATTAACCCGACCATGTAAGGTAAACGTAAACGTATCTACTAATAAACCCGTGAATAATATGGCATTTTCTAAAAAGAATCGTCAATACTTAAACCAACAATCCGCACAGACTAGCAGCAGACTTCGAGCAGACCACACGTGGTGCCGTAAAATAAAACCTACAAAAAGTGTTTCCCATAGGGAACTTCCATGTGCAAAAGAAAACAAATAAAACACAGTGCACCCTCATTCAACGTCAGATACCATTAGGCGAGCTCCTGGTGCCGCCGCCTAACAGTTCCTTTTCACTCAGTGATACAATAATTGGCTAGACTAGGCCTAAAACCCCGCGTTTTTTAATAGCCGAAACAGTGGAAAAGCTGAATAAGACAATCCTTTTGCGTCACATCAAAACGAATATACGTTGACGGCAGATTTCGTACAATTCAATAAATAATCGGCCGCGTGAGATGTTTGGCCCAAAGTATAGACTCAATGGAGTGTTGTAGACAGATTTTAATAGCAGTGTTATTCTGTAATGATCTTAACTCTTCTTGATAACGTGGACGTAATTATTTTTTAGATGGAGATATAAGCCAAGAACTCAATACTGCGATTTGACTATTAGAAATTCGTGAACAATATTAAATTTCTTGTCTTTCGAATACATACATTTTGACATATTATTTGTAAAGTTTGTAAAGTGGCCAAACTACATCGCACTGAAACAACATTAAATAGTTTGATAAATAATTTGAAGTCATTTTAAGTGAATTTCATATTCGGAGGGAAAATTTCATTCATAAAATAGAAACCCGCTTTCGCTTAAAACTTGTAAAGATTTTTATATAAAAATCCGTGTATATGTCGGACCTGCATCCAATATCCGTATGTCTGTCCGAGTTTAGGAGCGAGTGCGGGTGACGCGCCGATTATTTTATACCCGAGCAGGCCGCGCCGCGAGCCCACCGCCAGTATTGAGGTGTCAGCAGATGGGCACATACTTATTGCGAATATTAATATTATGGACCCGAACTAATATAATCTTTTTATGTGGATATTAAGATTCACATAAAAAAGGCATAATAAACCGACATTGGATTGCTATTGAAGATATTTGAAAAGTAATATCAAGTTTCCATATTCATGTTCCATAGTCATTAGCCATTCGAGAACATACAGATAACCCTCGATTATGATGGTAAGTGACAAAAAGAAATAAGGTTTCCATGCCGTTTAGGAACTTTTTCCAATGTTGAACGCTTGTCCAAAAGCTACAGTAAATCGTAACCTGTTACACAAAGTACCAGGAGAAGGTAAAATCTCCAGAAAGTCAGCAATTAAATGTTCAGAATATAATTGCTCTGATACGACATGACCCTACTTTCGTTGAAGGTCCATCAAAGATGTTTAATTGTCGGCATTACCCGCTGAAGGGACTTTAAGGAGAGGTTTTATTTTAAAGGTAAAGGGATGAAAGATTCTATGTAATTGTATGTTATGACACAGTTCTAATACGAAGATATACCTTTATAACCACCATACTGAACTCCTGCTGATAGTTGCGAAATTTCGAACAGTCGTTAGTGTTTTATTTAGGATAGTTAAGGAGAACAATAGTTTTCTGTTTTATTGTTTAAGATAGATTCACACACACTAATTCCTTCTACGTGTCCTTATATATCCGTGATCCCTGATAAGTCAGCAGGCTTGTGTCACAACCTGCTTGTTTTACCGCCTAGTCCAACAATATAACATTTTCTCCCATAACGTGTTACATATTTTAGCGGCACTCGGGAGGTCACCGCCACAAGTGACCACAGCCCATATTTTTGGGACAGGCTTTGACATAATACACAGTGGCCTACTAATATATTCACCTATGGACATTTTCTGCTAAAAAGGATAAACCACAGGCAGCTGCGGACGTCGTAATTTGGTTATTTTTACCCTCATGGAGTTATTAGATAATCTACAAATACCCGCGTAGTTGGCTGCAGTATTTTGAATTTAAATGCTATAAAAAAAACAACTGCCGAAACACTTGTCAAGTATAAGAAAATTACAGGTTCAGCGTTGGATCTCTTTTTCCTTATGGGTCTATTCGAATGGACCGACACAGGTGAATTTTTGAGTCACATCCATTAACTGTACGATTGACAACAATTACTTCACACGTGAGCAGAATATCAAAACGAGACCAGAATTTTTCAGTTTTGACTATGAACATGTTGTCAGGTACCAACTTCACTACACCACTATTTTGATGTAACTTAAGCTAAAATGTAGCTGAAAGTTTAATTTGATTATTCCCATTATTTTATACACTCACTTTCTTGTTTGTTTGTATGTATGTTTGTTTGTTTGTTTTTCGTCCCGGTTGGATTCTTGTAACTCAATTTTGAGGCACTTCCCGATAAGGTAGCTTAAAACCCGATGACAATGCAATTACATGTATAAAAACGTCTGTACTAGGGTTTGGGTCCCGGGACGTCTCGTGTCTCGAAGTCCCGGGACTTTTTGTAAATTTCGTTGTCTCGTGTCCCGGGACTTTTGGGTCGAGACTCGAGACGAGACACGATAGTCGTATGTATTGTATTAATTTTTATTTTCAAAGCATTGCATGAGCCTAGCTAGCGCCATCTGTTACTGTAATGAATAATTACTTGGTCTACATACTGAGTTTGCCGCGCCGCCATTTTGTTTATCCTGCCTGACACAAGCTCAGTCGCAAATTTCATTGAGTGTGGTGGGGTGCTTTTGTTGCAGTAGCGATTATAAAAATTCAACGACGGCCATCGATCTCATGTAAGTTCTTAATTTTGTTTACTTCAATGGTAAATTAAGTAGGTAAGACGTTTACATAGGTTTCATGATAGTGACTTGACAAATAATCTTCATATCTGTTATCATGTATTAATTATGTTTAAGTTATGTCTGTTATGGTTTTTTTTATAAAATACATAATAAAGTGATAAGTACTCACTCAGTGTATAAACTTATGAAATTAATTTTCGATTATTATTATTTTTACAGATACTTTAAACAAAAATAGATCTTTTAATATGGAGCGTACAGCAAAAGTATGGAAACATTTTAAAAAGATAAATGAATCAACAGCACAGTGTTCGTTATGTCCAAAACAAATTTCATGCAAAGGGTCGAATACTACGGGCCTTGACAGACACCTCCAAAGAGTCCACAATATTTCTGTGAATCAACCGCCACCGGATGAATCAAAATCAGTTGTACAACCTGGGACATCTTGCGAACCGGAATCAAAAAAAATTAAACGTGAAAATCAGTCTGAAATTACACGATACGTTGCTAGAAAGTCTTTGTCTGAAATAATTTCTCGTTTGGCGGCAGAGGATGGCCTTACTATAAGAGCAATCACAAAGAGTAAATTTATTCGTGAGAGTATTACCCAGCGAGGTTATAAAATGCCTAAAAACGAAACTGAAATTATGAAAATTATATTAAATTATTATGAAGAAAAAAAAGCAGAAATGATTCAGAAATTTAAAAACTTGGTCGCTTCTGGTACACGTTTCAGCCTTTCAGTAGACGAGTGGACCAGCGTCCGAAACCGAAGGTACTTTAATTTGTGTTTGTATGTTGAGGACGGAGAAGTTTTCAATTTGGGATTAATCTATATACCAGGTAAATGCGGTGCTGAAGAGACCAAAAAAATGGTTGAAGATACATTAAAAAGATTTCAATTGGATTTTGAAAAACATATTGTAGCCACCACCAGCGATGGCCCAAATGTAATGAAAAAGTTTGGCAGGGAAAGCCCCAGCGAGATGATCCTATGCTTGAACCACGCAATCCATCTAGGAGTTGTAGATACATTTTATAAAAAGAGACAGGCTACATCCGCAGTTTCGAGCTCCGAAGATACCGATGATAGTGACGATGAAATAATGGAGAACAAAAACTCTTCTGATGACGAAGCGGACGACAATGCCAGCTACGACACAAACTTCCGATTACAACCCATTGATGAAATTAAACGAGTGCTCGACGAAACAAGGTCCTTAGTGAAATTATTTAGAAAGAGTCCACTGAAAAATAGCCAATTACAGAATTATGTGAAAGCTGAATTTGGGAAAGAATTGAGTTTACTACTGGATGTCAAAACAAGGTGGAATTCCATCATTGTGATGGCAGAACGGTTTCTGAAGCTCAAAAATTGCGTGAAGAAAGCTTTGATTGATTTAAACATGTTAGACAAGTGGAATGAAGACAATCTTCTTCTTTTGCAGTCGATTGTTGATTTGTTGCAGCCAGTCAAGATAGCTGTAGAAGCCTTAGGGAGACAAAACGCTACGTTACTAACAGCTGAAGCAATAATTGATGTATTACTGAAAAAAATTCAATCGACAACGACAAATGATGATTTATCGAGTCAGTTCTTAGAAACTTTAAAAGCTCGTCTAGAAGAGAGAAGACCACAACGAGTTATCTGTTTATTAAAATATTTACACACTGATCATCACACCTCACAGTCTCAAAACACGGACTTTTTTACTTCAAATTTAAGTAAAACTGCCCTAATTGGCTTTGCGGAAGAACTGTATTGCAGGCTTTTTGAAAATATACCTCACATCCCGACACCAGATATGGAAATAATAAGCGCTGAACCTAGTACTAGTAGCTCTCAAGTACACAACGAGCCGGATGAGTCGTTTGTAAATCAAATGGAACAAGCAATAAAAAAAATCAAAGAAAATGTACCCGAGGTTCAAAAAACAACAACAAGAGCAACATTGAAAAAGGAGTTTCAGTTGTTCGAAGCAACCGGAAAACGTACAGAAAATTTAGAACTACTTTATAAAGCCTTAAACTCAATTAAACCGACTTCTGTTGAAAATGAGAGAGTGTTTTCCTTGTCCGGTGGCGTTATTACAAAAATCAGAAGCAGATTGTCGGACAAAGCTGTTAATGCTCTGATTTTTTTAAAAGCCTATTTTATAAAATCAAAGTAATTTTATTTTTTTAACTGATTAATAATTTGAAAGACTGATTCAAAAGTCTGTTTTACAGATAAGGAAACAAATCTGTGATTATAAATATTACCAAATTATGATTAATATGATTATGACATGATATTAATTAAATAATTAAAGAAACTTAGTAACAATCATACTAACTTTTAGTATGATTGTTACTAAGTTTCTTTTATTATAATAATATTTAATAATTGTTTTAAATTAAAAGTTAATCTGTGATTATAGGAATAAACATACCAATTATTTGACATATTAAAGTTAAAACTATTGTGATTATATTTTATGTTTAATAAATGTTGATTTAACCGATAATTAATGTTGATTTAAAAAAAAATCCCTTTTTATTAATACGTTTCACCAGAAATCAAAGTTCAAATTTTATAATTAAAAAAAGTCTCGAAGTCCCGGGAAGTCCCGGGACACGAGACAGGCTACGATCAAAGTCCCGGGACTTCCCGGGACTTCGAGACGTTGAAATTGTCGAGAATTCCCAAACCCTAGTCTGTACCGATTTTGATAAAATTTGAATGGAATAAAATTTAAAACGTTGGTTTTTAGTTTCGATTTTTAAATCTATAATTTTTTAATGTCATTCTTATATCAATCTCGAAACGCCATTAAAATGACGTTCTGCGATGCAAAATTAATTGTCAATTAACACAGCTCATAAGCTAGAGATTGGTCAGTCAGGAAGGATAAATACAAGGTTGCTTGCCAAGGGTGCACCAGATGTAAGGGGGCTACTTGCACCCCAAATAACGGTCTCCCGCCGTCCACCATATGTTGAGCTGTGACCACGGACGCAATTAGGACGAGACATAAAGCTGAGGACGATGGAACCCAGACCTAAGTGTTTTATAAGGACGTGATTATGATTATAAAATAGAAAAAACAAATTTTGTTGTGGGATTACAGCCGGTGTTAATAATTCCGAAACGTTTATGCTACTTGGAATCTGTCAATGAGTAAATGGTAAAATTACTGATCAGGCTAAATGGCCCAATTATTTGAGTAATAATTGGAATCTTAAATCGAGATAAAACTATCGTATTTATTAATCCAAAACCAAATTACCGCTGTTTTTGCGTAAAGACAAACAGACTTCCATCCTTAAATACATACATATAAGGTTGAATATCAAAATAAATGATTCAGTACACTGCTAAAAACGTTAACAGCTATTATATGGTATGAAACCATAGTCACATCGTACAAGAAAATCCACGTCACACCAACTTATTACGCGAACATAGTTAATTCATAACCGCACGTGTTTTAATTACAACCCGTATTACAAAGTAAGGTCAAGGACAGGATACTAAATTAAACCTTTTTATTATATTTGGCTCGTTATTATATGTTTACAGTAAACATTTTTATTGCGTACTTTATTTGTACAGGTCCTGTATAGCAATTAGCGAAGAACAACAGTCCAGGAAAGGCTCCGAGACCTAATGACTAATAATAACAATATTGTAGACGATGTTTGTTTTAACAATGAGTTTTATTAAAGTATTTTATATGATAAGCCTTTTTTTAACATATAACTTGTTTAAATAGTAACGACACGAATAGCCGAATGGTGGGAGTCACCTTGCCAAGTCTACTGTACGCCACGTGTCGTCTGTTCGATCCCCGTGTAGGATATGTATCTGTGTGATCCACGAATGCTTATTCTAATTCTTGGTTTTTCTAGCATATTATTTGAATGTTTGTCAGATCGCCTCCGTCACAATTCGTCTTTTTATAATCGAGATTTGTATTTATCAAAATTATGACATAATTTGAGTATCACTTAATGGATGTAGTATTGTACAGAGTGATAACACATAGTTTTTTCAAAGAAACCAGGCATTTTTCAAACAAACTTTGTTTACGCTAGATAAAACTGGCGTTATAAGATCGAAATTTGGGAACACGGGATACGATTTATTTCCGAAAAAATTAGTCTTGGTAAAAGAAAAATCCCTTAGAATATGCGTAATACATATGTGAGTAGTATTGAAACACTTAATGTATACATTTTGATAAAACTACAAACATAAAATCTGACTCTAGCCTTTCCATTAACTTACAAAACGAAAACAGACGAACTACCCAAGCATAAAACCTAAAACTCTCCCAAAATAACGTTATCTAAGGTAAGTGAAACCAGTGGTAAGTGAAAATGTTCGCCGATCTAACTAGCGAGTAATCAGGCGTCGCTTTGATCCGCCATCAAAGGAATAGCTCCAATCAGGGCGAGCTGCGGCCTGATTAAAAATATCTTTGATTTTAGGGCCGCGTGGAGTGCGCTGCGGTATGCTGACAATGATGGGATGAATGAGCTGTACAGGTGGTATGTGGGGGGCAGGTGAAGCTGAATATACGAACAGGTTTCAATTAAGATAGGCCTTTAGATGGATTTGGATGTTTGCCACCTATGCTTACTTTTTTGCATTTCACAAGAAGTCTTAGATTTTAAAATTTAATTACCCTGTCGGGAACAACAAAGCAGAAGACAGGAGAGACAATATTTCAACTTTGAAATATAGTGACTTATCACATAAAAAATATTAACATAATTATGTAGCTTTTTTCCATTTGCTTAGGTACCTAAGAAAACTAAACAATATTGGTGTGTTTTTTTATACCAATATATATAGAACAACCCATTCAGCTCCAGCTATCGGAAAATCCAATCACTATACTTCATATTGTAATATGATACAGCTATTTAAATATTGATGTGGATCGACTATCAAAAACTTTTTAGACAGAAGCACGCGTGTTATTCATAAATACTGTGTGTCAAACTGACGCGACGCGCGACGTTAGTCGAGAGCCGGGCGGCGCGGCGCGGAGCGGGCGGGACGCGAGCGCTCAAATATTCATTGAATGTATGACGCGAGGCCACGAGACAGGCGGCTCTAATATCGTTAAATGTACTTATTATAATTATACGATTAAATAAATTCCTTACCTAAAAGATTGATTTCTAATTAGCAAGAAATAAATGGCTGCAATACAAACGCAACAAAACTAGTTTTTTTAAGACTTCTTTACACAAATAGAAACTGCTTATTAAATTGAACACCCGATGAAAGCATATAGGTCATATTTAGCTTATTGACATATTTCAATTTAACAAAATTTGAATTCTATTTACTAATCACTAAAATACCTAATTACCTTCTTGTTAGTATTATCGTTATTCTTGTTAAACAATGACGGAATAAAGTGGTATGTATGAGATAAGCTATGCTTGATGCATGGTATTTCCAGTGATTACAACTGTAGAATATTTATAATAAAATAAATATCAAGTTTTAAATACAACAAAGTTTAAAAGCAGATACATTACCCCGCTATTCTGATATAACGTACCGATTAGAACATTATAACATTCACAAAATCCTTTGAGGGTGGTCACAATATTTTGTTCGAATCGCTGTTTTCATGGCCTCACTGTCACACATTTTGCATCTCGAGGGAACGAAATAAAATATTGAGTTATATTTAATAATCTCTTTGTATCGGAAAGTGCTCCGCTTGTGTTTTCTACAAATGAGCTACTTAATAATATAAAAGAATTTGTTTTTCCATTCAAATGTATTTCTTTTCTTGAGGAAATAATTTTAAAGGGTACAGGAAGTACAGTCACTTATTTCAGTGAAACGACTTTAAGCCCGCTTTAGTTGGCTCGTTTGTAGATTTAAAATGAATACTTCTGTTAGGCAGCAGTCTGACAAAAGTATTCATTATTTGGTGTTTGTGTTCTTTACCTGAGATTCCTAAAGTGGAACTTAAAGTCAACAACATTAAACTTACTGTAGTGTTACTAATCGCATTTAAAACGACTCCTTTGTCTGTCCTTCTGTTCCTCCAAAAACAGGCTGTAACTCATGCACCGTTGTAGGTAATCTGCTGCGATCTTAAATATTATGGATGCTCACTTTTTTGCACATTTGTCTTTCTTCAGCCCATATGTATAAGACCCTCATAAACGCGTCCGTCTTACATCTGACTGTTTTTTTTTGTTCTTAAAATAAATACAAAAAATTAGGCTCTGTTATTTAATACGAGCAACAGTGAATAATAAGCGGCTTTCAAAACATCGCACAATAATGGCGGGTTTATAACGAGTGCCGCGATGCGTGTAATATCGGTTTTGACGTGATCCAGTTAAACATTACGTGTTGTTTCTCTACTGCAGTGCTGCAGGATATTTGTATACGTGTCATAGTGGAGCTAAACGACGGAAAGGTGTTTTAATAACAAATGTCAGATGTTATAAAATAAATGAATTTAATATTTGACACGTAATGCAGAATATACACAGGCTCAAAATTTTGCATTCACACTACGGGCAGTAGAATTTTGAATCATATCATATCATAAGTATGGAATTGTAATTTTATGCTTACTTAGGATTTTTCATATTAAATATTTTAATAGATATTATTACTACTTAATTAGCCACTGTAAGCAGAGATAGAGATCCCTCACAGTAAAGTCTTGCAAGGCAAAAGTAAAAAAAAAAGGTATTTTGACATATTCAATATTCAAATTACTGCAGCAGACAAGGGTAAACACAATATACCTATCATTATTTTCTTCGAACATTTTTCTACAGCACACTCCAACATCACATTATCGCACCGGCTCTTAAACACAAGTCAGCATGTTTCCTAAATCCTCAAACTATAGAACTGAGGAGACTTCATTGCATAGTGCATAGGTGCAAAGCCAGAGCGCACGCTTGTATTAGCGGAGTAGCGGCGCGCTCGTGTGTATTGCGATTGCCTGCAGTGACTTAGAGTCATAAAACTATTGTGCACACTACTAATGGTACATTATGGTATTTATGGTTAGTTGAAGGCATGATCCAGGAGTAGGTATAAGTTTTGTAGAAGAATGATGAACTCCTTTATATTTTTGACTGCACGCCTAGCAGTGGGTAATGATCACTACTGTGCTAAACCCGTTGTGCGCGATGAGTAAAGGGTTTGGTTCTCGCGTAGGAATAGCATTTGTGGTACCTATGAATGTTTGTTCTGAGTCTAAGTGTCTTGTAAATGTGACTTGATTGTTCGTGAACGTGAACGAGCATTCTAGTAAAAAATACTAATAGTAATAATTTTCCTAACTACATGCTTATCTTTATGTATCGTATATAAATAGTTTAAAGTAAAAACTGTCTTAATTCTATAAACAATTACCACGAAATCATCGTTTGGTTTTCATTCGTATCACATATTTCATTTGCTCCCAATATTCGTTGGTTCAGTTTATAGAGTGCAGATAGGAATATACCGCATCCAGTCGGCGGCCAATCACCAACAATGCAGTGGTTAGCTGTGACGTAGAGCGCGTCGCGGATGGTTCCGCACGTCCGGACGAACTTGTTCCCACTATCTAAATCTAGGTACCGGGTTCTGCAGATGCTCTTGTGTTTGTTAAGCCTAGCATTTTCGGTAGGCAAGCAATCATTTTTACTTGAAAAAAAGGTAAAGAGAGTTTTAAGAAGCAGAAGTAGAAACATATAATAGGCAAGTAAGGGAATGTGTACAGAAGCTCTACCATTACGTCTTAAGTTATATTCCGTTGATTGTGGAAGCGAGACAGAGCAATACACAGCGTAGAGCGGCATCTCTCTTTTCCACAGCAGCAATAATAATTACTTTAAGACGTCGTGGTCGCGGTTCGAGATTTTGATGGATTGTACCAATTGTTTTGCAACATTTATTATGACTGACTTCAGTCTAACTGTAGCCAATATGTGATTGAACCAATATATATTTTCTGTCTCGATATTGTATGTCTCAATGCTTTATACACATAAGACAAAAACAATATGACTTCGCCCTTCAATGTACTTTGATTGACTTTAAACCGATGTCTAAAGGAAAATAAGGTCTCTGCGTGTGCGTCGTATGGAACCCTGAATCACAACCTGACAACTGTCAGAACCGCACGACGTCACATGCATCAATTTGTGATGGATTGGAGCGATCCTCGGTTAACAGATATACAACCTTCCTCGATATATTTATTTACGACGATTTTACTTCCCTGTCACCAGCCAAGGAATCATTCGACTGATATGTTGGTGACTAAATGTTGACTTTGGTAAAGTTATCTATTAGTAGTTTTTTGACATGCATAATTAAAAAAAAATAAGTCTGTATTAAGATTTGAATGGTTTCTTGTGCACCCTCACCATCGATATTAAGTTAAAAAAAACGGTGGCTATTCAAAAAACCACTCGACAACACTTAAAAATCTCAAGAGTCAAAAATTAATATAAAATGCAGTATATAGGTCACGTGAACAACATTTCATTTGGTGGGTTAATAACCGAGAGATCACATTATAAAGGAGGTAGATTTAGCGGCGATTACGCGTAATAACACCGCAATAAATATCGTGAAGCCACTCCAGGTAACCCTCGAGCCAGCGCCCGGACTGCGCAAGGGACGCGAGGACCGAGGGCAACTAAATATCCGGAGAATCGTATTCTTAAGTTCAGCATTAAAATAAAGGAGTATTCCAGGATTATCAGTTTTTGGCGCATACTCAGGACGCATGTATTGACACATGAGGCACAGGTATATGAAATTATTTTATAGATGAAGCCGAAAGATGAAAACATATCCTGGCAACCATCGCTCATTTCTAGCAGAAACTAGCGTAAATAAAGTTTTACATCAACGAAGAAAATATTTTCCTAAGTCAATCTACAACGCCTGAAATCTTGTTACAAGTATTTCATTAGTTTTCTTCTCTAAGATCGAATTCTATACTTTTTTCCTCACCCGTTCTTCGCTTATAATTTCCGCCGCGGCGCGGGCGGTGGCTCCAGTACCTGCCGGCCGCTCAACGCGATAATTCACCCGGTAATTAGCACTCGTCGTATTCCAACAAAAATGTCCACCATATTCCAACTGTTTTGTGAAAATTATTTTTTATTTATGATCACCGCTCTTTAATCTTAACAAGGATCTTACCTGACCGTTACGATCCCTCCGACTGCTCTCCAAATAATTTAATTAGTTTTAAATGTTGTACATTTGTTATCAACTCTGTTATTTGCAGCTATCATATTTAGAAATTCAACATCATCTGCTTGGTGCATTAGTAGCAGTGCGTTAGTCTAAGTTAGAAAGACTTTATCTTGACCAAATTGGTGCCATTGCTTTGCAAAGCACTATTCTTAAGACGCATGCAAGAGTATAAAAGGTCTGGTTAAAACAAAAAAAAAAAACGTTATATTTTGAAATAGGTTTTGTTGTCTAATTTGCATTCAATGCACATTATGGCAAATCTAAATAAAATTTCATTAACTTGCCATAATCACAAAACACATTCATATATTACTTGTACATAAGTGCATCAAATATTATCAATTAAACCAAATTGTATGTCAGATTGAGCGATAAGGTTTGTAATTATAGATTGCTTGTCGATGGTATCGGGTAACGATTTCTTCGAATGTAATATAACGGGTGATCGCGCACGTCATTTGCGAACTTTATCTACCGTGTAGATCAGACATAAGATTTACGCAAGTCGTGATTGATTGATTCTATTAAAAGTTTGGATATTTTAAAATAATTTAAGTTATATAATTATCACTTATTGACAGTTTCAGAAACTTTTTTACTATTTTTTCTCCTCAATCCGACAGTCATACGTTTATTTTTAGTTTAAAAAGTGGAAGTTAGTGATCTATCTGGAATAAACGTATTTATTTATGATTTTTTGGCAATTTAGTAACTACTTTTGGATTCCCTTGGAATAATAATGGTAATTTATAATATACAACTATCTTTTATTCATAACAAACCTACTCGAACTACCTTATCGAATGAATTTTGAAGGACTTGAAAAGAAAACTTAAACTAAACTTTAAATAATTTTATACTTGCCTAATTTCATATTGTCAAGTACAAGTAGAGTTTTTAGAGATCTAGATTTTATTCATCTGACATAAGTTTTAAAAAAGATAGTCGGACTGATGCGCGAGTGAAGCGTGTGTAGGTATAGTGTATACCACTTTAGTTATTTCCTGTGATAGTTTTCTTTAGACCCATAAAAGAGCAAGCCAAGATCTTCGTGAAATGTCCAAACCGTATTTATCAAAGACTCTGGATCTGATGATGGTGAATAGTGAATAGATTAATCTAAATTACTTATGTAACATATACATATACTTATGTAACATATACATAAGTAATTTAGAACTTCCTTCCGTGTGCAAAATATTATTTTTACTGATGATGTAAATACACCATCTTATACAATACACACACATTTCATTGATAATTTAAGGGAAGAAAATGATACAAACAAATTAATATTGATAGTAATTTATTTTCTACTTACAATAAATACATAGATACTTAAACATTAATTAACTTATCAAAGAGGAAAACAGTCCAAATAAATACGCCGATATTATCTAAATTCAAAATTAAAAGCTAGTTTTGCCGAAGATAAAGTTTCCGGGGGCGTTGACATCCTCCGTCGTGAAGTATTCCTTCCAGAGCGCCTGGAACTCCGGCCAGGACACCTCGGCCTTGCCGGCGGCCATCTTGTTGAAGGCAGCGACGGCGTCGTCCTTGTTGAGCCCGAAGGACACGAACACGGAGGAAAACTCCTCGCTGTTGATGGAGCCGTCGTTGCTGGCGTCCTCCAGGTCGAAGGCGAACTTGCAGTACAGGTTCTGCCACTCAGCGGCGCTGGCGGGGTTCTTCGCGAAGTTGTCCCAAATGGCGACCCACTCGTCCTGCGAGATCTGGCCGTCGTTGTCGGCGTCGGCGCGGCTCTGAAGCCCTTCCCAGATCTTCAGGAGGGACTCCTGCGTCCACTTGAACTTGGCATCTCCGGCGGCCCAGCCTCGGGACTTGGTGATCCTCTCGATGGCGAGGTCGAAGTCGGCCTTCTCGATGGACCCGCTCTTGTCGGTGTCGAAGAACGCGTGGAACACGTGCAGGAACTTCTTCTTTCTGAAGTCGGAAACCATTTTGCTGACTGTTGTAGTACTAAGTACTGAGCAAGCCTTGTGCGGAGCTTATATAGCCGCGATAGCACTCTATACAATGTTTGCTATATCTTTGCGGTGTTTGTGTATGAATCATAAGATATGCAGTGATTAGTAGAAAGAAATGAAATAAATTTGTTGTAATATATAAAGCGAGAAGATTGTTCTTGTCTGTTTGTTCGTTAGTTTTAAAAAATTGTAAGAAAAAAAAACTGTGGTTGCCAATACCTACGAGAATTACCTACAGCACTCATCTGACAAATCAGCCACTTCAATAATTGCCTAATGATATCAAATACCGCACGAGCCACGACAGTAATAGGTACGCTAATTTATAACTATTAGTAACTCATACTCGGCATCAGGCGTTAATTGCACCACAATCCTAACAGCTCCTGATTCGATCGCCTCTCAGCTCACAAATGATGTTATCGCAATTACTCTAAGCCGCAGCACGCCGGTAGCCATATTTATATGAACGATAAACATTATTATTTGTTCATTAAGTTCGTTCAATATTCGTTCTATATTCAAGTGGGAATTATAAAACGGTTACTAATGATAATTGTCACAACCGCACGCTCACTGTTACAATATTTAAATTGAGAACAGTTATTGCAATGGCGTCCCCCGACGGACCAATCGTAACACGGTTTGGATCTATTAATGCCTCGTTCCACGTTTGAAATTTGTTTTGTGTTTCCCATAATCTAAAATATATTATTTGTAATGTGTTTTGTTTTTATTGAATATTATAATTTTCATCCAATATTATCCCATATATAGCTGACAAAGGAAACATACTAAGATCAAAACGCGATCTTAAAATATCAGAGAGAAAATTGAAACTACTCGTTTTAAGGCATATATAAAGAAGTTACCTACAGTTTTCAAGAAAAATGCATTTCAGCAACTAATTATAAACAATACAACAAAACACTAACAAATAGAAATAGCTGAGCCTATCAAAACGCACGCAGTACTAATCCTAGCCATTCGCTCAGGCTTAACTGATCCAGCCTACACTGAGATGCTAACTAACCCCACGATTATAAGACGGAGATAGATGGCACATTAATGGTGAAATATCTATGATACATTACCAGCGCAGACAGCCGCATGGATCACCATACGCGCCCTAATGGGGGACTGCCTGCAATATATTCGCCCATATCAAATTATAATGGGGCCTGGTCTACTGGTTGGTAAAAATGTTTGTGCACCTGTTAGGTACTGTTCGGGTATCTGTTTAGTTTCAGATAAAACAAATATATTATTACAACGTCATATACAGCGTCCAATATTACATGATTTTTTATATGACTTTGACTAGTTAGTTCTAAGCTTCATGGGTTTAATCAATAAACGTTGGAACGCGAAAAATACTAATTGTAAAAATTAACGTCAGGTAAACGTCACGTGCCTTATCAGCAAGAAATGTCATCTCCATACATTCAAGTGTTTTCTATTTAAGTTTAGGCTCCGGGAGTGAGAGGAAGCTAAGCGAAATATTTAACACTTTCTCTCTTTTACAATTGGAAGCATTATTGTATGTTATACAAACCTTATTAAATTATAATACCTCTTATAAAAAATTACAATATTTGTCGAGCGACACCAGTTCCTTCGCTAGTCTCTTGATAAGGTAATCGTTGTGATTCTTGTGAACACTTACGTCCATCACTATCTGTTATCGCGGCGACTGCAATGCAGGGAAACAGCAACAACGTATGAAATGATAACAACTTTATATAAACAATTAAATCTGGTAACATTCTAACATACATTGTGTTTTAATTATTCGGTTACGCTACTGTTAATACGTGTAATAACATATGTTCTGTAGTTGCGTCTAGTTCAATTGTCTTAGATGTATCTTATCTTTTGAGTTTTTTAGTATTTGCGTACCTATAGTTAGATGCTAGTCATTTGTTGTTGAATGAAGGTGGTTAAATATGCTTTTCCGGACGGTGAAAATATAGACGAGAACCCTTGTGCTTAGGATTCTGGATATAAAAAAATGAAACATACCTTTCATCACTTTTCATAATTAAACTACGCGCTTTCCACGCCGAAGCTTATTGTTGTTTTTTATTCATACGAAAATTAGCCACCACCTCTTTAGGACCGACTGTAGCAGCTGTGGAAATCTGTGGAATAAAAGTCCCCGTGCACCGTCTAGCTACCGAAAGTGCAACAGTAAGAGGCACACACCCCCTCACTGGTGCTATCCAATGTTCCCTTTAAACATGGAAAATATACACTGAAAACTAACATCTGAAAATTGTAAAATAACTAACGTGACCGGTTTTTCATTCAACGGTGCATAGTGGTTTCTTAGGATTACGCGAATGTTAGTCATTAAAATAAAACTTCTTTTACGTTTCGAAACTTTTGCAGGTATCATGGTCACGGGCAGACTGAGATGGCGTTCGTCTTGACAGTAGGTAGAACTAGCAACATCTTCTGTCAAGACGAACGCCATCTCAGTATACCCGTGACGTGACGTCGGGAACTAAAATCTAAAATGAAACCGCGGTAGATCCGTAAAAGTAGTTTTATTTCAACTGTGCATAACGTCTTATGAACAAGTGTTATTGTATAATATTTATCTTTCACATCTCTAAACTTGTAATAATTTATCAATAAGCATTATTAGTTTTCTGATAACCACTATCTATATATCTTCTGATTAATATTGGCGCACTCAACTCGATACCAATCTAAATTGCTCAAAAATTGCATCAAATGTGTCTAGAACAATTCAAACTGGGGAGCACGTAATTCAATAAAAAATAACATTAAATTAGAGATTGGATTACTATTGAACAGTATCGTCATCACCTCAATCGTAGTAGTCGTACTCTTACGATTTTTCACCATCTTTTTCCCTTGCAGACAAACAGAGTCATATTTAGATAGTAACTATCGTCAGAATGATTCATTATTCTATTATTGCTGCATCAGCTCATGATTAGGGACTCCAGTTAGTTCTGAAACTAGTCGGGCACTCTCGATACATATGCGTGAGTCAACCGTTGCATTATTTAATAAGCAGATTCATGAATAGTATTATACAAGCTAATCGTCTAATCAGTTCTGAATTAAATTTGACAATTATCTTGACATCTTTGTGTACAAAAATACGTAAAACTGGTCGGGGACTTTTGGTATAACTTTTTAGACATGTTTCGTAGCCCCACCTAAATAAAATAAAGAGATAAACATAAGTGTGATATCATTTAAAAAGGGATTTCTGAAACAATAAAGATCAAAACAAAAATCATTGATTATGTTAACACGCAAAATTAAAGAAATGTATCAAAACGTGTCAATCCACAAAGTAAACAACTGAATCTTGTTGACAGATATGTCTTCAATAGCATGCAATTTATTAATCAGTTAAATTACACGTTTTATGTTACCGCTATCTATCACATAAGCGCAACAATTTCAAGTACATTGTGCAATACGGCTAACACGCCGAGTTTCTAAGAAACCCGTCCGGCAAAAGCTACTTTCGTGGATGAGAATCATCAACTTTCTTCTAAAAAAAAAGTCGGTCTAGTATTCGTAAATTTCTTTTTTCAAAATCACCAATGGTTTTCTCGAAGAATCTCACTTTCCACACCAAGATTTGAAATATGTTATGTTATTTCCAAAACACGTTGTAGATACCTACCATAGATAATAGGCATAACCGGAGTCGCGGGCTGATGTCCCGTGTGACAGATAGATTGCATCACTCAACACACACCCCTGTGTCACTAGAGCACCGAGTCACGAAGCTAGGATGCGGCATTTTTTCGATGAGTGTACTGTTGAAGATCGACAGACGTTCATGTACAAAGATAACAAATGACACAAATTAAATAACGATAATAAACACCTTTTCTGGTAGATAAGTAAGTACTAAGTAATCCTACTTTGATGAATATTCTGGCTAAATGCTATTTTTTTCTCTTATTATCCACATCTATAGGGATCATTTGTCACTAAGCAAAGGAAAGAAAACATAAGAACTCTTTTCTAAAAAGTCTAAAACTGCATCACCACCAGAAAAAATATCTTGAAACTTATCCATATTGCATCCTTGATTGGCACATCGGGACCCTACTAATGCGATAAAAGAGAGTTGTAATGGCAGAGCGCGGCTGTGTGGGGCACGCCACTCATTTGCCAAATTGTCCAAACTCATAGAATTTTTTATAGCCACTTCTATCAACCACGCTAGAGTAATGACCAGCCATTACCGGGTATATCTAATAATTTTTTTATTGTGAAACATACCAGATGGTAATGTATCCTGCATTTACAATGTTTTGAGTGATGGTAGGCGCAGTGAAACTAAACTTGTTGAATATGTACGAGTACCTTACTCACACATGATTTTAAAATAAATTGTTTATCAGAAGTGACAGTGACAAATAAAATACAAGGTGATGAAATTAACTAATAATATAATTATTTTTCGACACTTTAAAGGTGACATAAAAGCAAGATTGTCGTGTTAAATGTTGAATAACTTGTCACCAGTCTGATTTCAATGATTTTTTTAGGGTCAATTCCTTATGAGCTAACTTAAAAAAATATACACATTTTCCAATCGCATTCACATACATGTAACTTACGACTTAAATATATGAATTCAATTGTCAGTTCCTGTTCAATGCGAGTGAGAATGAGAGTGTTTCGACAGACTGCAGATGTAGCATCCAAAGATGAAGTTACCGGGAGCATCCTGATCTTCGGAAACGAAGTATTCCTTCCATAGTTCCTGGAACTCTTCGAAGTTGACCTCCTTCTTACCCTTGGCCATCTTGTGGAAAGCCTCGATAGATTCTTGTTTGTCAAGTCCGAATGAAGAATATACAGAAGAGAACTCTTCTTCGTCGATGACTCCGTCGTTACTGGCGTCTTCGAGCTGGAAGATGAACTTGCAGTACAGGTTCTGCCAGTCAGCAGCGTTCGCGGGGTTCTTCGCGTACTGGTCCCACATCTCAATCCATTCTTCCTTGGAAACTTCGCCGTCGTTGTTAGCATCCGCCTTGCTCTGCAGACCCTCCCAAATCTTCATGACGATATCCTCAACCTCCTTGTACTTCGCGTCACCAGGTTTGTATCCCCGGAGCTTTGTTAAATTCTGAACTGTTTCCTCGAAGTCCTTTTTATTAACGGTTCCACTTTTGTCGCTGTCAAAGAATGCGTTGAAGACGTGAAGCAGTTTCTTTTTCCTAAAATCGGACAACATTTTGAGATTTTCTAATCAGACTAGACTAGTTATTAAGAAATGAGGCTTTATATAATATTTTTCAAGGCTTTTGAGGATTATTGTGACCGATATGCAAAAAATAATCAATACTTAAATCAGTATATAACGTATAATAAAAGTTATCGAGTCTATTTATCTGTATAACGTTAGAAACGGCGGAAAAATTATCGAATTAATCTTGCGAAATTCGTTATTCTGATAATTTCGTTAAGTTCCGTTATTTCGTTAATCTGTTTCATATCTTATCGGTTTATAAACTGCTCACAAACTGATAAACCATTACACAGAATATTTGTTGCTATCCCGACACACTTGATAAATATAGTCCCATATTAAAAAAAAACCTAAAGACCTAAAACAAAAACTTTATATTGATCAACACTTGTTTTTTTTAACTCAACTAATATTAAACAAATAAATAACATCTTATTTCAACTCTCTAATATTTCTTGTATACCGTAACATCGCAAAAAAGCTTATGATTTCCCATTCTGTCTACGAATAAATCTGCCACAAATCCGCGGCTCTCATACAAACAAATATCTGAGATACACCTTCTGTCTGTTCTATGATCTTGTTTGTGACAAAGCCACAAACGTCGGCGATCCACCGCCAGCAATACATCACCTCAGTCCAACATAAAAACAAAGAAAAACATAGCTTTTGTTTGTTCAGCCCTTAGGGCGAGCAAGAAATTGTTTTCCCTGGTAAGTATATGTGTGGATCATGCGTTCTGTTTTACTTTTCTACGGACGAGTTGCGAAATATGTTTGCTATGATTGTTTAGCTAGTGTTGAACGGAGTTATAAAATTTTGTTTCTCTACCCACTGCCTGCCTCTAAATAGAGGTATAGAAATATATACATCTATTTTTAAAATTTGAACGCTTTTTGCATACCTGAAATAATTTTAAACGTGTTTACTTTATTTTTCTTTTATTGTGTACTAATATGTTGAGGCCGGCTGGATAGCTGGATTTGGATAATTTCTAGAGAATAAACTTGCTTGCTACAACACACCCTTAACACAAAATCGAGCAGGAGGATGTTAAAATCCCACCAAATTCTCTTCAAAAACAACTGCAAACAAAAGCAAATTTGCGTGTTACAATAAATATTAGATGCGCTAATGGTTTCTGCCAGTACCGCACAGATACCGGCGTGATTTACGAGCCTATTCAACATGTTTGTAATCATGCTATCGAGATCTGTGAGGCGCGCGCACAAAAATATTACATCTAATAGTGTAACGTGGACGTCGCAGTGTACCTACTAACAAAACTACGTACAGGAATACATTACAAGCCAAATGACCATTTGTGACTTAAGTGGATCCGAAATAAGTTCAAAAAGCTATCAAAGTAAAATGATATGAAGGAAATACTTATAAAACTAACACCAAAATGAAAAAGCCACACAATGTATACGTGTACTAAGGCTAGTAATATTTTTTGTTTTACGAAAATCAGCATCTAAAATCCCATTTTTGCGTCAAATGGAGTAAATACAAACCCTCGTTGGCAGAACATCGCCTAAAACCTAATATATTTCATAATTATTTCAAGTACATTTGAATCGTGTTCCCGAGTTAAATGTTAACGCGTATTATCGTAACGCGGTAAGTCGCTAACTGTCGGCTTAATGACGCTCGAAGCGTTTACGAATTCAGCTTTGTTGCAATTATTACTCAGAGTATACACTTCTGTGGAAAATGAAAATGACTATGAACACATGAGTGTGTAATATCAGAGTATTCGAATTTAAAAGCTGAATGCAAGAACGATATTTAGGTAAGTGACGTCGTAAAATGACCTGCCTAGAAGAGGATACTTTACTATCACAGTTCATCTGATACAGCTTTTAGACGGATGGACAGTAGTAGTTCGATTCAGTTGTTTCCATAGGGATCTTAAAAAAACATAACAGATACAGTTTACTGCACGACAACCGTCTACAAAGAGTGTTATGTTTTGATGGTTCTTGTAAGTCCCATGCTATGTTAAATGTTGTTGCATTGCTCGTACTATCATAAACCTTATTGACAGAGTATAAACAAGCTGCATAATACTTACTATTATCAGATTGTTACATACTAATGTTTGTGGCCTTGACATGTTTAGTATCGGTCGCAGATAGATTATTTAATACGTCGTAAGGGCTTTTTACTCTAAAGAGTTTTGTTGTGTAAATGCTAAAGGACCATTCACATTGAAATGTTCAATTTACCTTCATGCTAGATTATAACTTAGGTAAGAGTCCAAGCATTTATCGGGATAGCCCGACTAATTTTGAAATCAGCTGGAGTCCTACGCCTTGGTCTTGACACAAACTCAACATTAAAAACTGATAGTCAAGCATCGAATCACTGCAACTTTTTCTTTACAAGTTAATTTAATCACTTAATAAGGCCTTATAACAATGTTCATTATTGGTGTCACTGTATAAGTACTATGTGTATAGCGACCTCCTTGTTTGTGTGCTGCATGGAGCTGAAAACTGCGGCATGCGGGCAGTATCGGCTCATTGACGTCACCCCCGGGACAGCCACACGGTAAACACGGACGGCACACGGAATCAATAATTACAGAGATTTTGGAGTTTTAGCAGCTATTGCAGTGGGCAATTATCACTGGCACACTGTTAAGTAAGAAAATATTGTAAACGCACGTCGTTGTTAAGAGGGTAGTTTTATAGAGACTGCAGACAACGCTTCTCAAATCTCAGCAGTATCATATTTTTACTTGAAACTAGAATATTCACAAAGTGAAGGGTTATACTAAGACTTTCACACAAAGCTCTGCATACAACTCCACGAAACATTAATATTCAGTCATCCGCATTGCACTATTGAGCCCCGCACTAACTAAACGTCCATTTTTCATCGGGATCGCGGCTCCACAACAAATAAGCTAAAACTTTAGAACGAAGGGTAGTTGCACTACAATGCCGCGCGGCCGCGCTCGCGATAAACTCAACAAAAGGCCTTCTGCATGCACGCCGTCTTTCATTTGATATTTGCATTTGAGATGTGCTTTACATTTTATGCTGGATGTGGCTCAAAATATGATGGACCCTAAATAAAGTAGTTAATTTAGAGCATGTAGATATCAAGGAAATGTGTGCTTTATGAAACGAAACAAAATTATGTGTATAATATACATTGATCAATATAATTTTGTTTTAGTTAAATTTTAATCAAGAACCACGGATCTTACTGCGCTATTACAGTGTACCTAAGTATAAAATTATTATGTGGTAAATAAAACTGAGGCTCATTTAGTCTATCTGTACTCTATCTGAAACACATCGCTTCACACGTTCAGAGTTTATCACGGTAACATCTAAAGTACCTACCTTATCAAACCAACTATTTTTAGAAATAATTAACTAAAGAAAGAATCATTGTTATCGTAATTGTTAATCGTTCGTCTTGCATTTTGAAAACAAGTCAATTCGCTCTGAAAAAATTACAAATTGATATAGGTCCCAAGATTAACTATTTTTCCTTTATTGTATTGGCAAAATGCTCAAGAGAATAGGAATAATTTCAAATTTAATTCAATTACCATTCATTCATGCGCCATTGTAAAATAGTAGAATCGGGGCCCTGAATGATGTGTACACCATAGGTAGGAAACCACTACGAAACGCTTAAAAACGATAGTTTCCTAGACTAGCCGCATCCACGGCGCTATCTCCGCGTTATGTATTATTTTTAATCCGGCACACAATACAGCGATGCGACCTCACCGCACACGGCTAATCCGAGCCGGAGAGATGCCGTGCCCATTGTTCTAAGAGATATTAAGATAGCAAATGTTACCGCATAAATATACACCCATACAGGTTTAAAATAAACTTTTGAGATTGTTAACTACCCACATGCAGGCTATGGGGAGAATGCAGTGATGCCAGTACGCTTATTTAGATTGTAAGTATTTTAATATTTGCAAGTGGTATGTCCCACTTTAGCTCTTGGGTGGTTTCATGAAACACAGATATATTAATGCGTGTGACACGGCCCCTCGCTTGACCGCTGTCAACGTAATGTCGTAAGAGCACATATTTACTAAATGATTTTACAGTACATAACACCAAATAATAACAATTTAATTAAATTTTCAACTATTGTATTGGCGAAATGCTTAGGAGACGAATAGTGTCAAATTTAATCAAATTTCCATTAATTCATCGGCAATTAGAAATAGAGGAATTAGGGTTCTAGACATTATTCTAAATATAATAATAGGAAGTCTTAGGAGAAGGAGAAGTCTCAAATAGGGATGACCCTGTAAACGAAACTTCCACTGTCGGTGTTGTTCAGACGGGGAAAGACAGTTTTTGGAGCCAAAACACAGCTAACTGGGTCATTTGCCGTGAATACAACGGAGCCGCACCTCCCATCAGCTCGGCTCAGCACACGATGGCCCAGGTAACAATGTTCCGTCTTATTCTAAGTTATCGCTGTATCTGCTCATTGTACGAGGCTTGCCGGCGCTGCACACTGCGAAGCGCCCTTTCGCTGGCAATATGAATGCAGTATCGCGATGTGACGTGCTCTTAAAATCTCCGTCTCATTTATGTTGAACTAGTTTCATGAATCGTGCCTCAGCTCATACCAAGCCTTACATATGTATACTGAAAGCAAGGAGAGTTTAACTCTTCTAGTGCAGGGTAACGGTGTTTAGTTTCTTTCCGACGACGTAGGTGGCCTATGCAAACAGAACTGTTGAGGAGTACCTAACATATATACCTACTTGCTTTGTGGATGGTTGAGATTGGTTAACATTATGTTCCCGAATCATACCGTATTATTTTGACTGTAGTAAATAAAAATTATGTAGTATTAAAACTTTTGTAAGCAAGTCTCGTTATCCTTATACGCCTTATCAAGTTCTATATTAAGACACAATTGATATCATAATCTCTATGTCTAAGTACCTACTTAAGTATGATTGTTTTAATCCACATCCTTATATAACCTAATCCTTGAGAATGCGTTTATTACGTATCACAAATGTATAATTTTTCACCTAAAAGAGTGTCATCCCCTATGCGTTATCCCTCGCAGTCATTAAAATGATTACCATGACGAATAAAAAGACAAATGTGCCATAAACATCGCGCAATATTGTATCTTTCGAATCAATCGTATGGAAGGAATTGTAATGTGATTTGGGGACAGAATGACGGGCACCAAAAACATTCTACCAACCTCTATTAAGCGAGCTTTAATGGCGTATTATTGAGCAACGGTAAGTTATTTGGAAATCATAGCACCTTTTTGAAACAAACCAGCTTATATTGAAATATTTTACCACCCGGATTTTAGGATTCCTCTCCTAAAGCTATCTGTCCATCTAACACCTGTGCAGTGCTAGATAGGTGCAGCTTAAACAGAGACTGGCATGATCAAAAATTTGATCAGTAATCAATTTTGTTTGTACGGAACCCTCAGTGTCGCCAATCCGCACTTAACCGCCTGCGATTTATAGCAGGTCTATCAACTGACGGTGGTCATGTATAACTTATAATGAGTATTTCTATTCGTTGATAGTTATGAATGATACCGGAATTTTAATTTTAAATTAATCAAATATAAAGATAATTTATTTATACACATTTGCCATAGAAACAAGACATTAAAGTTATCTATAAAGATTGTATACCCAAATAAGCCTACCGTATTTGTACACTCGTGAAGATGTTAAATTTGTTTCTTACACGTTTGATGCAGATTATTTTTAACCGGCGGTGTGACGGTGTCTACAGTCAGTGCAAACATTTGTTTTACATTATCTTCTAAGTATAATAAAAATAACGCAATACAGTCAAAGTTTATATCAGCGTGCAATGATCGACTTAAATAAATAAATAAAACACTGGAACATACTGTATCTAAGTTGTTTTTTTTTAACTCTCCACACTGACGGTTCCGTACAAACAGACTGAAAATCAAATATACGTTTATTCTATTTGTAATTCAGTCAAAAGCAATCTTTCAATGACTACTGAAACTTTTCAATGACAATATGACAAACAATTATAAAGCTCAAATTTGCGCAAACAGGGTTACAAATAAATCTACTATTTTTTGATTATTGAAGCTATGAATGTAAGAAAATTAATAAAACGAAAATCGGAACTTTGTCCCTCAAAAACACAACAAACTAAAAGACAACCCAAATGAAATATTATTCATGGCCTCACAACCCAAACCGTACCATCGCTAAGGACTAGGGGTAAAATCCTGCCTCCTGACGTCTCTTCATTTCACATTTTAAACGCAGCAATAGTAATTATCGAAATAGGCCCGAGATTGCGCTTAATGCCCGCGAGTGCACTCAAAACGCCCGGATACGTCTATACGACGCTCGCTGTTTTAAGTTTTTAAAAGCATAAATAATCGTCCTTAAATTGTGTACGTTAAAGAGTTTTTTGGTGCGTTGTATTTAGTTTTTTGTTTTTATTATTTTAAAGAGAAGGATTAATAAAAAAAAACAGACATTTTGTGTTTTAGTTAACTGTTTAAGTTAAATGTTTGAGTTTTGGAAATCTTTATCATTATCATTATCACCGGTATAGTCATAGAAATCTAAATTTACCTTGTTATTTAGATTTCTATGGGTATAGTACTATTAGTCATAACATTGTTTGCTTTTATTTCTTTCGCATTTACATACCTTCTAACAGCCACTAACCATTAAATCCCGTAAATACGACAATGAAGGAACCAAAATGAAACCACCAAATAATTTTCTACAAAATATAATTTCCTCAATAATATAATTCTATAATACATTATTTATATTAATAACATAGTTCGTGGTCGCAGTGCCTCGCGCATCATGCTCAACAGTTCACATGTCTTTGGGTATCGCCTACAATACACGACCGTCTAATACGTAGAATTTATAGTAAACCGATTATAGTATTACATAGTATTATTTAATTTTATATTATGTATCTCACTAACATAAATGCAACAAATTGAGGATAGATCTTTTAAAAAAAGCGGCCAAGTAGGAAGTAAGATAAGTTTATGAAAGAGTGAAATTCATTTACAGGCGCTTGCCATCGAGATTCTAGGCGCCCGTTGTAAATGGAATAATATCAATAGAAAATAATGAACATGGAAGTAATTCTTCATAAAAAGTCAGCTTTAGGTGGTAATGTTGGCAGTGGGTTAAGTTTCTCGCAAAATCATCTGCAAATAATAGATAAAAATATGAATTGAATAATACTATGTTAAATAGATTACAAAGAGTGAATGATTACCGTATAATTAGCCTAGTGATTAACAATTATATATTTATTGAATTTCGGGTAAGCTCTTATCAGAGACTAGCTTTCTACAGAGATTATATTACTGAGCTAATCGCTTACATACAGATGGACTGGCATATCCCTTACTCTCATTGTCAGACAATAGGGCACGGTTTGAGAGATCAGACGCAGTAACAATGGCTTTTACTTGCAAGGCACGGAGGTTAAACTCGTTTCTTTTTCACGATTCGAACCTGTATTATACGTTAATGAGCTCATTATAAAAGCAGTCGTTAATATATTAATATTTGATATGAAATGTTAAATACAAGACTGAGCATTCCTCTTGAGGAATTCATTGCACATGTGTCATTATAATGTTACTACAAAGTATTGTAAAAGTTACATTTTTTTTGACATCATTTTGTAGTAACACAATTAGGCCGAGACTACACTACCAGCTAACGATCAGATGAGGGAAGCGAGGAATTATATCACGTCATTTCATTATCTCTGCATAGACTGCGAGTTAAGATTCACAAACAGCGATGGCCGCTCCGCTCATTCGACCGCTCGCTAGCTGGCAGTGTACTCTACGCTTTATAATCGAGTTATCGATAAAAATAATCCATCCATCGGAAGTTTTCTGTACCGACGATATAATTTAAAGGTAGGTAGACACATACAGATGGATAAATTATGAATATCGGTAACGTAATATTAAATATCTTAAGAGGCCACGGAGAGTGGAGTCTTACTCGTTAACACTATCATACGGTTATGATACAAAACAACTACACATACTTGCTAACTGTTGATTGTGCCCTTTACACAACTGGAAGTACTATTGGACGTTTAAATTCTCGGATGATAATGTTTCATGGGCAGACATTTGTTTAATGTAAAACGTATGGATTTCCGTATACAAAAAGATGTTGTCAGCGAGAAAATTCGTTTCGAACCTTATAAATAAAATGTAGATTTAATTTAACACAAAAATTAAAACATTACAGATGTTATTAATTTAATTTATTAGTACGCTTTAAATAGTACACAAATTATAATTATAAGATAAAATATAACACGAAAACATTTTATTTAATTAAATTTTTACTACATTCATTTAGTTTTAATTATCGAATAAGTATACGGACATGAGAAGTAATGTTGTCGATAATTTAACACAATCGTCAATAGACGTAAGGAGTCATAACTATATGTTACAATAGCATTACTTGCAAATTCAATTTCAGTAATAAGATGTTTTGATACAATTCGTAGCGGTAGCAGACTGCTACGCCAAGTACTCATCTGCTACGATAAGTACGTATCTGCTACGATAAGTACGTATCTGCTACGCTAGACATAACTGGACCTGAGTCGCAATCAAATCTTCAAAAGTACATAATGTCCCGAGAACAATTATTATAACGTTTTTACTCTCTCCCAACAAGGTTTAACCACCATTTGGGGTTAAATTCCGGTTTCAATATTTAATTTCAGCTCGCTTTACCTAGCAATAGTATTATAACACATAGCTAGACATGAGTATAGTGTAGTGCATGAACTGCAGGCCGCCGTGAGCTCACCGCAACAGTACGTTGAGCTGCGCGGCGAGCTGGAACAGCGTCTTGAGCGCGGGCAGGAAGCTGGCCACGGCCGCGAAGTCCGCGCCGCCCGCCAGCGCCGCCACCTGCGCCTGCGCCGCCAGGTGGTTGCCGGCGGAGGCCTGCGCGCAGCAGGCGTGCAGGACGCCCGCTGCTGTGTCTGATAGCTACGGACACCACATGTGGGTCAGCCTCTAATTTAACCTCCATCTCTCCAAAATATTTTATTACTTTTCATTTAAAAACGCGTTTGACTAGCGGAATTCTGAAGGAGTTATATAAAAAAAAGGAAAGTGATAAAATGTAAACATACCTTGTAGTCACGAAGCATGTCGTATAACGTCTCAAGCCTTTTCTGGACATCATCTAACTTCCTCTTCATTTGCTGCAAACATTATCATTATTAAACATAATACCACTGAACCAGTATGTACAGCTAGCACTTGGCCATGTAACTTACGGGGTTGGTAGCCCTGTTGCTGCACTCGCTCCTGAGCGAGTCGAGCACGTTCTGCAGCACGGCGTGTTGCTCGGGCACGGGCGGCTTCTGCACCGGGACCGGCTCCGGCGGCGGCGCCGGGCTCTCGGCCTGTATGGTCAAAACTTCAGTTATATGTATGTTTACTTAACTTATGATACTTAACTTGTCAAAATCATAAGTCATTTATTTGAATTAAATTACTAAGTAGCACTTCTTAAAAGTCAAATCACATTGGACAGCACCCAGATTCCCACCCTTCACCGCGTCCTATGTGCTTTTGCTGCGAGAGAGGTTTTTTATTTAGGTACATACAATAATTTATCACTAATATTTTATGTGTGTAGGTGCCGTGCTAAACCAACAAAACTTTCGCTGTGAGCTACTATGAAATATTTTTTCAATACATCTGCTGGGTTGTGCAAAATTAATAGTTGAACTACTATTTCTTTTGACCTACCTTCTGCGGGTACGCCGGCGTCATGGCCGGCATCTGCTGATACTCCGCGTACTGGCCAGGGTACTGCTGGCCGTACTGGGCGGGCGGCTGCTGGCCGTACTGGGCGGGCGGCTGCTGGCCGTACTGGGCGGGTGACTGCTGCCCAGGGTACTGCTGCTGGGCAGGGTAGGCAGGATTCAAGGGCACGTGCTGAGGAGGCTCCACGCCGAAGAGCGGGTGCGTGATGGGTGCCTGCGCTGTTACTTCTTGTTTCGGCTATAAAATATTATGATTGTTAAGTTTTGTGATTTAATCATGTAGATTATGACTATATCCTATATCTTTAAGATATATCTTCGATTTGTAGTGAGGACCCATTTTTTGTTTCCAGTACTTTTGGTGAGGGTTTGCCATTTCCTGTCGAATGATCTGCCCAGCGTTTCGTACCAAGTGCACACGAGGACCTTACAAGGGTTCCGACAGTAAGGTTGACGCGGCAAAATTACATACGACTAGTATCGTATGTAATTGAATTGTCACTGATCGATAATTAAAAAAAAAGTAGTATGCCATTCTTTTTTTCTTATTACGAATGTTCACGGATTTGTTAATAGACCGCTATATTGGGTGTTTCAATTTTGAAAGTTTCAAGAAAACCATAAAAACATTTAAATGTTAATAATTTCAAACACATTAGTTACTACTATAGATTTTTATATTGTTAGCTGAAATCATGAGTGAAATATTTCCCAGACAATATTTTTTGTGTTAAATTTTATTGTAGACAAAAATGTATTAAACTTCACGCTAGAGAGCGGATTCTATGACATAAATCATGCTTGACGGCCTACGGTACAAATTGTAATGACAAATTCGTCAAACAATGAATTTTCATATATTCGTAGTTCTGTACCTACTTCAATATGGAATGTATTAACAATAAAACTCTCAAAGCACACGTTATTCAAACAGCAGACAGGTGGGGGGGGGGGTAACTCGGAACACCGATACCTCGTCCACGTGGCGCCTGTGCTCTATAATGTTGTTCCAGCGGCGCGTGCCCGCGTGCTTCGCGGACATGTCTGCTGACGACCATGACCCTATATGCTGATAATGTTATTCCATCAAACACCTAAATTGTTGACGCGGCGAAAATTATCCTCGAGGATCAAGTTAATATATTGTTGGTAGCCAAATATTGGCTAGCAAAAAAAAATAAGAATAACTTTTTCTAATAGTCAGCGGAGTATATCGTAATTGAAGGATCATTAATAAAAAGATCCAAATCCAGATCAATTTTTAAATATCCTCCAAATATTTCTTAACTGAAACAATATTAGAAGTTCCTACCTTAGGTTTAGAAGACATCATAGGTGGGTCGTTCCAGCCAGGAGGCACCGGTTTCGAAGGCACGGCGGCCACTGCGGGCTCGACAGCCTGGCCAGGGTTGTAGTACGAGCCATTGACAGGGGCCGCCGGGTTCAGGGGTGCCTGGTTCAGTACAGGGTTAATTGGCGCCATGTGATTCACTGGAGCTGGACCCGGGGGCCCGCGCCCCAGGGGCCCCGGCTGGCTCAGGGGCCCCGGCTGGTTCATTTGATTGTTGAGCGCCGGAACACTAGCCCCGTATTGATCGGGGAGGGGACTGTTGTAACCGCCGTAGGGTTGCGAGGTAACAGGGTTGCTGTTGAAGTTGTACTGGTTGTACAACGGGGCGGACTGTACAGAGGGGTCCAGCTTGTACTTGGAGCGAGAACCGCCAATGCCACCTAACATGAAAATAATAAATTTAGTATATTGAGAAAAATAGGTAAATAACTGGAATCTTTTCATCGAATTTATCAAAATCATGTGTTACCAGATTGTGAGCCAACGCTGAGGGGTCGTGGTGGCTGGGTTTGCGGCGGCTGAAGTGGTTGTGGCTGTAATGGTTGTGGTTGTAGAGGTTGTGGCTGAGCGGGTTGCTGCTGTAGTGGCTGCTGCTGTTGGAAGCCACGCTGGTAACCCTGGTCGTAATCTGTTAGAACGTCACAAATAAAGACAGTTTTGAAGGATAAACCCGAGATTTAGGCTCCCAACTATTCCAAGGAATAGACGCGAATGTATTTTTGTGATACTGAAGTTGCAAAATGGGTCTAATTTTTAGTTTCATTTGTTTTTAATTTATAAAAAGCAATAACCATTCTGTTTTGAATTCACGCGATATACTCGTACAATGACGATTGCCAAACAGAGTTGACTTGGTCTTAACAAAAGGATTTTAATCAAATTATTTGTAAATATGTGCATGACCAACCTGTTCCGTAGCCCGGGTTAGGTTGTGCGACTGGTCCGCGGCGATGTCCCATGACTCCACGGGTAGGTTGTGGTTGCTGTAGGAAATACATAAGACATTCTTCATTCTCATTCTCCTTGAAGAGTAAGTTATAAATAAATAATAATCTCTAAATTATAAGTAGGTACTAGTAGAAAAAAGGTACAAGTAAAGGGACAGGTAATAGTAGAAAAAAGATTATGTTAAGCATGGAGCTCAGGATAGTCAAGATACTAAAACATGCAATTTGGCTGATGTTAGATTTAGACGTATCTCTATTTCGTGACTGGTGATCCTTCATTGACTAGATATAAAATAATTTGCAAATACATATACAAATTTTTTTTTGATATCTCAAAACGGCACTTCAAATTATGATAATCACAATATATTAGCCCGCACCTGACTAGCCCTCCTGGCGGGCACGAGGCCGAGCGCGTGCAGCAGGCGGTCCCTGAGCTCGGCGTGCTGGATGCCCTCCAGCGTGTTGAGCGCGCTCTGCAGGCAGCCCTGCGCCGCCAGCCGGGACGCGTACTCGTTCAGAACTGTCTCCAGTTTGCCGCCCGCCTGGGGAAGCATGTCAATGGTGAAAAAAAAACTTATGTTTGTTCAGAGAATTATTTTTTCTCAGCTATTCTATTACATGCTTCTTTTCGAGCTTTTTGGAGGTAAAAAAGCATATATACGATCGAATCGAGAAACCACTTTATTATTGTTTATTCTTTCGTACTATGATTTGTCTCAATTGTTTCTTTTTTTTGTTGTCCTGTTCTGTTTTTGGTCTTTGAGACAAATAAGAGAGTCCTACGTATCGGTGTACTCACAGGCAGCTGCCGCCCCCTGGCGGCGGCGGCGCGGCGGGCCAGCAGCGCGCGCTCGGTGAGCGCGGCCAGCCCCGTGACGTCACGGCGGCCGCGCGCCCAGCGCGACACCAGCGCCTCGGGGCTCATGGCGCAAAGGTAGCAGATGCTGGCCGCCGACGATAAAGACGGGTCTGACTCCTTCGACAATTTGTCGCCTAGCATCTCTGTGGGGGAAACGAGGAACTTTAACTATTATATCTTTAAAACCCGAGGAGCGTTACTTTGAGCATATCAAATTTCTCCCTGTGGCCAGCGGTTGCCCAGCTGCCCCTACAGTAACTGACCGCAGTAGTGGCTGGCGCAGTCCGCGTCGCAGTGCGTGAGCAGCGCGGCGAGCGTCTCCCTCCAGCTGGCGGGCGCGGCCGAGCTCACGAGCAGGTCCCAGCGCGCCAGCAGCAGGCTGCCGCACACCAGCGACACCGGCTCGCCCGACGTCTGCTTCAGGTGGTACTTCTGCACCTTGTACAAGAGTTCGGGACTGCCTGCGAGGAAATAACCACGCCATTCAATCATTTATCGCTTTTAGGGTTAAAATTTAATGATACACTTATGGTCATTCAGATCTGGAGATCAAAAAATCACGCAGCTCGCCGGCAGCTTATACGCACACACATAAGTCACAACCAAAATACTTGTCTCAAATTGTACATACCCAAAGATGCAATAATCAGTGCATCGGCAACTCTCTTCGCGTCCAGGCATAGTTCGACCGCTTCTTCCAAATTTCCACATACTAATGCGCGGCAGATGAGACTCGTTAAATCTATATGATACAAAAAAGACCTCTTGAGAATTTGCAAACGAACGTCGAATGTAAAGAACAAGTTCGAATTTGAATTATACGTTCGCAAAGAACATCAATAGGACAACATTGTGAAACATATTCCAAAACTTTCAAATGTACTTTAATTTGTAACTAATCTATATCTATATCTATACTAATATATAAAGCTGAAGAGTTTGTTTGTTTGAACGCGCTAATCTCAGGAACTACTGGTTAAAATTGAAAAAATATTTTTGTGTTCAATAGATCATTCATCGAGGAAGGTTTTAGGCTATAAAACATCACGCTGCGACTAATAGAAGCGAAGATACAATGAATCATAACTAATATCTTCGAACCACGCGGACGAAGTCGCGGGCAACAGCTAGTTTGAGATAAGCTCACAGCTTCACCCTTCTAACTGAATTAGCTAAACCATACGATATTATATATTTTTTACAAATAAAACAATATTCGTGTACACAAGCATTACCTTCTCCGTTGGGGATAACTACGTTGGTAGCTGTGGGAGCCAAGTCAAGGTTGGCGAGTTTCCTCTCGATGAGAGTGTGGGCGTCCTGTAAAGATTACTTTGAATTTATACTTCATAAGTACCTAATAATATACTTGAATCAATCTATTTAGTCGTTTGTAAAACAACCTCAGGTTTCATTTAGAGACCTTATATTTTTTTGACTAACAAGTACAATGAAAGAGCAATAAAAGTTATTGGATAGTGACTTTTATTTAAATGATCACTAAGGATTTTGTAAGTACCAAGCCCGTTATAGAAAACAACAATAATATTAACGTCCAAACGTGCCATAAAACCATAAAGAGACACCAATAATTGACATCGACCATTGAATACACCCTGTACCACAAGCTACCGCCCATATCCGATAGATGTCGCTACTCACCGATAGATCAGTGCTCGTGTCCGTCGACAACTCTGCCTCCGTCTCCGTGGACTCGCCCTAGCCGCGTTAGACAGACAGTAGCGTTATACAGTGAATAGGCTAAGCTAGTTGTGAAAAGAATGGTGAACATTAATAACTTGATTAATATGAGGCTTTAAACTGGCAACACTGTCGCGGTTGTGTAAGCGAGATGGCGTAACGCGCATGCAGCTTGTTCTTATTTTCCCGTGCATGCTACTGTATTATGTAGACGCGCGGTAGCGTGTCGAGCCAAGTTCAGGTAAACGTTATTATATTCATGATTTTAATTTTTTCGTTCTATATTGCATTATAATTCTGATTGTAAATAAATTCGCACTAAAGTTAAGTAGGAATTTCGATAATTAAAAAAAAATATCTTGCAAATAATGTAAAAAGAATTGAATCTAAAATATAAGTTCACCATTCTTGAAGATTTAAATAGAGTAAAAAGTTAAAAGTATTATCGATTAGGAATCGTGATGGTTCTGAAGACGCTGTGCTTTCAAGCAGCATTGTATAAAACAGATTAATTTATCTTGTAAACCGTTTACTTCCGCGCACTATATGAATATTTTGATTTTAATATTATTGAATATGACTGAATTAGATAATACGGGTGAGTAAACAGTTTACATAATATGTATAAACAATCATAAATATATCCAACAGAAGTTACTACACGAGGTTATTTCAATACAATTAATTCACCAACTAACATACGACCCTTAGACACCTTATAATCAGGCGATCGATGTTACCAAAACATCAGATTTATAAATGTTAATAGATCGCCATTATATCATTTTGAGCCTTAAACACTGGCGCGTTAACGTTCACTTTGAATGGACCAAACAAAATGCAGTACCCCCTTTCATCCCACCCCGACTGGTTGGCAGAATAAAATTGTGTCGAAGAACTATACTTGAATATTAGGCGTCTATGAGTTGTACGGATTATGTTAGTGAAATCAAATCATATTAAATCATTAGCACAGATTACTTGTCATTACTGAGTCACAAACCATAGCAAATACTAAAAGTAGGTATATTATCAAACAATACAGAAAAATGTCACTCACTCGGCTTAACCCCGCGACCTCTGGTGGCTGGCCGTCACCAGATGTTACGTTCGCGTTCTTAAACTTGGAAGACATTTCGTCTTGTTTAAAACCTGTTTAGACAGTAAAGAATATAGTGTTTAATTTATTTTAGTGAAGAATATATGATATTGGGGATTCTTTTTTGTACTTGATAATAAATTAATACATTTAAATTTTGTTTATAACTCTACTCTGTAAAGAGTCATAGCTACTTTTTGTTAAGTCTTAGAGTTTAACTTCGACATTATGACGTTGACTGAGATAGATATTGCTACCCAGCTTTAATTTTAGTATTATTTCTACCCGTATTAGTGTTTCACAATAGATCAATCTACCAACTCGATAACAAATATTCATTTA
This sequence comes from Trichoplusia ni, assembly GCF_003590095.1. Lineage (NCBI taxonomy): Eukaryota > Metazoa > Arthropoda > Insecta > Lepidoptera > Noctuidae > Trichoplusia > Trichoplusia ni. The sequence goes on from NC_039486.1 coordinate 10,111,768, forward strand.
AAAATTTATTTCTTACTCGGTAAATTTTTTTTTTAAGATGATAAATATACATAGTCGAATGCCACATATTACATAATGTACTCACCCAATAAGTTGAGTACTTCAGTGCGGAAGGTGGGCAGGAAGTTGGCGCGCAGGAAGAACCACGTGTAGCGCTCGTTCTGGTCGCTGGCGGCGTCGCCTTTCAGGCGGCAGTACCTGTAGGTGATGTACTCGATTATACTACAGCTAAGCCAAGGTAAAATATACTTAACCGAGTCCGATTTAAGGAACAAAATTATCTGAAATTCTATTTTACCTGTATACTGCGTGGCGTTACAATAGTAACATTAACTATGATATTCACACATCACACATTGATTATGATATTTAGATATGCCAATTCATAGGTGTTTGGTACTGATACTCACTCTGCTAGTCTTTCAAGGGCAGAGGGGTCGTTACTTAGGGTAGCTTCTAGGATAGCGTCTAAATCTGCTGCCTTTTCAACTATTTCTGGTTCACTGACGACCTGTGAAAACAAATAGAAGTTGAACAAAGCGCCCATATGAAAATCGAGCTCATTAAATACTTGCTTGATTTTTTTTAACCGTAACTAGACTAGCAAATTTATTTTATATTTATACATCTTACCTGACTAATGTGAACTAGTTTCTGTGGTCCAGCTTCTTGCGGGCATTTTTCGAATGTAACCAGTTTTCCGCCGAACTGAAATGTATGTGATAATTATAAAATGCTGTTTAGAAATAAGAGCTAATCCAAATTTTATAAAAAATATTTATAATGTAAGTGAATGTACTTGTTTTCTTTGTTAACATAATCTGATTTTATCCACCGCCGGCGGCAGGCTGAACCCGTCCACACCGCCGAGCGGGTCCATCATGTGTAGAGCTTAGTATATAGTGTGTGTATGACGTACGCAGAACTTAGCTCTGACAGGGCGGCGCAGCCAGCGCGGCGCGTGCGGCAGGCGCGCGGGCTGCGGCGCGGGCGCGGCCGCGCGGGCCACCGCCGGCAGCAGGCTGAACCCGTCCACACCGCCGAGCGGGTCCATCATGTGTAGAGCTTAGTATATAGTGTGTGTATGACGTACGCAGAACTTAGCTCTGACAGGGCGGCGCAGCCAGCGCGGCGCGTGCGGCAGGCGCGCGGGCTGCGGCGCGGGCGCGGCCGCGCGGGCCACCGCCGGCAGCAGGCTGAACCCGTCCACACCGCCGAGCGGGTCCATCATGTGTAGAGCTTAGTATATAGTGTGTGTATGACGTACGCAGAACTTAGCTCTGACAGGGCGGCGCAGCCAGCGCGGCGCGTGCGGCAGGCGCGCGGGCTGCGGCGCGGGCGCGGCCGCGCGGGCCACCGCCGGCAGCAGGCTGAACCCGTCCACACCGCCGAGCGGGTCCATCATGTGTAGAGCTTAGTATATAGTGTGTGTATGACGTACGCAGAACTTAGCTCTGACAGGGCGGCGCAGCCAGCGCGGCGCGTGCGGCAGGCGCGCGGGCTGCGGCGCGGGCGCGGCCGCGCGGGCCACCGCCGGCAGCAGGCTGAACCCGTCCACACCGCCGAACGAGTCCATTATGTTGCTCTGGTTGTGCGTCGTCTGCCCAGGGCGGAGAGGGGTTAGGAAATACTTTAGTGTCATAAAAATATACAGGGTGGAAGGGATATTGACGCGTTCCCGGTTTTCCAGGGGTTCTGAACATGATTCGAGAATTTTTCATCGGAGATTTTTTCTTAATGCCATATTTTCTACCTATTTCAATATTTTTTTCCCTATTAGCCCCACTATTTAGCCCTTTTCATGTAAATAAAATTAAAAAGTGCTCCTGATCATTCTCTTGATTCGCAATGGTACTCGACGCGCGGGCATCGTACTGTACCGTATCGTAGACGAAAGTGCTGCCAAAAACGTAATACATTGCACGCAAGACATAAACCTCAACCTTATAATACGTAAGAGATACCGCAACTTATGTTGATCCCGCAAACTTCCATCTATACTATGATGTTGCCTAATACTAGTTTGAAAGATATTGCTCGCCGTTGTTCGTGTTTTTGTGACAAATACGAGTAATCGTAAACTGATGACTTTTGGATTTGTATGTGGAATGTGGATATTTGCCTATACCTGAGGTCTTGTATGCCTAATATTGGTGTAGCTATGGTAAGGTAAGGTAAGGTAAGGTGTGCTAGTATGAGAGGTGGCGATTATGTCAAAGCTTTTCTCGCCTTCGTTCGCGACAAGGTAAAAGGTAAGTGAGGTATTTAGACACATTTTTACGATGCCTTATCATAAAAAGTCGTATTAAGAGTAATAATTCAGAACCTTTCAAATTGAAAGAACAGTGTATATTTTTATGGCAATCATTGTCTTTTTTATTTTCAAATTATGTGATCCTTACAAAAAATATTTTTTTACAGGGGCAGAAACGGAAGACAGCCTTGGATCTTCCAGGACTGTTTTATCACGATGTAAAGATCGATATTTATTTGGATTTACTGCATAGATTATAGGAGGAGAATATTTAATTTAGAAAATTTTTAGCTATACTCACGATCTCGGGCCGGGATCCCCCCAGCAGCGAGTGCACGGCCACCTGCTGGTCGAAGCTGGCGCTCACCAGCAGGCTGGGGTCGCGCGGACACCACGACACGTCGAACACCCACTGCTGCTGCTGGCTGATCTCAGCCAGTAACTCACCGCCCTACGATAAAACTAACTAAATGTACCTAATTCTAATGCAACAAAAATA